>NW_025767096.1:453519-991518 GCF_003918875.1 Haliotis rubra
TTTGTGTTGAGTATATATTCAGAACACTGAAGCGTTAGTCAACCTGTCCGTAAACTAGATTTACCAGTGACTCTTTGACATTACAGGTTGGTCTAAGATCGTTCGGGCCTACTTTCTGCAGCGGAGTGTTAATTGCAAAGACTGGGTGCTAACTGCCGGAAGGTGTTTTGACGGGTAAGAAAAACTGATAAAACACAGACAACCTACGGTACCACAAACCTGAGGAAAAAGACAACCAAGGCGTAAAGAGTAAAAATCATGTCAAATATAGTGTAGATAAGACAGATTCATACACCGTGCGTTTAGATTGTACATTCTCTGGGAGCTGATAGAAGGACGATTTTGACAGTGGTGAGTGAAAGTGAGTTTAGTTTTACGCCACTTACTCAGCAATAGTCCAGTTCTACATGGCGCCGATCTGTAAATAATCGAGTCTGGAACCAGACAGATCAACAGCATGAGCATCAATGTCTGCGCAATTGGGAACCGATGATATGTGTCAGCAAATCAGCGAGCCCTGACCATCCGATCCGTTAGTCGCCTCTTGCGAGATTAGTAGTAGTTGTTGTTGCTTTGTTGTTGTAGCAGTAGTACTATGCTTTTCAGTAGTAGTAGTAGCAGTAGTAGTAGTAGTAGTAGTAAAGTAATAACGGTAGCAGTAGTAGTAGTAGAATATTAGTAGCAGCAGTAGTAGTAGTGATAATGGCAGCTGGTATTAGTAGTAGTATTAGTAGTAGTAGTAGTAGTAGTAGTAGTGGTAGTAGTAGTAGTAAGAGTTTATGAACGACGCCGCGATTTATTTAACTGATAAGAAAATTATGTAAGAAAGTGTTCCATTCCGACGTTTTGATGCACGACGAGTGTTTTCTGCTGCAGGCACTATGATCCCACCAGCTGGATAGTTGTACAGGGGACTATAACAGAGGACGCCTGGACATTGAATAGTTGCTGACATGATTCTCTGCTGCGAGCGCATGACCCGACCAGCTGGATAGTTGTGTGCTGGGGACTATAACAGGAAGAGGACGCCTGGACGGTGGATGATTCTTTCCATTAACATGATTCTCTGCTGCGGGCACTATGACCAAACCAGCGGATAGTTGCTGAGACTTCGAGAGAGACAGCGCCTGGACGGTGAATGATTGATACGACTAACATGATTCTCTGCTGCAGGCACTATGACGACCAGCTGGATAGTTGACTATGACGACGCCTGGACATGATTCTCTCTCTGCAGGCACTATGATCCCACCAGCTGGATGATAGTTGTACAGGGGACTATGACAGGGACGCCTGGACGGTGGATAGTTGCTACGACTAACATGATTCTCTGCTGCAGGCACTATGATCCCACCAGCTGGATAGTTGTACAGGGGGACTATGACAGAGGATGCCTGGGCGGTAGGACCGACTGGCTTGCCGATTCTCTTGATGACGACTAACTGGATTGCCGCCGACTTCTCTGCTGCAGGCACTATGATCCCACCAGCTGGATAGTTGTACAGGGGGACTATGACAGGGGATGCCTGGACGGTGGATAGTTGATACGACTAACAAGATTCTCTGCTGCAGGCACTATGATCCCACCAGCTGGATAGTTGTACAGGGGGACTATGACAGAGGATGCCTGGACGGTGGATAGTTGATACGACTAACATGATTCTCTCACTGCAGGCACTATGATCCCACCAGCTGGATAGTTGTACAGGGGACTAGCTGCCACGACTAACAGGATTCTCTTCTGCCTGGCACGGTGGATAGTTGTACTACGACTGGACATGATTCTAACATGATTCTCTGCTGCAGGCACTATGATCCCACCAGCTGGATAGTTGTACAGGGGGACTATGACAGAGGACGCCTGGACGGTGGATAGTTGATACGACTAACATGATTCTCTGCTGCAGGCACTATGATACCACCACCTCGGATACTATGATGACAAGATTCTCTGCTGCAGGCACACTATGATGACAGGGACGCCGCCTGGACGGTGGATAGTTGCTACCCATGTGACCGATCCCACAGCTGGATAGCCAGTTGTACAGGGGACTATGACAGAGGACGCCTGGGCGGTGTGGATAGTTGATACGACTGGACATGATTCTCTGCTGCAGGCACTATGATCCCCACCAGCTATGTACTTGGGGACTATGACAGGGGACGCCTGGACGGTGGATAGTTGCTACGACTGACATAGTTCTCTGCTGCAGGCACTATGATCCCACCAGCTGGATATTTGCTACAACTAACATGGTTCTCTGCTGCAGGCACTATGATCCGACCAGCTGGATAGTTGCTACAACTAACATGATTCTCTGCTGTAGGCACTATGATCCCACCAGCTGGATAGTGGTACTGGGAGACTATGACAGGGGACGCCTGGAAGGGACGGAGATGAGGGTGCACGTCAGGAACATTGTCATACATGGAGGATTCACTATGGGTAAATTATTTTCTGTATGGAGCAATAAGATACTCGACTGACCGAAATCATAATTATAGCAAAGGCACCTTGTAACACAAGAATCACCGTTATTTATATAATTAATGAAAATCGAATTCCTTTGCACATTAAAGTTCTTCAAGACCACGTTTATTCAAATTATCGAGGTGTGCGTGCGTGAGTGCGTGCGTGCGTGCGTGAGTGTGTTCTTTGTTTGTCACATTTTTCCCTATTTGATGATTGCTACGTTTACTGCTTTGAAACACTGCCCTAATGTGGGTTAGAATTAACAGCACAGCACAGCACAGCACAGCACAGCACAACACTGCACTGCACACAGGTGTGGCAGCACTGGTTTTGTGTGGCGCCCATGAGACGACCCTAAAATTTGACTTTCCGTTCTGAGGCGGCCGTCAATGAATGAATAAATTACAAAATGAATATTGCTTTACGCCGCACCAGCAATTTTCCAGCTATTCGCGGCGATCCCGTCAATGAGGTTGCAGTGTGTCGACGTAGTGCAGGAGGTATGTCCTACAAATAAAATCACACTTTTATTCGCAGATCCCTACAGTAACGACGTGGCTCTGGTACAGTTGGTCCACCACGACATCGACTACCCATTCGTGTGCCTCCCAGGCTCGAACACGGACTTGCTGGGATCAAGTTGTGTGATCACTGGCTGGGGTGCCACCCACAAAGGTACTGAAAATTGGCTTAAATGAAAAATACGACGCGTTCAGTGGGAGAATAAAGGAATTGATCGACCGATAGAAAAAGCTGGAAGACCTGAGATAGCACGTGACCTAAAATTCGTCACAACAAATTCATTTTCTACCCACTACACTAGTCTCATCACTTACAGCGCAAATATTAACGCCAATACAGTCATAAGTCTTCGTTGAAATATAGACTTGTTAGATCGTATCGCCACGAGCGCTCGTAAGGACCCGTTGAACGAAGCAGCTTTAAGGCAGTCATGGGGTTTTCCTTCAATGGGGGTAGCGCAAAGAACCATCTATGATTCAGTGAAGGTGAGAGATCTTATAGTTACAACGGGTGTAAATTCCTGATGAACTAAAATTGGGGCCCGTTCAACAAAACGATCTTAGCGCGAAGACAGTCGTAAGTCAACATTTAACTAAAGTGTTCCGATGAACGTACCGCTAGGACACCTGTTCGTTCCCTTTCAACAAAGTGGTCACACAGCTACAACAGACTTTAAGTCTAAGTTCCACTTCGCAGTTACGATAGTCGTAGCTACGAACTCATTGCGAAGCGAGGAGTGAGTGAATGAGTTTAGTTTTACGCCGCACTCAGCAATATTCCAGCTATATGACAGCGGTCTGTAAATAATCGAGTCTGGACCAGACAATCCAGTGATCAACAGCATGAGCATCGATCTGCGCAATTGGGAACCGATGACATGTGTCAACCAAGCCAGCGAGCCTGACCACCCGATCCCGGCGATGCGAGGAGCTGGAATTGGTTCTAAAAAATTCATTTGAGTTGACTTTTGAGACAAACATATATTCTTGCAGACGGACCCTCGACGTAAACTGGGTACTTCTGCACTTCAATATCAGAAAGTTTAACACAATTAGCACTAGACTGGATTTAGTTAACGTTTTCCTTTCCAGGCGATGACTTGGCATACAAACTTCAGAAGCTGCCGATGAACGTTGTCAACGCCTCGCTGTGCCTGTTGCCTAGCAACACCCGAAGTGCCGATTACCTGTGCGCGGTCAGTGACGTCCAGGGAGGAGGCCCCTGCTCAGTGAGTGTCGTATGTGCAGATTACCTGGATTGTTTGGTTGTCAAATATGATTGATAGACGGAATGTTCTAGGGCCATTGCCATGGCTCTCATCTCGGTAAACGTACACTGACAAATTGGTCCATTGCCTTGGTTCTCGTGATCTCAAATCACCCATCGGTGTAAATCTATGTTCACTCTAATCAGAACTAAGTGCATAGGCGTTTTTTACTGTGAGTTCCGATGAGCGCGTGGGTGAATGCGCCGCTTTTCACAATGTCTCAGCATTATCAGGGGCGGTGGGGTAGCCCAGTGGTTGAAGCGATCGCTCGTCACCCCGAAGACCCGGGTTCGAGTCCCCACATGGGTACAATGTGTGAAGCCCATTTCTGGTGTGCCCCGCCCTGATAGTGTTGGAATATTGCTGAAAGCGGCGAAAACTAAACTCACTCACTCAGTAATATCAACGCAAGACACACGTGTCACCCGTATACGGATGAAAATCATTTAATAGTACCATGCCAAAATTACCGATCTCCAGGTTATGACAATAAAAGGAAGGTTTGAAAATGGGATATTTCACTCTGATAGGTATCTTACTTCCTCAGTAGCAGGGGCGGTAGGGTACCCTTGTGATTAAAGCGTTCGCTCGTCATCCCGAAGACCCGGGTTCGATTCCCCACATGGGTACAAAGTGTGAAGCCCATTTCTGGTGTCCGCCGCCGTGATATTGCTGGAATATTGCTAAAAGCGGCGTAAAACCATACTCACCCACTCACTCAGTCCAGGGCTTGCATTTCGGTACACCTGCACTTACCCCTGGATCCATTCGTGTTGTCCAGTGGGCGGTGGGGTAGTCTCGTGGTTAAAGCGTTCGCTCGTCACGCCCAACACCCGGGTTCGATTCCCCGCATAGGCCCAAAGTGTACAGCCAATGTCCGGTGTTCCCCGCAGAGGTAATGGTGGAATGTTGCCTAACGCGGCGTAAAACCATATTCACTCTCCCTGTCTTCAGATATGGGCGCAGTGGGGTATCTGACTGGTGTGAGGACCTGACTTTATTGTCAGCATCATAACCGTTCTATAAATGTTTGAAACCTGTACAGAATGCGATACTTTAGTGCTAGACTCCTCTTCTTCCACCGTCATAAATCTTTGCGTTTTGAAGTTTTCAAGATACATTTTCAACATGTTGTATTCAAAGAATTCGATGGTCGATAAATTGGATTTTTTTATGTACTCTCTATTTAGTTTTTCTTTAGAAACGGCACGGCAGATTCACAAAGATAGTTATAAAAACGATATCCGCAATATATTATCTTTAAAATACAACAGCAAGTCCTTACCTAGTCTGTCTCACAGAACCACATTATGTTCCCTTCCGCCGAGCCCTTTCTGCAATGCCAAAGTCCCAAATGAAGCCAGTCCAGATTTACCTGTTTCTGGGTCCCGATTCTCCACAAAGCGATCGTAACGTTACGACCTGTCGTGGCTATAGTTTAGTATTGGCTTACGAATATCGTAGCGCTACTAACGCTTTGTGGATCGATATTCGTAACCCTATGCTAAACTATAACGTTACGATCGCTTTGAGGATCTATTATTGTGAATGTTAAACGTTACGATTGCTTTGAGGATCTTTGTGTTAAACTAAAGTTACGACGGGATCCTCATTCTCGGGACCCTATCTCACTTCACCCCGGCTCCTTTTCAGTTTAAATGGAATTATTTGTTTCTGTTAATTTTATAAATTCACAAATTCAGAGACTTTGCGTTAGTCTGGTCCTAACCCACTCATCCTTCTGTTCACACAGGGTGATGCTGGCGGCGCACTGCAGTGTAGACTGGGATCGGTCTGGGTTGCCGCTGGAATAGTGCTGGACACATATGCATGTGGTAACACCACCGAGTTATACACCAACGTAAAGAGTTACCTCCCTTGGATACAGAAAACGATGACGCTTTTGAATGATGCAGGGACCATACAGCATTAAATAATGTCGAATCAACATTTTGCTTGTGCATAGTCAGCATTTTTCACACTTCAGCAACATACTCTCAAACACAGACATGGTCACTAATTATATAAGATTTGGGTGTCCAACATTTAAATCATACCTGTCAACTCTCGAGCATTTGGCTTGAGACTCACGCTTTTATGACTCGTGTCACGCTGCCAAGACAAAACTGATAACTCTCACGTCAAACCCGGTGAGGCTCAAGCATAAATTATTCATGTCACGCTCACGTGACAAAGCTGTGAAAAGGAAAACGAAAAAATCCGTTAAAACACAAAAATAGGTCTGAAGACTTCGTTTTCAGTGACTTTTCTAAGAAGAGAATTTGCATTTATGCGTTGATTTCAGTGGGGTTTCAGGACCCGCCCAACCAGCACTTACACCCTGGCATCTCAAGCTTTTTCACTCTTGGCGTTGGTAGTTCTGTTCAATATTACGGGGAATCGTTGATTTATTTTCCTGGGGAGATTTTTCTAATCACAATCATATTCTGTGAAGTGACGTCCGAAGAATCTGAGCATTTTTCAGACAACATATTTTGTTTTTCTATTTTGTTTAGCAAGTCACGCTAACAACCCTTAAAACATAATAAAGGGAACAGCGATTCGAAGTAATAGATTCCTGGTGCGCCCAAGGAAGGCAACTCTGGGTGTCCTCCCATTTGTGAGAACTCCCAGTTGTGAGACACATTAATTAATGGTTCAGTGCACACAGGTGGTGCTTCCCCATCCCTACACGTGGGAACAGCCCTGTTGCTGAAGAGTACCTGCAGGAGGCATAGTTCATTAATGAGTTAATTAACACAGAAGACATTGTTCGTTGAAGAGCATTTATTGTTTTCAATAAAGAACAAGTTAAATACTGAAATACTGAAAAAGATTATCATTATATTTACACAGAAGAAATAGTTCATTAAATATTTCATTATGATTTTTTATTCACACATTTTGATGATATGCGTTATTATGATGTTTCTGTGTCATTATAAAACACTTTTTTACATGGGTCCATATTTGGAGATTTTGACACTTTTCATATTGATCACGAAGTTACCTACACAAAGTGTTTATTTTTTAAAGCCATTTACCTGAGTAGGTTAATTACTTTATCTTTTAAGCTACCTCCACAAGATTCAGTTAAATAGCTAATCCCTTATTAGCTGGGGTTAATCCATTCTATCAGATAAGGGAGTAAGGTGTGTTTTCATTGCTACTTACCTACTCCACTGTCTCACAACTGGGAATCTCACAACTGGGAGTTCTCACAAATGGGAGTAGACCCAACTCTGCATAGTGTATTGCAGCGCCTCTTACTCCTTGGCCATCCATGCATGTAGTTTAAAATATGAGTCGGGTTTTATTACCCACGTTGTCAAAGTATGGCTAGTTGCACACTAATCTCGTACGTCACACGAGTGCAGTATCGCGTTGACCTGTGTCGTAACGACTTGACCTGAGATTATAAGGATTTGATTGGATAACCGATGACCTCGATTAGGTCACGTTGTGACGCGGAACTACTTTTTCATTCATAACAAACACGTGAATTCATTCATTCTACACCTTAGATGCATTGTGGGAATGTAAACGTTGCGAATGTTGCCGTGTCGCTGTTTAATTGTGAGTCGAACTGAGACATTATCCGTCGGAAAACATAAACGTAATGTTTCAACCGAGTGAAGCGACCGCAAACCAAGAAACGGGATGCAACGGAGTAGTTTACTGTAGGAGGCTGTACGAGGCGATGACAACTGACATGCATCGTGACGACGGTTACCAAGGGGGCGTATTGCAAAAAGTGTACAACAGAACAAACTTCTTCCGCAGCCTCTTTATGAAACCGGTTTCGGTTTGACACCATAACAATAACAAAAAATACGTTATTTTGTCAATTTAATGCATGTAAGTTGTGGGTAATAAATAAAATACCACACTCGGTCTCATTACATACGAATTGTGACCTTCCTATGGTTTCTGACCTCGCTTTCGCTCGGTCAGATACCATAAGCAGGACAATCGTTTCGTATGATTTGTATGTAATGAGCACACACTCCGGCACAGCGATGACTTAACCTAACATCACTGCCACAGATTATTTTGCATATCACGTGACCGGACCTTTCTCTTGTTTGTAACCAAACGCGCATATTCATAATAAGAAGAGACTGGACTCACGAAAGCTTTTCGGCGCTCTCTTCATAATGTTTTACATTGTTAAATATATATTCTTCCACAACTGCGACAGTAAGGTCTATGACAGTACATATTTAGATATCAAACTGGCTGCATCGTTTGCTCTCCTTCAGCGTCGTTGACAGCACGCGGAGCCGTACAACGTATGTAAACAAAGGATCGCTACGCAAATCAAAATAGTGTCACATGTTTTTTGATATTTTCTCAGTGAAACTAAACCATTCTATTAAAGATGTTTAGTTAGATGTGTAGACTCGTCAAAAATAAAAGAGAAAAAGAAATCTGTACATTATATTGAATGGACATTGTGGCAGAGGTAATATGCTGGGTGCATGGAACTCTGGGTAGGCGAGTGTAATGAGCAGTGTGCGAAACAGTTTCAAAAGTTTGCTATTCAGTCGGACTAGCTATGACTGAAAGTTACTAGCCCACAAAATAATTCACTAGCCCGAAATTTGAATAATATACATGTAGACACGGGCTTCATCATGAAAGCTGCTAATATGATGAACATTTTTAATCAGGCCATAATCTTGCATGATTTAAAAGTGTATTATAACTTAACAAGTCGGAGAAAGTGGTACATTTACAATATGACCCCATGAAAATTCACTAGCCAGTAGGGCCAGTGACTGTTGAGATTTACTGGCCCGACTGGATTTTGACTAGCAACGGGCTAGCGGGCCAGTGCCTATTTCGCACATTGGTAATGAGATCTTGTGTAGTATTCTCTATTTACGCCACTTTCGGCAATATTCTATTCATATCACAGCTGGGACAGGAAGGAATGGGCTTGCACGTACATTATACCCATGTGGAGAACTGTCCCGTGACGACCGAAGGCTTTAACCACTAGGCTACACCACCGCCCCCTTTGAAATAAAGTCTTATTCTCTGAACCTGCTTATAACTTGTATTCTAAGATGTGAAAGATCAAAGGCGCCGACTGTACTTATCAGACGATAATGTGCACTTTTTGAATTACGTCACAATGTATTGGCGTCACTGCGCCATTCTAGTCTGACCCTCTTAATCGAACACTTTCGCATTACGTCACAATGTAACCAACGTCACGATTCGTGTCAGCTGTCATCGCGTACAGCCTCCTACAGTAAACTACCCCGTTGCATCCCGTTTCTTGGTTTGCAGTTGCTTCACGCAGCTAACATCACTGGTGGAAACATTACGTTTATGTTTTCCGACTGATAAAATGTCTCAATTCGACTCATAATTTTCCAGCGACACGGTGACGTCGCAATGTTTACATTCCCACAATGCAACGGGGAATGACGCTTGACTACTCAGCTTCATCTGGATGTACTGATCTAAACTTACGTTGGTAGTAGAAATGCGACGTTCATATTGCCATATGGTTTACGTTAACCACAGATCGCAAGCGTCCTCGTACTTTAACTATAATAGTTCAGGGCGAAAGTGTGCTTTATTACACTATACATGGTGGTAGAGCGAACTGTATTTCTTAAATAAGTACTGTCGGTGCCTTTGATCTTTTACCGAAGCATCTTAGAAATGTTCATACGATTGAGGATGAGAGTGCATTGCAATGCTGACCACAGCAGTATACCAGCTATGTGGCGTCAGCCTGTAAACATTCAGCCTGGGTGTCGTTGTACAAAGCGATCTTAGCGCTAAGGTGACCGTAACTCACATACCTTAACATGGACTTACGACAGTCGTAGCGCTAAGGTTGTTTTGTACAACGGCGTCCTGGACAACAAAGTCCTGTGGTTGATACCGTGAGCAACGACCCACGAATTCAGTGAGTGAGTGAGTATAGTTTTACGCCGCACTCAGCAATATTTCCAGCCATATGGCGGCGGTCTGTAAATTATCGAGTCTGGACCAGACAATCCTAGTATCAACAGTATGAACATCAATCTACGCAATTGGGATACGGTGACATGTGTCAACCAAGTCAGTGAGCCTGACCACCCGATCACGCTAGTCGCCTCTTACACCAAGCGTGGGTTACTGAAGATCAGTTCTAACCCAGAACTTCACGGGTACATGGTCAGAGAGACCACCTAATACATGTAGCTGCCTGTGACACAACCAATTGAGAGATTGCATAATTAAAAGGATATGAGATTCAAAATTGGTAATTCTACATATGCTATTTAATATTGATCCTTTTTCACAACTTGCATTATGTCTCGTTTTTCGCACAAAAAAACCGACCTCAGAAGACCAGAATGAAGGTCTTGGGGGCAGCCAGGCCACGTGTCATTCGTGACCAACTCGTGCCATTCCGGGACAAGCCAAAAAGCGACTCGTGCCCCTCTCGAAGGATTTCATATTGGCGGATGAACATCAGAACTACTTTAAACAGGAACGATAACTCTATTCTTGTTTGATTCCAATGATACTTAATATCACACATTGTATCATACATTGTATTGCTGTTTATGTTTTTAAAGAATTAAACCTTTTTGATACAACTAAAAGAAGGAGAAAAACTTATTTGTTACAGACTTATTCTGTTGTAATTATTACCAGATGTTCACCTTATATTTCCAATTATATTTCTAAAAAGGGTTTGATTATCACAAACGGGATTTGTTTCATTAAATATGTAAATAAAATTTATAAAAGCTACATTAAATCCCAAAGCAGAAACTCAAAAATGACTTTAAGATATTTCTCAAAACTGCCCAATGTTAAAGACTAAAGTTGATTAGTTACATGCAGATATATGCCTAATATTATTGTTTTGAAACTCGTAGCGATTTATAATTACATTGCCTAAAATTGTTGGAAGCCCGCGTACAATCTCCATAGCAAGCCCGCAAGATCGTTAGAAATACCCTCAATTGGACCCATGAGAGCCGTTATGGCAACAAACGCACGTGCGTGTATTTGAATCTCTCACCGTCAATCGCATGATTCTTATCAAAAACTTCATAATAGGCAAAAAAATCCACTTAGCTAAGTTCTTTGTTCTTTCAATATGGCGATATATATGTTTCATGATTTTTAAAACAATAACATAATGCCATAAACGATTTAAGTACTCGGGATTATTTTTGCCAAAGCACCACAGTCATTTACGCGCGTTCAGATTGGTTTGTCGTATTTTCGCACATAACAAGCATCGATAGCGGGCGAGTCTTCTTGGAGGTTATGGAAAGAGGCGAGTGGTGACGAATGGCCACGTGTGTCACGAACAGGATGTGTTCGGGAGAAGTGTTTAGAGTGTTTGCAAACGGATGCGTTCGGGAAAAGTGTTTCAAGTGTTTGCAAACAGTTGCGTTCGGGAGAAGTGTTTCAAGTGTTTGCAATCGGATGCGTTCGCGTGTGATGCTCCCAAATTATTTCACCACTATCCAAGATATGGTTTTCCTAAAACCTGTCTATGTTCCAGTCCACGTTACCATGAGGTATTTTTACAAATAAATCAAAGACATACATATTTGTGAATCTCTTTTACTGGAAGACTGAGATATCAGTGTATTTGCAATAAATAATCTATTGATCACACCAGAGACCATATGATGAATTGAATATATGGTCTCTGATCACACATAAAGCTTGCTCTCAAAAATATGTACAACAATATAATAAATGTAAAACCAATCAAATTCAATCAATACATTTGTTTCGCCATGCCGGGACTTGGAAGATAACTCATATTTCACCATGGTTGGTTTATTCTTTAATGTCACATTCAGCAATATTCCAGCTATATGGAGGCAGTCTGTAAATAATCAAGTCTGGACCAGACAATCCAGTGATCAACATCATGAACATTGATCTTCACAATTGGGATACAATTTTACCAAGACTCCATCCTCGATGATGCAGTGTATTATCTCAATGTTATCAGAATAAACACCCTGAACATATTTGCTTGGTTTTGAACCATATTTAAAAGACCCACCACTAAAAATATGCTGCCCAGTCAAACTACCTTTGTTTATTGTTTTACGCCGCACTTAGCAATATTCCAGCTATATGGTAGCAGTCTGTAAATAATCAAGTCTGGACCAGGCAATCCTGTGATCAACAGCATGAGCATCGAACTACATGTAAACTCATGAAGCAGAGCTCCCACAACAATCTACAAAGTTATTGCACTGAGTGTCATGAGTTTCCACCTGAGCGTTGATGTCAACTGTCTGCAACATGACAACTACTTACAATGTATATGTGAATTTAGAGCATGTCCAGGTGCAAACCTGATGATCTGAATTTTTTCAAAATCTTTTTGACCTATTGAAAAAAACAGAAGCACTTCGTGACATATTTTCAACAAATACAACAAATAATTGCCAATTTTTGGCTAACAAACGTAAATTGCTTTTGAAATTATTCATCATGGTGAATAATATAATGAAAGACAGGTTTGAATTATCAAACCCTAAACAATTAAATACAAACAAAATGTAATTTTTAGAGTAAAATTGATATTTTATACTTATCCTGACTCATGCTCTTTTGCTTGTCTTCTTCTTCTTGCGAACATAGTGGAACACTTGTATCTCCTTATTTGAAGCTCCCTTCAAAATAAAATCACTAATTGGTACTCACCACGAGTTGCTCCCCTTTGTCTCCCCTGGCGGGAAAAGGTGTCGCCACCCTCTGGCCATGTGCTCCACTCTCTCCTGATTTAGCGAGCCCAACACTTGAATTTACAGGGAAATCCAAAGTGTTATGTGGGGAGGATGGGAGGGCTAACCTCATGAGTCAGGATAAGTATAAAATATCAATTTTACTCTAAAATTACATATTTTCCTTATCCTGACTCATGCTCTCTTGCTTGCAGCATCCCTCACGGAGCGGAGGTGGGTAACAGAATACTTTGGATTTATAATTAGTGATTTTGTATAGATATACTGTAATATCCCCACAAGGGAACTTCATGAAGCCTTAGATTTAGGATGTTTCCTGTATAAAGAAACCATAGGTTATATAAAGCCATTAAAAGGGAATTACATTATGAATATATTGAACAATACATATAAATTATATATATATATATATATAGGTGACTCTGATAGAGGCACTGAAATTGACTATATCCAAGTATATGCTTAAGGTAGAATACTTAAGCTGAACATATATACATAGCCCTAAAACTCCTTAGAGTTATAAGCTAGATGAGTATGTATAAAATACATATTAATCTTGTGAGGCTAATATTTTAAGCGCCCTCTGAGGGACTGTCAGTTGCTGGCGAGGACCAGTGGTCCGAAATGGTGAATGCCAGAGACATCTTCTGTAGTGATGTCTCTTAGGTAGTGATTAGCAAATACCATGTTAGATTTCCAATAGCATCCTTCCATAATCGTGTTCAAGGAACAGTTACCGTGTAGAGGCGAGGGGTAGAGGCCAGTGCCCCTGATCTCATGTGGATTTGATGCTGTTGGTGGGTCCAAGCCTGCTGCCTTGTAGGCACGCAGGAGAATGACAGTCCTTATCCAAATAGATATTGTGGTCCGTGACACTTCTGTTTGATTAAGTGGCGATAATGGGATGAATAAGCGTTTGAGAAATCTTCTCCTTGTTTTGGATGCGTCGTAAATAAACTTTTAGCTCTTACCGGACACAGTGATAGGTCTTGTGTATCTTGTGATCGAGAATAGAGGATAGCGCCGGGATGTGGAATAATCTGTCTGGTTGACCTGGCAGTTGATTCTTTGCAATGAAATCCATCTTAATCCGAGGTGCGCTGTGTTATGATTGTCATCAAACTGTATCCTTCTCCTCGTAATCAAGCGTGAATTTCAGACATTCTTGCTGCTGTGGCTAGCGATAGCAGAAACAATGTTTTCTGTGAGAAATTCAAAGTTTGTCGATTCAAGGGTTCATAGACCTCACTCTTTGAGGTGTTGTAACACTACATTCAGATCCCAAGCTGGGCGTGGAACTTCGCTTTTGGTCCTCAATCGAAAGCTTCGTAGTAAGGCCAGTAACTCTGGAGATCTTGTCAATTTGACACCCGTTCTCATGGTGATTACAGAGCTAAGCGGCAAGATATGTTGATATCGTTGAACCTTTTAAATGTTTGTTTTGGCTGTAGGTAACACAAATAGTCTGCCACTTGAGGTTGTGAAGCCTCTCTTGCTGTAAACCCTTTCTTTGTTGCATAATTTTCAGAAACTGTGCCACGGCAAGCCATTACGCATTCACGAGTTGAATAGCGTAAAACAAGCGTGACTGCTTTTGCGCCCTGGCAGAATATCTCTCTTGTTTAAACACATTTGTATACAGTCCATACGTGTAGTTGGAACATTGCTGGTTTCCGATGCACTTGTTTGGTGTGAGGATGAATTAACAGGTTTGCTACTTGGGTAGCTCCAGTGTTGGTTGACCGATTTCTTGAATTAGTATGGGAAACCACGTTCTGGCCGACCAGTAAGGGCTTGACCAAAGTGAGTTGTAGGCTCTGTGTTTGTCTGATTTCCTGTAATACTTGAGGTATTATTGCTGGCGCGAAAGCGGCGCACGCATTGAGGCCTTCCCATGATAGACTTAGAGCCGTCCGTTGCCCAAGCTTGGGGGTCTGGGACTGGTGACACACGAATGTCGGTAGCTGATTGTTGAATCGCGTGGCGAATAGGTCTATTAGCCGCGCTCTAATTGCTTGATTATCTGTGCAAAAATTTCGGTTGATCATCCACTCTGTCGGTGATGGTAGATGAGGCCGAGAGAGAGCGTCTGCTAGTATATTTCTGGCTCCGGGAATGTGCACTGCTCTGACATGTAGATTTAGATCTTGTATTAAATCGAACAGTTGAAAAGCTTAGGTTCAAAAGGTTCATCGATCTCGTTGAGCCTTGCTTGTTTATGTAGAACGCCACTGTCGAATTGTCTGTATGGATCATTAGGCCGCATTTTGTAGAAATGTGCTCCAATGTAGAATGGCGTTGATTACAGCTTTCATTTCTAGACTGTTTATATGGAGTTTGCATTCTTGCTGATTCCATAACCCTGATATCGTGTGGTTGGTGAGATGAGCTCCCAACCTTGAGGTACGCAGCGTCTACATACAGATGGGTTTTGTATTCCTGCTCTGCTAAACAAATCCCTTCGCAGACATTCGATTTCTTGGTCCACCATAGTAGATGTGGTCTGAGATGTTTTCGGTAGACTGAATGGTTGTACATCGTTGAGATGTGCGTTGATGAGGACCTGTAGGGGCGTAACTGTAATCTGCCTGTGACAGTCATGTCTTGGGCTGATGTGAGAAGACCTAGTAGGCTCTGCCATTGTCGCAGTGGTAACGAGAGAGTAGAGCTGGTGGAATGGTCTGTTGTATCTTGAGCCAACGGTCTTCTGGTACCATAATACGGTTGCGATTTGTGATGAATCGAATACCTAGGAACTGTAGGTCTTGCGATGGTACTAGGTCCGACTTGCGTAAGTTTACTAACCAACCTAGTTGTGTTAGTAGCTTTATGATGTAATTTAACTGTAGTTTGAGGCGCGAGTGGATCTTGATCTACTTGTATCCCGTCGTCGAGGTAAAACGCACTGCGCGTAGCCCTTGACGATGTAGAAATTTGATAATCGGTTTCGTTATCCTCGTGAATAGCCAGGGGGCTGATGATATTCCGAATGGGAGTACTTTCCACTGGTAATGTAGCCCTTCTAGAGTAAATCGTAGGTATTTCCTGGAATCGGGATGAATGGGGATGTGCAAGTAGGCATCCTGTAGATCTATGCTGCCCATGTAGTCCATAGGACGAATCATCTGGCGTAACTGAGGTAAATGTATCATGCGAAACTTCGGTGGTTTATGAGATAGTTCTTGTTGAAAAAGCTCATGTTGTAGATGAGTCTGTATTTCTCCGTGGAGTTTTTCTTGGGAACTAGGAAAACTGGGGAGTAGAAACCTGGTTCGACGTTTGCTTGATCTATTACTTCTATGGCCTGTTTGGATAGGAGTGATGAGACAGCCTCTTTTATCTTTGGTAGTTGTTGCGCTTGTAAATCGAACTTGGGGGGTTTGATTGTCAGCGGAGGCTTGTCCTGTAGAGGGATACGAAATCCGTGTTGAATAATGTTGGAGACGTAAGGATCTTGCAGTATTCCCCAGTTTTCCCAGTGTAGTTGGAGGCGTCCACCCACTTGAGCTGGTTGTACTGGAACGGCTGGGGGTGGAAGACTCCAGTCGTTCCGAACCTGTGTTTCAGCGTCTATAATTGCGGGAACCTCTGGGTGTCCTGCCTCTTCCTGATCCTCCTCTATAGTTGCCATATGGGCGACGAAAAGAATCTTTACCTCTAGAGCTGGCTATCTTCCTGTCTCTTGCTCTTTGTAGGCCCGTGAACTTAGATCTGCCTGAGTATCTTTGTGAAGTCTGACGAATGACGCTGGCTAGTGTGTCCATCGATCTAATCATAAGGACTTCCCTGGAATCCTTAGAGACTTCCTTGGCGACCTTGTCGATTTCTCCGTCAAAGATGGATGTTGTCGACCACGGGGCTGTATAAAGTGGGGCTGTAAAGTTCTCCCCCCAATTACAGGAGGCGAGGAGGCCTTGACGACGAGCTAAGGTCAGTGCTGCTGAAACAGATGTAAGATGATCCGTTAAAAACTGCTGATCTTTCTTTTGCATAAGTAAGGCAGAATAAATCATTCTATCATCTTCCGTCGTGGAATCCCGGAATCTAGTAATAAGAGTCTCATTGATCGTCCTAGATCTATTTAACCCAAAGAACATACGTCTCGTCATGGTTTCTATATGAGCCAACTTGCGATCATCCATCTTGTAAATCTTGTTCTTTACATCGCTGATGATCTTATAGTTCTCATCGATGTCCTGGGCCTTGTAGAAGGAGTCCATGTTATGCGTGGAGAACTTCTTGGCTTGAAAGTTGGGTAGATGTGGTATCTGAACTTTCGTAGCTTTCTGGAAAGCTGCATCTAGATTCTGTGGCACTGCCGCAATCGGGTCGATCGGGGGTAGAGTGATTGCATCTGGATCATCTTCCTTCATCAAATACGTCTGAGCTGTATTGCCACTTTTAGATGGTGATGTGAGATCTAGGTTATTGACCATCCAATACCGTATCTCTGCATCAGAAAATATGATTCCTCCATCATCCTCAAAACCATCATCATTAATAAATTGTAGATGCTCTTCGGGACTGCGTGTAGCTGTCTGTATATCTGATGAGGTTTGTGGCGATCTAGTTGACTTGTGCGCCGCTCTATGTGGAGATCTGATGGGTGATCGACCTGGTGATGAACGGAGTGGAGATCGTCTATGGGATGATCTTCTCGGAGACTTGTGAGGTGAATGTTGATAGCTTCGCGAAGCTCTTCGGCAGTCCCTCGATGTTCTTCTAGACGATGAAGATCTGGAATCATATGTCCTTCGCGAATGCCTTCGCGAAGCTTCATTTGCGTCCGGTCCGGGGGATCGATGATATGACCTTCGCGAAGGCTTCCGTGATGTCTGATGGTCTGAGTCCATATCTAGAGATGAAATCGAAGATGGTGATGATCTCTCCCGCCTTCGCGAAGGCCTTCGCGAAGGCTGTACATCTAGGTCCTTCGTCAAGGTGGTGCGGGACTTCCTTCGCGAAGGTGACATCGTCTTGGCTGCTACGTTGACGGGGGGTGCCTCTGGGGTGCTGTCTACGTTGGAGCCTTCGCGAAGGCTCGGACCCTGCTTGCGCAGTTTGTAGTGGTCCTCCATGATGTTCATAATCTGCCGCATCATGTCTTCTGGGATGATCTGTGACGAAGTCGTCGGCGTCTTTTCTGCGATGGGGTTCACATCAATGACGTCTGACGTCGGTGTAGAGGCATCAGGCTGCATGGAGATCTCTGCAGAAGTCACAGTCGCTGACACCGGTCGCTTCTTCTGCCGTAAGTCGGGGATGATTATCGGCTGATCATCGTAGAGGCCCAACTCTGCTGCTGGAACGATCTCGGCTGAGAAAGTTCTTGCTGTCTTCGTAGATTTCCTTTGAAGTCTGCGCGCTGCCCTGGTGTCCTCAATCTGCGTTGAGACGACGATGAGGCCCTCTTAGACTTAGTCTGCAATGACGGGATGTCTGGGGAGGCCGGTCGTTTCTTCGAGGTAACGGACTGCGTCCCACGTTCCTCTGCCGCAGGGGTCTCTAGCAGAACACCAGACGGGAGAGGGTCGATCGCTAGCAGCTGACTGGAAGGAATATCTGGACTCTCTGCCATGTTTTGCCCTTGTTTGCGTGATCTATCTGCAGCACGTCTTAAGACGCAAAGATGATATTTATTAAATGCAGAATGAGATAAATTAATGCAGTAACTGCAACGTGAATTAAACGCACACGGCGTAGAACAACTAGGGCATATTACATGTGGATCGGAGGCAGAAAAACGTAATCTACAAATCGTACAGATTTTCATGAACGTAAAGCTAGCTGAACAATCACGAATACACGTGAATAAACAGTAGAAATACGATAATTAATCAATACAAATAGTAAAGGATACTAGCTATACCTCTATAGTAACCTATGAGAGGTAAAACTAAGAGATTATCAAAGGATATGTGTGTAAGGAGACACAAGGCGCTCTCACATCCTGCTCACTGGGCGAAGAAGGAGAGAGTGAAGCACATGGCCAGAGGGTGGCGACACCTTTTCCCGCCAGGGGAGACAAAGGGGAGCAACTCGTGGTGAGTACCAATTAGTGATTTTATTTTGAAGGGAGCTTCAAATAAGGAGATACAAGTGTTCCACTATGTTCGCAAGAAGAAGAAGACAAGCAAAAGAGCATGAGTCAGGATAAGGAAAAATAAAATACTTCAACATGGACGTACAACAGCAGTAGCAGTATGAGTGCTTTGGGGAGGGACTCCTTTGAGCATTGAGCTTAACCTTGAATTTTGAAATCATTGTTGAGTCAAACCCAAGGCTTCAGTTATGGTAATATCGTAGGTTCAGTCTAAGTAAACATAGGCTCAATATTATTCCTCACACTGTTATACTGAGTCTAAGTACCCTAGTAGAAGGTCGAGTCAGCTAACCTTTGAGCGACCTATGACCATCCAATCAAACACGAGACGGCCAAACGGATTTATAACCAATCAGACAACGGCTACTATTTAGGGTTCGTTGGCAACAAACGAAAATCCTCATAAAACACAGATATTTGACCTGCAGTATCTACCCCTTGGGGTTTCTGATGACATGGTTACTATAATATCTTATATTTACGCAAGATGACAGCGACTGTTTACTCACTGTTGTGGGTAATGGCGTCCTCCATGTGTATTACTCGGAAGCCATCGTGCGGAAAATAGCATTTGGAATTGTTCAAGTACAAACGATTTCGAGGTAAAAGTTCAAACAGAATGTGCGCATGTTATCTTTCGCGATTTGGTAACCTGTGTTCTGATTGGTCAATTCAAAAGGTTAGCTGATGCGACCTTCTACTGGGGTTTGTTAGACTCAGTATAGCAGTGTAACGAATAATACTGAGCCTAAGTTTACTTAGACTGATCGAAGGTTATCACAATCCTATTCCATAACCCAATCATATTGCTACATCTATGGTAACTCCTATGCATCAGTATAGGATTGCCACCATCTGAGTCCTGACATTGACTTGTGGAATGGGTACGTGATAGATTCTCATGAAGCAGTATTAGTATTTGACAGGTGTTGGAAGCCGGCAAGAGGTGTCATGGACGCCTGCATCAGCTGTCTGTGCGTCCAGCAACCCGCGCTGCCAACATCCTCTCCTTCTCGTGCTCCTTCTCCCGCTGCTGAGCCTTCTGTAGCTCCTCCTTCTGACGCTGCTGCTGCAGCTTGACGGCCCGCTTCTGTAACACAATAACACAATGTAGATTCACTGCCTGTTTCTGTAACACAATAACACAATGGAACTCCACTGCCTACTTCTGTAACATAATAATACAATGTAGCATAACTGCCCGCTTTTGTAACACGATGTAGCATCACTGTCTCCTGTAACACAATAACACAATGTTGCTTCACTCCCCTGCTCTGTAACACAATGTAGCTTCACAGCCTGCTTGTGTAACACAATAACACAATGTAGCTTTACTGTCTGCTTTTATGACACAATGTACCTTCACCACCTTCTTCTGTAACACAATAACACAGTTTAGCTTTACCACCTACTTATGTATAACAATAACACAAAGTAGCTTTAACACAATAGCACAATGTTGCTCCTCCTGATAGTTCTTTGCAATGAAGCACATGCTAAAATCCACAAAGGATTTTACCAAAACAACTCATACCTTGAGCTTCCCTGACTTGTCATGGAGATTGGACATCTCTTTCTTGATGGTGATCAGTTTATTGTAATACTTCCTTGCCTTCAACATCTGAAACATCATCATCATCATTAAGATCATTATTATCATTTAGATCATTACCATCACTACCCATCATCATTATCACCATCCTCCTCCTCCTCACCATCATCATCATCACGATCATCATCATCAATGTTGTGTCAGCCAAATGTTATCACTATTACCACTAACAGTGGTACCCTCCACAACAATGTTACTTACATTTATTAGAAGTGAGTGAGTATATTTTTATGCTGCATTAGCAATACCCCAGCAACATCACAGCGGGGACACCAGAAATGGGCTTCACACATTGTACCCATGTGTGGAATCGAACCTGGACCTTCGGCGTGAGTGAGTGAGTGAGTATGGTTTTAGCCGCTTTTAGCAATATTCCAGCAACATCACAGCAGGGACACCAGAAATGGGCTTCACACATTGTACCCATGTGGGGAATCGAACCTGGACCTTCGGCGTGACAAGTGAATGCTTTAACCACCAAGCTACCGCACCGGCCCAAGTTTATTAGGACTTTATACAGAGGTAAATGTACACTGAAAAATGTACATGGACCAAAGACAATAGAAGAATAGGGATGATACCACGTGTTCGGGAAAACTTGAGTGCATCTTGTCACAAACACACCCAAGGAAGCATGTCTCCTAAACAACACACACACTGGTGTGGAACAACTGGGTTGGATCTTACTGTCTGGGTGAGTTCTTCCATAGACTGGCATTCCTGGAACTTGGAGTTCTCCTGTTCCACAGTGTCTATCAGGATCTTCTGGTTAGACCTGGAACCCAACGTCAGTACTGTACTATAACCAGGATATTTAGAGTTGAAAACATTATATACATTTTATAAATATTTAAGGAAAATTTGAAGTCAAGTTAAGAAGGGTGAATGTACTGGGAAAGTGCACTGACCAAGCTAACCGAACTCTTATTGATTTACTTTTCTTGGGGAATAACAATTTCTCTGAATTGACACAAATGAGGGTGAAAGGTTCAAACAGGTGTTTCTACACAATTGTGTGGATGGACATTTGGGATACAGATGGTCAGTTTGATCAGTTTGTCAATAAAGGGGCACGCATTGGATCTGAAATGATTTGATTAAGTATCTTCTGGCGCCTACCAGTCTGAAATATTAGTTAGATATGTCAATGTTTGGTTGATGGATGGCTTAAGGATAACTAGCAATGTCATTTTATAACTGGAAGAATTTGATGGTAACAAATGAAGTCTCGGAAAGGGACTAATGAAAGTAACTAATTATTAAGATTGGATATGAGTCATTTTTGTATGACGTAGGACATTATTTCGGGGGGAGGAGCCAAAATTGTCAGAGATACAGTTTTGTCAGAAGTCGAGGAAGAGAGCGCGATTCTGGAACCCACCGTTGACTTGAGAGGTTCTCTCTGTATATTGAGAGAATGGCTCAGATGAACTTGTAACATTAGGAGTTGTACAAGAATCCAACAAGTTCTTCCATGAAGTTTGTGAATCAGTGTTGTGTGTAGACCAGGAAAGCTAGGCAATATCTGAGGACCTTTGTGTGAGAATTCATTCCAAAATAAATGGACTTGAACAACATACCGGACTTATCTTTGACTATCCATCTTAGCTACATCATCCCCAGAACAAGAGTGGATAGACAGATTGCCTAGGGAGAAGGGTAGAACACCCCGACACCCTCAGATAACAGTACACCTTCACAGAGTACATTCACATACCACCTTCAAACATCACATTCACACAGAACCTTCATGTCATATGCACATACCACCCTTTAAGACCCATCTTAAGTACATAATCCTGTACATTAACATAGAGTTACGGCTGTCGTTACCCAAGGGATGTGTTGTGGATCGGGACTCGCCGGTCCATCCGCAAAGCAATTTTAGTGCTATGTATGTCGTAACTCCCATACATTAACATAGACTTACGACTGTCATTACCCAAGGGACACCTTGTGTATCAGGACCCACCATCCGAAGAGCGATCTTAGTGCTACATATGTCGTAACTCCCATACATTAACATAGACTTACGACTGTCATTACCCAAGGGACACCTTGTGTATCAGGACCCACCATCCAGAAAGCTATCTTAGTGCTACATATGTCGTAACTCCCATACATTAATGTAGACTTACGACTGTCGTTACCCAAGGGACACCTTGTGTATCAGGACCCACCATCCGAAGAGCGATCTTAGTGCTACATATGTCGTAACTCCCATACATTAACATTAACATAGACTTACGACTGTCGTTACCCAAGGGACAACTTGTGTATCAGGACCCATCATCCGAAGAGCGATCTTAGTGCAATGCGTGTCGCAACTCCCATACATTAACGTAGACTTACGACTGTCATATTGGTATAAACATGTTTTGTAGGCTGTCTGCATCCATACATTTTACCGTGAGCCTTCATAACATACTTCTTTACACTATGGCTTAATTTTATCATGAACCAGTAAGTCAATTTTGTGATATTTCATGGAATGTACTTGAATACGATGCTTTGCATCGAAAGACAGCTTTGACAAGGCAAGGTGGCCACATCCCATCTGTGTATAGGTTTGAACCCTGGCCTTTAAGTCCATAGGCTATTAAAAATTGGTCACCAATTAAATTTCAATGTGTCATATCTTGACTAAAAACAACAGAAACTGGGTATCAACACAAGCAACCCTCCCACCAAAACACTGGGTATGTTTTATTTACTGTTATACTTACAGCACTTCCTCAAGCGATGACTTCGATTTCTCCAAAGTAGGGAGAAAAGTCTGAAGAAATCCTGAGCTTAGTTTCTCAACAATTTCAGGGTCAACTGTTACTTCTGGAAACAAAAAATATCATTGCAGTGGCGGATACAGCTTTTTCAGAAAGGGGGAGAGCACACTTCATTTTCACGAGCCTTTCAATGGTCATTTAATAAACTTTTAGGACAAAAGGGGCTTGCACACCCCTGTACGAAATTATGTTCAGTAAGCTATTTTGTTAGTATGAGTAAAGGGCACGGTTTATGGATAACAACTTCTTTTTTATTATTTATACAACTTTTCAGAGCTAATTCTTGCTCCTTCATCAGGCTCTGAAACGTCATATAAAGAAAAAAAAAAGAAGTTGTTATCCATAAAACATGTCATGTCTTCCTGTTTGTCCAACTTCTGCAAGCCTTTTCAAGTACTTATTTTGTTATTAATCTAAAACATTTGTTGTAGACATAGGGCTTAGTATATATCATCCCCAAAGCAATCCTACATAGATCCTTTTGGAACTATTGAAGCAATATCATGATGTTGGAACAGCATCAATTAACTTCACAAACTATTTTGAGTCTCACCCAAGTCTTCCTCCAATCTCTTCTCTTGTTCTTCTTCAGCAGTCTCTACAACTTCTGCTGGTTCTTTTTCTAGCAGTTGGTCATCTGACTGCTTAGGAGTTATCTCCCTTTCTGTCTCTTCTGAAATCAAAACAGAGTGCGTGAGTGAGTTCAGTTTTACGCCGCACTCAGCAATATTCCAGCTATATGGCAGTGGTCTGTAAATAATTGTGTCTGGACCAGCAGCATTAGCATAGATCTACACAATTGGGGACCGATGACATGTGTCAACTAAGTCAGCAAGCCTGACCACCCGATCCCGTTAGTCGCCTTTTACGACAAGCATGGGTAACTGAAGATCTAATCTAACCTTGGTCTTCACGGATCAAACTTCCGAACAGGAGTGAGTGAGTGAGTGGATGCTGGTTTGATGAGTAAGGGAGGGAGGTGGGGGTGGGGCTGTTAGTGGGAGGGGGTTTAATGAGAGAGCGAGTGAATAAGTAAAAATAACAGTCATTGGCAGATATATGTGATATTAACAAGCATTTCAATATGTATGCAGATGAAAAGATTTCCACCATTACCCGCAGTTAACACTGTTTCCCCTTCATTCTCCGCTTCATTCTCCTGCTTTACTTCAGGGGTCTGATCCTCACTCATTCTGAGGAGAGTAGCTCAACTGGAACATAATATTTAGCCAGAGGTGATGTGAGGTGAAATTGGGTTTTACGTCGTGCTTGAGAATATTTCGCTCATATGACGATGTGCATGCATGCGTATGTGTATGTGCGGCTGCTTGTACTAGCCCAGACTGAAGCTGGTTTTATAGTGCTAGCCCACTGAGATACCATGCCGCAGTGAAGCATGAATACCCCACTCAGACACATTATACTGACTCCGAGCCAACCAGTCCTTGTTGTACCCATTAATGCCGAGAGCCAGGCAGGGACCAACAAGTACCATATTTTAACGTCTTTTGGTATGACACGGTCGAGGATCGAACCCGTGACCTTCAGCTCTCCGGGCGGACACTCTAACCACTACACCACGGAGGCAGTCATTTAGAGTCAGGAAGAGCATAACAATACATGTCTCTTATTATCTATTCATATGACTGAATCATAATCGGGGGTATTCACATTACATGAAACACCGAGAACAAGCGGGGCTGGTCTAAGTTAATGCTCATCACGCATCGCACATGCATTTGTTTTACTGTTCCAACTACTGCGCTTACCTCCTAGTAATACAAACCAATAATAGCATTTTGAAACTATGATCGTATGTTAAACAACTCTTTTCCTAAGTTGAATAAAATTCTAAGATTTAAATGTGCAATTGGCATGGTAAAATTATGAGGATTCGCAATCTTAATTTCACTTTATTTGAATTACTTTTTTGCTTAAAGTGAAATTCATCAGTACGTTTTCACTGCAAACAGACTATAGTAGAGTCACACTTTTTTGACACATACTACATAAAACATTTTGAGATTGAGGGAGTACTGCACTTTACCGGGCGCACTTTTTCAGATTAATTAGCGCTGCTGGGGTTCCCTAACCCTAACCCTTACCCCTAACCCTAAGGATCGTAAAGGGTGCCTAACTCTAAGGATCGTAAAGGGTGCCTAACCCCAAGGATCGTAAAGGGTGCCTAACCCTAAACCTTAATGATCGTAAAGGGTGCCATACCCTAACCCTAAGGATCGTAAAGGAAGCAGCGAGGGCTGCGCGCCCAGTAAAGTGCATTCTAGCCTGTTCAGTGATCTCTATTAAACAATATGTCAACAGTGTCTTCATTTATACTAAAGATTCTAAATGCCACTAAATGATATCATAATCTCTTTGGTTGTATAAAACTGCCTCATATATACATGTATTTCTAATACTTAGAGTAATCTTGCAAAATGTTCTTTGAACACAGAGTTAGTTCTGAGCCCACGTCAAGCGTCCAAGCCTGTGACATTTTGACACAGTATCTTTATTTCGGAAATGGCAATTATCAATCTATCATCGTATTACTGCCGTGTGCCTTATCTCTTGCTTATTTTAACATAACAGTTGCCAATTTAATACGTCCAAAGAGATCTTGTGTTCTTGAAAAAAATGGCACAATCCTTACTGACATTTAATCACGCACAGGTGACCAAAACTCTCTTACCGATGCCGATAAGTTAATAAATTGACAGAAACTGTGCCTGAAGTTTTCATTTCTCGTGACTTAGAGTTACGTGCCCCTGTTTAGTCACAATGCCATTGTCGATCAACTCATCACAAATGTACAAACTATTTGTGCGCCAAAAAGAAAAACGTACTTTTATTTCAAGCATTTGATAAAATAAGGGTACATTACAATTGTATTTATTTAATGAATCATTGTCTGTATTGTATGAGTTAATTTAACAGGTGTAACATTGAAAGTAATCTCTACTAATCTCTATTACTAATACCAGTGGTAGGGGTGTCTTCATTTATACTAAAGATTCTAAATGCCACTAAATGATATCATAATCTCTTTGGTTGTATAAAACTGCCTCATATATACATGTATTTCTAATACTTAGAGTAATCTTGCAAAATGTTCTTTGAACACAGAGTTAGTTCTGAGCCCACGTCAAGCGTCCAAGCCTGTGACATTTTGACACAGTATCTTTATTTCGGAAATGGCAATTATCAATCTATCATCGTATTACTGCCGTGTGCCTTATCTCTTGCTTATTTTAACATAACAGTTGCCAATTTAATACGTCCAAAGACATCTTGTGTTCTTGAAAAAAATGGCACAATCCTTACTGACATTTAATCACGCACAGGTGACCAAAACTCTCTTACCGATGCCGATAAGTTAATAAATTGACAGAAACTGTGCCTGAAGTTTTCATTTCTCGTGACTTAGAGTTACGTGCCCCTGTTTAGTCACAATGCCATTGTCGATCAACTCATCACAAATGTACAAACTATTTGTGCGCCAAAAAGAAAAACGTACTTTTATTTCAAGCATTTGATAAAATAAGGGTACATTACAATTGTATTTATTTAATGAATCATTGTCTGTATTGTATGAGTTAATTTAACAGGTGTAACATTGAAAGTAATCTCTACTAATCTCTATAACTAATACCAGTGGTAGGGGTATGTAATATATATCCCGAAGTTGAAACATGGCGACTCATTTCGGAACACCGTCTCCTTTGTGGGGAAATGGTCCCCAGCCCGGTGGTTTGTATCAATTCAATCAGAGCAATTCGTCATGCAGCAGTTTGGGAACACAGAGAACCATGTAAGATTCTAACAGTACCCTTTGAAATAGAAATTATACGTTTTTCTCAGATATGACCAAGTGGCACACGAACGCAAAGCTCTATTTTGATTTGTCATGCCGTACTGCAAAATGTATTTTTCATAACCGCAACGAACCGACATCAGTTTGGTCACAGTAACACTACAATCATTTTGATACCCGAGGTATGAAGTTTACTGTTTGTAATACTTTTTCGGTGATCACTACGTTATTTTGTGTGGAATTATTCACTGTCCATAATTCGATCATTTCGATGTCACATTTAATTAAAATTCCGAGATAAATCAAAATTTATTTATGTTTAATTTGGGAAAAGGGACTACAATGCATTCACACATAGTTGGTAATGCTCAAAAGGTTCTGGCACAGACAATGCAGACAGATGTGTGACACTATCACTACAATGTTTGTAATTTGAGAGAGTTGTTTGTCTATAATCATGAGTAATGATGATACTTTGTGTTGTCACAAAATATAAACAACTCAGTTTTGTATTGCTTTTTATATTATTACCATCAGTTCCATATACTGTTGCCTTCAGTGAATAAGACACAATTTGGACATGGAGAAAATGCCCGGTGATTAACAGTACTGGTATTTCCTGTATATTTATATTGTCCAGATGGTGAAGAGTTCCCCCACTTGAATTAAGATGAAATGCATTCTATTTATTAGGATAATTTCGAGGGGTTAGGGTTTAGGTTCAGGGTTAGGTTTAGGGGTTTTTTTATAAAAAGAACATAGGCCTATATTCTTAGGCATAGAATGATTAGAAGAAAATATGGCAGTTACAGGCGGAAATCTTTCCAATCTCTCTGTATTTTATTTTCAGGTATCCAATTGTAACTGGTACATCAGTTCTAGGCATCAAGTTCAATGGTGGCATAGCCATTGCAGCTGATATGCTTGGGTCATATGGCTCAATGGCACGTTTCCGCGACATCTCTCGTGTATTGAAGGTGAACGAGACAACAGTGTTGGGTGCTGGTGGAGACTATGCTGACTTCCAGTTTATACGATCCATCATCAACCAGAGAGTGTAAGGAGGACATTATTTTCTTTAAGCAGTTTTTGATGAATAATTTGGACAATATGAGAGAGGGCAAGATGTATTGTAATGGATATATTTAGTTTTCTCAGAGTTTTTAATGACAATGATTATATTTAGAAAACATTTTAGTCATAGAAGACATTGGGTTACTTCTGTTGTCAAAGACATCATTACCGTTGTCAGTATCAAGAAAACTGTGTGATTCTGATGATATAGTTTGATGAATTTGTGATTTTTAAGGTCCATAAACCAAGCCTCTAAGTTGAAAGACTTAAATAAGAAAAGATTGAGCATGCTGCATATCACTTTAAGATTTCAAACAACTGAGGATATGCATGGCAATCTGTGTAAAATGCGTAAGATTCCAGTTTGTAATTATGTGTCATCAATACTTGTGATATGGATTTAAGTAAATTGGATATTTGAATTGTGTTTGTTTCAGTATTGACGAGGAGTGTCTAAATGATGGCTTCAGCTACACACCCAGGAGTCTTTTCTCCTGGCTTACTCGGGTCCTCTACAACAGGAGAAGCAACTTCAACCCTCTCTGGAACGTCTTCGTTGTTGGGGGCATGGACAAGGATGAACCGTAGGTGTATTTCCCCTTGTGCTGGACTAGCTATCTTTGGACACATGGAACACCTTTTGTCTTGCTCCTGAGCACATTCTTGACTATCAGCTGTATTAAATCCTGAATTTTGGTAAATATATAATAACAGTCAGGATTTATTCACCATCACTGTCTGGTCCAGACTCAATGATTTACAGACTGCCACCAGAGCAGCATTAAACAATCAATCACCATAAATGACTGCACATTTCTTTTCAGTTCAGTTTGAATGATGTTGCTTGAAAACTAAATGCCCAGACATATTCAAAAATACCATTGGTGTTCTGACCAGTACTGACCATGAACTTTGACTGTGCTTTCTCAAACTGTAATTTCTTAAAGCGCAAGGATTTTCTGTCTGAATACAAAGGAAAACATCTTTCCCAGCTAACCATTTATTTTACACCCAGTCTTGGTAAAATGTTTCATTTTCAAGGATTTGCTTAGACAAGGCAGCTATTGAATGTAGATCTGTACTGAACTTGTATCCAGGAGATGTATTTGTATTGGTTGTTGATTTTAAGCTCTTGTGCAAGAACATTTCAGGTCATTGAGTAAGTGAGTGGGTGAGTATTGTTTTACTCCACTTTTAGCCATTTTCCAGCAGTATTACGGCAGGGTACACCAGAAATGGGCTTCACACATTGCACCCGTGTGGGGAATCAAACAAGTGAACACTTTAACTACTAGACTGAGGGGAGATGGGTAGACTAGTGGTTAAAGTATTCGCTCGTCATGCCGAAGACCGGATTTCGATTCCCAACACGGGTACAATATGTGAAGCCCATTCTGGTGTCCCTTGCCATAATATTGTGGAATATTGCTCATAGCGGCATAACACTAAACTCACTCACCACTCTCTAGACTGTCCAATCACCCACATTCACATTCAAGGTTATCAATTCTGAAGACCTGGGTTTGATTCCCACATGGTAGAATGTGTAAAGTTTGGTTCCGATTTCCTCTGTCAAGGTGTTGCTGTAATATTGCTAAAATCATCACATAACAAAACTCACTCGCTCCTGAAGTTTACTTGTCTCAGACCAACCACGCTTTTGTTCATTTTGACCTCAGAACACTCCATGTCTTCCTGAATTGAGTTGCCCGGAACCTAAGTTCCCTTGAATTAAAGCTTGTGATGTGTTTGGTTTCAGATTCCTGGGTTACGTGGACAAGATTGGTGTTGCCTACCAGTCAACTTCAATAGCTACTGGTTATGGAGCCTACATTGCACAGGTAATACATTTGAGAATGTTTTTGTTTCTTGTGCATTTAGCAAACGGTAACAGTAACAGATTGTAAAAATGGCCTAGAAATGGCCAGAAAATAGCCAAATCTCAAAGGTAAAAGTAAGGAGTTCCTATACAATGGTTTTTCAGTATCATTTCTAAAAGTTCAGTTGCCAAAATAGAGGTCACTGGAATTTGGAAACACCCCTTTGAAAAGCAGCCCCTTGTCCGATTTCCTGCAGTTTTGATTCCACATCAACCAATCAGAATCACAGAAAATAGGATAACACACACACTTTGTAATTGTTCATCTAAAAAAAATTTCACTCACTCATTTTAATCAGAAAATATCAATCATAGTGTTGATACTTCCAGCCAATCATGAGAGATGCTAGAGAAGAAGCCTGAGATGAGCCAGGAGGAGGCAGAGCAGCTGCTGGACAAATGTTTGCGTCTGTTGTACTACAGGGATGCCAGGTCTCTCAACAAGGTACATAGTACATACAGTGTAGTAGGATGCATGTCTGGGTTATGTAAAAGTTCCTAAACAAGGGACCCATGAAGATCCAGGTTAGAATTGATCTTCAGTAACCCATGCTTGTCGTAGAGGCGACTAACAGGATCAGGTGGTCAGGCTCACTGACTTGGTTGACACATGTCATCAGTTCTCAATTGCGCAGATCAATGTTCATGCTGTTGATCACTGGATTGTCTGGTCCAGACTCGGTTATTTACAGACCGCCACCATGTAGCTGGAATATTGCTGAGTGCGGTGTAAAATTAAACTCACTCACTCACAACTAAACAAGGGTGGTGGGCTAGCCTAGTGGTTGAAGCATTCACTCGTGATTCCAAAGACGTAGGTTCGATTCCCCACATGGGTACAATGTGTGAGGAAAAATTTCTGATATGCCACAGTATTTCTGGAATATTGTTAGCAGCATAAAACCATACTCACTCATTCACTCACTGAACAAGCATCTGTCAGATACCATTTATCTTACAAGTTGGATGATAAATGCAATTGACACCCATGTGAGCAGAATCTTTATATTTACACACCCTAGAATTGCATCGAATTGAGTGAGTGAGGGAGTTAAGTTTTACGCAGCGCTCAGCAATATTCCAGCCATATGGCGGCGGTCTGTGAATAATCGAGTCTGGACCAGACAATCCAGTGATCAACAGCATGAGCATCGATCTGCGCGATTGGGAACCAATGATGTGTCAACCAAGTCAGCGAGCCTGACCACCCGATCCTGTTAGTCACCATTTACGACAAGCATGGGTTACTGAAGATCAATATTTTAACCCTAACCTTCACGGATCAGCAATGAATTGAAATATATCTGGTCTATTATCATAAATACATAACACAAGGATCATTTGTAACTTCGTCCAGCATTCAGTTGTCATGCGAAATCAATGGTCCATTCCCCACATGGGTGGAATGTGTGAAGCCTAGTTCTTGTGTCCCAAGCCAAGAATTCATAACAGGATATAGCTCGTTTCACCAGCTACACCAGTGAATCGTAAAAGGACCTACAGAAATGGCTAATAATAATCATGTATTTTCTTTCAGTACCAAGTGGCCATAGTGACAAAGGATGGAGCATCTATTAAGGGGCCTATAGTATCACAGACCAACTGGGAGGTGGCTCACATGATCAAGTAAGTATTGAAACACATCCAACCCCAGCAGTGTTCTATATTAAAGCTGTCGCTGTAGAGTGCGTTATTCCTGGGACCCCTTAATCTTCAACTTTTAACATTGGGGTTATGACAAGGACACTGTTTTTTCATGGTTGTTTCTTATAGGGCTCTGAAGGGTAGCAAAAATCAGACTGGAGTACCCGGGAAATAAAACCCGACCCAGACTCTAGTACCTGAAAATTATATTATAAATTTTAGTGAGAGCTATGTGCCTGTCATCCTCGATAATCGCCAGGGTATACGTTACGATAACTCTCCACTATACCCTGGATGCATCCACGGCTTGGGGCGATGATTTTATTACCTCCCTTGGCTGGCTCCGCATTCTCACAGTAACCAATCAGCTAAGCCGCCGTTACAGCCGAGCTTGCCAGTGTCAACAAAGATAGCAGTTGCAGTCGCGAAAGTTTGTTCGCAGTGTGACTCAGATTTTTCGGGAAATAATAAAGACAAATTCACAGATGTGAAACTTTAAAAACTATATGAAAGAACTCCTTCTACTTCTTTCAGAGTACCTCTGCATCAATTGTGTTGCCAAGTTTAAACGGTTAGATAATTTGAGTAGCGAAAGTGAGTTGTGATTGGTTCGCTCAACTTCCCAGCGTAGGCACCTGATTGGATAAAAAGCCAGCCAAGGGAGGTAATAAAATCATCGCCCCAAGCCGTGGATGCATCCAGGGTATAGTGGAGAGTTATCGTAACGTATACCTTGGAGATTATCGAGGATGTGTCCCGTTGTTTTAAGTAGTTTTCTGTGGAATTTCACACAAGAATGCAGCACTTATAAGTTAGAACGTCGGTGTTAAATTGAAAACTTACGCAATATCTTTCTTTAAAACATGTGGTTATCAATTTGCCGAAGCACAAACCTAATATCAGTGACTTATTTGACTAGCATCAGCATCTGGGTGGTTCGAACTGATTGCTCAATTCTGTGGTTGTTGAATAATTTATTAATTAAAATTAAATGGACACATTTTAGCTTCCTTTCAACTGGTTTAAAAAATATTCCATTTTTGTGTTTTAATTTGGAAACACATTAAAATGACTATGTGATACTGTTACATTTGTGTGCATGACAGGCTCAAACAGCATAGTTTCCAAATTTTTGGAGGGGAAACAAATTTGCCTCTTGAACAGAGCCATGGCAGGGGTGGAAATAACTCATTGCCTGAGTCCAGTGTATTTTTCTGTTGGTGTCCAGTTGACTTTCCGATGTTAATAATGTTGTTTATTTTAAAAATCAACAAGAAAACGGCCAGTATAGTGGAAAAATGATCAGGGCAAGTGATTTTACATGTGCCATTGTACCGGAGTACACTAGCAATTTTAAAGTTATTTCCACCCCTGCATGGAGACAATCAGTTTGATGAGTGAGTGCATGAGTTTAGACTACACAATCCTGTGATCAATATTGTGGGTATCATTCCAGTGAGTGAGTATGGTTTTACGCCACTTTTAGCAATATTCCAGCAATATCACGGCGGGGACACCAGAAATGGGCTTCACACATTGTATCCATGTGGGGAATCGAACCCGTGTTTTCGGTGTGATGAGCTAACACTTTAACCACTAATAATAATAACGCTTTAACCATTAAGCCACCTCATGTTTGATGAATGCAGGAATCAGTTTGGGGATAACTTGGCTTGAAAAACCAGTAGTTGTTTAACATATTAAGTCTTAAAACTAAACAGAGAAATACAATTGCAATATTGTGTAATATGAAATAATTTTTGTCCATGTTTGTTTCAGGGGCTATGAATGAGCTTCACAAGTCCCAGGGTTAATATCTCATTGAAGAAAGAGAGACTTGTTTAACGTCACCATTTCACATTTCATCCAGAACCTGTGCAAGCAATGACAGGTTCTCCACGATCAAGGCTGATACTGATGACTGGACACTGTTCATCCCGACATATGTTATAACATTGTCATTGTAAACATAAATATTTGTATCTCACAATTTCCTTGTCTATGTTGTTGACATCTGTGTTAAAATAAATAAAAGCTGTAAAAATAAATTCATTAAAGTTTAGTAACAATATTTGGGGAGTATCAGGGTGGTGAAAATGGGAGGTCGAAGTGGATGTAGCCTGTCACGGCCTGTAGATCGGATCCCAGTTGCTAAGGTGTACTGTACGTCTCTCTTTTGTCATGCTAATAAATTATCATTTGTTTAGTTATGGTTTTTTGTGTTATTCTTCCAGCCTCCAATCTTACCCAGGAAGATCCGGGTTAGAATTGGTCTTCTGCAACCCATGCTTGTCGTAAAAGGCAACTAACAGGATCGAGTGGTCAGACTCGCTGATTTGGTTGACACATCCCAATGCTCATGTTGCTGACCACTCAGGGATAGAAATACTTTTTGTTCTAAGTGTGCCTTAGGGCACCAGACAAATATTTTAGGTGTGCCTTTCAGAAATCAAGTATGCCCACATGTTTTTAGAATAAATGACAATGATGATGATCATTTGAAATTTATTGTTAAATAAAGAAATGGGTTTATGGGCATTTTAATATGTATGGTATTATTCAATTAGGAAAAAAATAATTGTTTTGGGGATTAAATGACTAAATGTGAGTTATGTCTCTTAGAAAATTAGGCATGTCAAAAGGGCACCAAGAACATTTTTTAGCCGTGCCATTTCTGTATTTACCGTGCCATGGCACACTAATATATGGGGTATTTCGAACCCTGCCACTAGATTGTGTGGTCAAGACTCGATTGTTTACAGACCCCCGCCATATAGCTGGAATACTCCTGAGTGCGTTCTAAACAACAACCAACCAATCCCAATGTTTGTTTTTTTACTGATCCATATGACAGGAGTCTGTAAATAATCGAACTGTCTTGTGATTGATATCATGTGGATCATACGCAGCTTGGATATGATTGCATGCAACCAACCTCTGCATCTGACCTCCCAATCTTGTAAGTCACCCTTGCAACAAGTATATTCGCCTCTTAAGAGCCACTAATAATAATAAAATAATTAGGCTGAAATATATACGGAAAATTTGGGCCATATTCCTGTTAGCAAATTGTCCAGTCCTTAATATGTTCTAAGAGTTACGGGGGCGGTTGGGTAAAGCTAGTGCTTAAAGCATTTCCTGTTCACGCTGAAGACCCGAGTTGATTCCCCACATGGGTATAATGTGTGAAGGCCATTTCTGGTGTTCCCCGCCATGATATTGCTGGAATATTGCTAAAAGTGGTGTAAAACTAAACTCACTCACTCTAAGAGTTAAGATCGCTTTATGGATCCCGACTACTGTCGTAAGTCTATGTTAAAGTATGTGAGTTACGATCACCTTAACACTACGATCGCTTTGTGAAACTGGGCTCTGGACTGTATTCCCAAGCTGCGTACATCAAGTGAATCCAAAATGTCTCATATTGCGTTTGCTGGAATATTGGTCAAAACGCAGTCCCATAAGATGCTGATCGTGATGACCATCTCACCCACTCAACCCAAGCAGGAGATGGAACCGGAACAATTCTAGCCTTACAACCACTGGGGTGATCCATCAACTTTGGAGATCCAGGTTAGAACTGGTCCTCCCCAACATGCTTTCCATAGGAGGGTACAACCAGGATCAGGTGATCAGGATGCTGACTTGGTTGATGCATGTCACTGTATTCCAGTGTTGGTAATGTTAATCACTGGATTGTCAGGTCCTGGCCGCTATCTTAGTGCTGGAATATTGCGTGAAACATCAAAAAGAGAAACTTTTATCCATTCTTCAGAACTGAACCTCGCACTTGCAGTGAAAACACATTTCACACTGGTCAGGTGAGTTTCACTCTCAGTAGGTCACCTTGACCCGTGAATGTCCAGGTTAGAATATTGATCTTCAGTAACCCATGCTTGTCGTAAGAGGCGACTAATGTGATTGGGTGGTCAGGTTCGCTGACTTGGTTGACACATGTCATCGGTTCCTGGTTGCGCAGATCGATGCTCATGCTGTTGATCACTGGATTGTCTGGTCCAGACTCAATTATTTACAGACCACTGCAATAGAGCTGGAATATTGCTGAGTGACGCATAAAAGTAAACTCACTCACTCACTCAGTAGGTCTTTAGTTGAAGGGGTGCGGTGGGGTAGCCTACTGGCTAAAGTGTTCGTTCAATCATCACACTGAAAGCTCGGGTTTGATTCCCTACATGGGTACAATGTGTGAAGCCCATTTCTAGTGTCCCCTGCCGTGATATTGCTGGAATATTGCTAAAAGCGGCGCAAAACCATACTCAAGTTGGTCAGTCCTTAGTTGAAGGAGGGCCATATGTCATTCACGGTTGACATGTTCACATAAAACATACCCGTGGGTACAATCCTGGCACAACAAAGGGAAGCAACTGTGACACCTCAGATCAATGGGCCACCATCATTTTTACATATAAAACACTGTTTACACCAAAACACATTTATTCTCTGAATGAAAAATGATCGTAGAAACATTATCATTTAATAATGAAATGTACACACACAATTATCTTACATACTGTATTTATATAAATACGTCAGACAAGCTTATTATTTAGCACTTGTCAACGGTTCTACCTGTACACACATTGACTATACTGTCCAGGCATAAGGTGTCATCTCAAACATTCACAGGATTAGATTGCTTCATCTTCATCACCATGGTTACCGATAACCAGCTTTATACCAGCAGCAGAATATATTGGACCCTTTGAGCATGCCAGTGACATCATTGCACATTCTTTTTTCATAAAAGGGAAGTAACTTCCACAAAATATAAAATGCAAAGCCAATAGCGTTTCCTGGAATAAAATGTTTATAGAAGACAATGCTAGATAACGAATGAACAACTGCCAGATCACCTTTCACCATGTTCAGCTCTGTTCAGAATTGGAAACGAGCGTCTTGTCAAATGTTTACTTTTAAATCCATGTCATAATATCAAATTCCTTTTTTTGAAAACCGTGCATTTGGTGATAAATATCATAGATATTTTATTTTTATAAATAATCAAAATTGCTGCAATGCTGCACTACAGGATGTTCTCACAAGAAGCTTCAATGAATTCCCTTCAGTCTAACAGACATCTCCAAATTTACAGGATGGACCTTCCTTCACCTTTCTCAAAAATGTCATGTTATGACAATCATGCATGACATCATGACATCTCATATTCCTGATGCATGTGTGCAAACAGCCCCGAGACCTACGAGTCTGTAAATAATGCATACTTTGACAATTTTCACATAATGCAAAACTTTCCTTCACATTCATAGGCCTAAAAGCGGTCATGTGTCTTTTAACAGAAAGGCATATTGACTCCCAGTCGTGTCTCATAAGTTCGATTATTGACCCGAGTTACTAAAAATAGAATGGGAATTGGATGTGAATTCGAGCAAACCTATGCCAATCCGATGTCTCCATTTTTAGGAACCTACCAACATAATTAGAATATTCATAAGAAAAAATGATGTCATAAGATAAAAAAAAAGACATTTACCCAAACATGACACGGAGACAGTTGAAACAAAACAGCAATCTCTAAACATATCCCTTCGGCATGACAATGTACAAATGATACACGGTTGTCAGGCAAGATGCATACGGACAACATGTAGCCCAGGCACCAAATGAAAAAATTCCTCCTGTCACAAACAAGATGGCCGACAAGACGTCCATGTTTTCTCAGTATGGATGGATTGTAGCTGCTTTTCCCCACAAACACTGAAAATCACAGAAAATGGTCATATTATTTTCTTGACACTGATTTATTTTGGTCTTAAAGTGAAGAAAACCTCCACTTCTAGAATTACCACAATATATTTTTCTTGGACAATAGTAATCACGAAAAATGAAAACATGAACATACAGAGGTTAAGGTTGGACAAGGGCCTTTTTGGTTACACTAGAAGTATCAATTAAATGGTACAGATAATTTTGAACTAATAACATGAAACTTACAAGATACCCGTGTTCGAAAAAGCCTTCCATCCGAACACCGGGACCAGTTAACTTTGTGTCCAGCATGAAAACATTAAACGGCACAAAACTCTGGACTTTACTCTTAGTGGCACTATGCTGTGTTTATTTGTGAACTTTAAGTAGGTCCAATAGGTCAAAGGTCATCAGTTCGTGGATTTAAATAAAGCTCATGAAACATACCTTTTCTTCTGTTTCATTTAAAAATATTTAAAGAATACTTTAAAAGAACGTTGATTTGACCAGTATTTCAGCAGGGCTGGAAGATCTTAAGAGTTATCAGCCCTGTGGTCTGGTACAATTTTTCTTCTTCATTTTTTTTGGATGTGGGGAGTTCACCACAACTCTATGGGACCAAAATCTAGTAAGCACCCAGACCAATTTGTACATAAGTTTTATAGGTGCCCAGTTTAGTACTAAAGCCCAAAGTTTACACAATTTTATTCTGCATATTAGTACCTATTACACAATAGAAAGATCTCGCAGTTTATCTAAATAGCTTTATGGATATTTCAACAAAGTCTGATTTCTGCTTGATCGCACAACAAATTTAAGGGCTCGGTTTAGTGCTTTGTTGCTTGCACTTGTGCAACCTGATATTACAAAGTGCAACCTAGTTATTAGTCTAACTTGCACTAGGGTGCAAGTCAAATTTTGAGTGGGTAAACTTCTGAATAAAACATCTAAATAATTCAATAGCATATTTCTGATATTACATATTGCAATAAAAACAGTGCAACTGGAATTTGACTGGTGCAACTAGGTTTTTATCTTAGGTTGCACCTGGTGCAAGTGGGTTAACATCTCTTAAATCGAACCCTGAATTTAACTTACAGATATTTTTCAAAGGACTTGTCCCAACCACTTGGTGAGCCAAGAGTTGTAATCATACCTTTTTTTAATGTGCAAAATCTAAAATATGTTCTTCATAGACAAGTCTTCTGAGGTCGAGAGTAATACCTGTCATACTAATCACAAAACATATTAATATATTCATACTACATATTTAGTACTTCCAAGACGCCAAAGATTGTGTAACAATATTCAGCAATATTTTAGCTATATGACCAGAGCGTTTGTAGAAGTGCTGGTTTTGTTAAGCTGAGCCCGAGAGATACAATGCTACAGTTTAATGTGGGCACCCACATTACATTGTTGTCCAACACCTCACTCATCAATATTCCAGCTATATGCTGGTGGTCTGTAAATAATGAAGTCTGGACCAGATAATCCAGTGATCATCATCAGGCGCATCGATCCACACAACTGGGATACGATGACATGTGTCAACCAAGTAAGCAGCCTGACCACCCGATCCCGTTAGTCATCTCTTACGACAAGCATGGGTTACTGAAGAACACCTCAAACACAGATGTTCACCAGAGACCAACTGTAGTGTTATCCAGTGTCGATTAGTGTTGGGAATTGGTTAAAATCTTATAATTGATGATTGCTTCATTACAACCGATCAATCATCGAAAATAATTGGTTAGCATCATTTATGATTTTTTTCCTGGTTATTTTTGTTAATGCACAAAAACATAAAGAAAAAACATGTAGTTCTTAGGGGTTTTTGGGGGGCAAATTTTACATCTTGAAAGGATGACTAATATGTTAGGAACATAACTTTCTTGAGGCCTTTAAGATAAATTCAATCATGACTTGGAACGAGCTTGTAGTGCTCATGAAATGTAACTGATAAAACCAACCTTGTGATAATATTGTTAATGCAATATGTGTTCCAGAATTGTTTGTGTTCGATTATGAGAAAACATGATCGATTGCTTGGTCGTTTAGTCACTGCGACCAATCTTCGATCATTTCCATTAATCGGACCACCACTAGTGTCGATCAGCATAATTAGCATACAAGGACATGTATCAACCAAGCCAGCAAGTTTGACAACAAGATCCTGTTAGTCGTCTCTTGACAAGCATGGGTTGCTGAGGAACACTTCTAACCCAGATCTTCGCAGTTCATCTTATCAGTAAAAGACAATGAAATCTTCCAGGAGAGAGAACTACTCACCCATGAGAATTTTTTCCACATCGTGATTTCTTCAGTATTAATGTGGCTGATCCTGTCCTGAAACACAGAAAACATTCAATCAAATTCTACATCTTCAGTTCATTTAGCGCTGACTGAACCATGTTGAGCTGAAAGGGGACTTCACATGTTTGAGATTACTGCACTTATTAACTGACTGACTGACTGAGTTTTGTTTTACCCCGCTTTTAGCAATATTCCAGCAACATCACGGCGGGGGACACCAGAAATGAGCTTCACACATTGTACCCATGTGGGGATTCGAACCTGGGTCTTCGGCGTGACGAGCCAACGCTTTAACCACTAGGCTACCCCACCGCCCCGCACTTATTAACAATGTATGACCAAGTTTATGTCTGCTCTTTGGGTCAATGGATAACAAGGCGGTAATCAGATCATGATTGCTGAGAATAGTGTGAAATTGGTGCTATCCCAGTGTAAGCATGAACTATCACGGTGTAAGCATGAACTATCACGGTGTAAGCATGAACTATCACGGTGTAAGCATGAACTATCACGGTGTAAGCATGAACTATCACGGTGTAAGCATGAACTATCACGGTGTAAGCATGAACTATCACGGTGTAAGCATGAACTATCACGAACTAGTAAGCATGAACTATCCCGTGTAAGCATGAACTATCACGGTGTAAGCATGAACTATCACGGTGTAAGCATGAACTATCACGGTGTAAGCATGAACTATCACGGTGTAAGCATGAACTATCACGGTGTAAGCATGAACTATCACGGTGTAAGCATGAACTATCACGGTGTAAGCATGAACTATCACGGTGTAAGCATGAACTATCACGGTGTAAGCATGAACTATCACGGTGTAAGCATGAACTATCACGGTGTAAGCATGAACTATCACGTGTAAGCATGAACTATCCCGTGTAAGCATGAACTATCACGGTGTAAGCATGAACTATCACGGTGTAAGCATGAACTATCACGGTGTAATGAACTATGTAAGCATAACTATCACGTAAGCATGAACTATCACGGTGTAAGCATGAACTATCACGGTGTAAGCATGAACTATCACGGTGTAAGCATGAACTATCACGGTGTAAGCATGAACTATCACGGTGTAAGCATGAACTATCACGGTGTAAGCATGAACTATCACGGTGTAAGCATGAACTATCACGGTGTAAGCATGAACTATCACGGTGTAAGCAAGCATGAACTATCACGGTGTAAGCATGAACTATCACGGTGTAAGCATGAACTATCACGGTGTAAGCATGAACTATCACGGTGTAAGCATGAACTATCACGGTGTAAGCATGAACAGGGTAAACGGAAGTTTCCATTCTACACGTTTTTGTTACCGTAAACAGCAATTAATGAATGAAATTGGGACTAAATTTAATCCAATGAAATTAAATCTAGGAACATCATTTTATTTCCAACATCATGTTTTCGGAGGGCAATGTTTACTCGCTCTATCACAAGGTGTGTTGCCTGATGCAAACATTGTAAATACTCAGCTGATGACATGTCTTTCGACAAAGTTGTATTTTTAAAGTTAGTACCATGTTCCACCGTTTGTGTGATTCATCAAGAAAACATTGACTGTTTCTTAAATCCCATGGTGCGAGGATATGAACAAATAACATGTTTCCTTACAATCCACACTGAATTTTGCTATAGTCTGTTTGCAGTGAAAACGTACCGATGAATTTCACTTTAAACAAAAATGTAAATTAAATAAAGTGAAATTAAGATTGCGAATACTCATGATTTTACCTTGCCAGTCGAACATTTAAATCTCAAAATTAAATTCAAATTAGGTTAAAAGTTGTTCATAGATTCAAATCGCTATTACTGGTTTGTATTACAAGGGGGTAAGCGCAATCGTTGGAACAGTGAAACAAATGAAACGTGCGGTACGTGAAGAGCGTTAACTTATAACAACCCTTGTGGTTTTCGGTGTTTCATTTGATGTGCATACCCCCTTGTAATACAAACCAATAATAGCCATGTGAAACTATGATCGTTTGTTAAACAACTTTTATCTTAAGTCGAATAAAATTCTGAGATTTAAATGTTCAATTGGCAAGGTGAAATTATTCGGATTCGCGGTCTTAATTTCACTTTATTTGTTTTACTTTTGGGTTTAAAGTGACATTCATCGGTACATTTCACTGCAACAGACTATAGTTTAAACCTCAGCACAACAGCGGATTTGTTGATGTGCTATTGCAGAACACAAAAGCTGTGGGTCCGGGTGGGTTTCAGTCGGCTTCAGGCCTAAGGACAGACTTTAATTTTGTATGCTGCTTAAGGTCATGCTAATTTCAACAGTTGTGCAGGCAGCCTGAAACCATGTGTCAGTATTTGTAAACTCTATGAACTTCTTTATCATTCATATAATAAAATATTGTACGTCTAAACTTCTAAAAATGCCACTCAAACAAGATTAACAAGTGGTTTAATGGAAACCATGGTATTGCAAAGGGCCGCATTACAAGGAATGACTTTAACATATATTACATTTGACCACTTTCAAAATGGCATGGTGTATTCAAATCAGCAACAGACCTGTATATGGGTCTAATATGATGTTAAACAAGTCTAATGGCTACCTTTCCCGTCACAGGCTACAATCTTCACTTTATCCACTTTGGCAATATCCTGCACTGGACCTTCGCGGAACTTGACGTTGTTCAGTACAAACGTCCACACATTGTCACAGAAGCGGTAAGTGTTCAGGGAACCCTGGAAGCAGCACAAAAACATCATCATCATCATCATCATCATCATCATCATCATCATCATCATCAACACTAGTGCTGTAATAATAAACATAATTATGATGAGTGAGGGAGTGATTTCTTACCACTTTTTTCACTTGATTTTGGCGAATGAAAAAGAAAATAGTTAACAGGCTGACACAAGGACACTGTGTTCGAAATACGTAATATGTCGGAAAGCGCACATTAAATCTCCAAACTCATCATCATCATCATCGACACAAGGGCTGTAATAATAAACATAATTATGGAGAGCGAGTGAGAGATTTCATGCCACTTTTTTTTCACTCAAACTTGATTTGCAAAATGAAAAAGAAAATAAAGCCATTATGGTACTTTTTCACATGCGAGTGAATGAGTGAGTGAGTATGGTTTTACTCACTTTAGCAATATTCCAGCAATATCACATCCAGCAATGGACACCAGAAATGGGCTTGACACATTGTACCCATGTAGGGAATCAAACCTGGGTTTCGGCACAAAGTACAAACACTCAACTACTATGTTGCCAAACACCAAGGTTCAATTCCCCACATGGATACAATGTGTGAAACCCATATCTGGTGTTCCCCTACCACAATATGGCTGGAATATTGCTAAAAGTGGCATAAAAGTAAACTCACTCATACCAGAACATAACTGTTATGTAACCATGGTAACTTACAACATACAATTTGGATAAATTTCATTTGCATCCCACTGGACTCGCAATGCATTTTTTTCCATTTTCAGTCTGTATCCATAAAGGATAATATGAAGGAGATAACATTGTGGGTGATGAGTGAGTGAGTGAGTGAGTTTAGTTTTACGCCGCACTCAGCAATATCCCAGCTATATGGCTGCGGTCAATCAAGTCTGGACCAGACAATCCAGTGATCAACAGCATGAGCATGGATCTGCACAATTGGGAACCGATGACATGTGTCAACCAAGTCAGCGAAACTGACCATCCGATCCTGTTAGTCGCCTCTTACGACAAACATAGTCGCCTTTTATGGCAAGCACATGGGTTGCTGAAGACCTATTCTACCCTGGATCTTCACGGGTCTTGTGGGTGATGAAAACCCTGTAGTAACTATGAGCTTTGTTGCTCATTCAGTACATATCTCAAAAGCAATGACACAATATGAAACACATAAATACACAATAAACATCATTGTTAATGCTGCAGTCAGCACTACGCCAGTCTTTAAAATGAATCAAGTAAAGACCACACAATCCAGTGATCAATATTGTGGGTATCATTCCAGTGAGTGAGAGAGTATGATTTTACGCCAGTATTAGCAATATTCCAGCAATATCACGGCTGGTACACCAGAAATGGGCTTCACTCATTGTACCCATGTGGGGAGGCGAACCCGGGTCTTTGGCGTGACGAGATAACACTGTAACCACTCGGCTACCCCACCATAGCCTAGTATCATAGGGACTACTTACTGAGAAAGATATCTTTGACTTGACTCTGTTAGCAAGAGCATTGTTGATGGCTTTGTCAAACTGTAGCAAGACCTTGAGAGCTAGGCCTGGCGATATCTGACCACACTGCAAGAATATCATCATCATCATCATCATCATCATCAATGTTGCTTTGAGCAGTATTCCAGTTGTATCAGCCAAATGTTGGAAGAAATCTCAAAATGATAATCATCAGAATGTCACAAAAATAGGAACTTGCTTACATACTTGCAGACATGACACTTATATGTTAAAATCATGAGCAAATTTGGTACATTCAAAGATCATCATTCAAAGATTTCTATTACACACTACATACACCAAGCCTATCACAGTGAAAGACAGGTTTTTAAGGGAGACTCAAAGGGTGAAAATCTTGGGCTGAAGGGGTCATTGTCAGCACAGGTAAAACAGATGTGTATCCGCAGTTACGTTTCAGGATACAGAAACTGGGGATGTCATGATACACAAGTTTCATGATTCAATATGTATCACGATACCCATGTGTTCGATACATATCACGATACCTATTTTTGCAGCATTTTGGCGTAAATTTAGTTACATTTTGAACATTAATATTTCATATTTTATAATTGTCCGTGAAAAGAACAACATTCTTTATTCTCAGAGATTAAAAGTTCCAATTTCCCATCTTTGTGCATGAAAAATAATCATTTATAACTCTCAAAACATCAAAAAATATGATACAATTGCAAAATGTAAATGATACATAAACATATTTAAACCCATACTTTCAAAACTAAATATCAATACAGTTTTGAATGTATCGATAATTGTATCGTCTTAGAAAAAGTACCGATGCAGCGATGTATCGTGGCATCCCTAACAGAAACGTACCCTAACCAAACTCAGAACACACAAACGTACCCTTTGCATTGTGCCATTTTCTTGATCAGAACTGTCACACTGTTGTGTTAGATGCACTTGATTGCTTCATATAAGAAATGAGCATACACAGTTACACTCACAATCAGTTCACGGGAACAACTACACATACAGCTTCAGTTTTGAGATGCAGAATATGGACTCGTCCGTCAATTACCGTACGCTTCTGTATTTTGAACTTGTTTCGGATACATTTCTGTTTCATAATGCATTATGTTAGTAAAGTGGTGGCATCATCGGGACCATTCATTGGGTAAGAGTTCCTCCCATTCCCCCATCCCAAATAATATCTATAAATTAATATATACTAAAATTATTAACAAAACTTAACACAACAATTACTAGAGAACTCACAAAAATGACTAAAAGTCCAAAATATAAGTTAGGGTTAGCGTTAGGTTTAGGGTTTGGGGAAAAGGAACTCTATCCCCTAGATCAATCACTGCTTGCTTGCCTAACTGTTATTTAACACTATTTCCACTAGCTAAAGTGGTGAGGCCTAATATAGATGAAACACGATTAATATCCATGTTTAAATCAATCGTAAATTACTGGTCACAATTTTAAAAATGGTTCAGTCGTGTAAACGAATCAGACCATCTTGAACAATTTTACCTGAATCAACTCGTCAAGACTCTCCTGGAGCGTGTGCCCAAGTGTTGTATTTCTGTACAGCTGGTAACTCATATTTATACCATGCACAATCAATTATTGTGTGAATCAAGTGTCTAAAACCCCGGCAAAGCAACAATGGACAAGTGCTTGCTCTGAAAACGGCGTCGGAGAAACCACCAAACCTTGGTTCTTGTAACCGGAAATGCAGGTGTGCGAAAGCTCGTTGCCAGCGCGTGCTACTTACGCTGCACGCCTTTTGATACAGCGAAGGAACGAAATCAATGTTTGGAGCTTCCATAAAAGTATTCCCCGTACAAATATCTCAGCAGTTTCTGAATGACATGGGCATCTGTTGTAAAACTACGTTTATTTCGCTTGATAACCTAGGTATTTGATTCTTGTAATGAAAATAAAATGAAAGACGTTTTGTGTACATATACATATCGACATATGAAGACATTATGTACAAAGAATCGATTACGTTGAATGTTGCGAGGAGTGTTTAGTCAGTAATCACAGTATTTTTAACATAATCAATACAAAACATCACTTGAATACAATGCAAGCTCTCAAGTTGAACCTAAAATGTGAAAAATCTATACGCAAATCGTCAGTTTTCTAATGGGAAACGTTGGGACATCTGCTTCTGCTTTCGATTCTTTGCTGCAATTTGTTCATTGCAACTATTCACCTCAGCTATGTGGTCAGATCATATAATATACACTTATTAGGGCGATAACAGTACAGCATAGTTTTAATTTACATTATTTTTTACTTTTTTTAATTACCTCGGCGTTCATCTTAAACGATAAACAATAGACTGAACTTAAGTTCACGTGAGGATTATTTGGTTGTTTTACGCTAAACATGGCTGAATAACAATATACTTAACACCTAAAGGATATTTAATCGTAGGTTCAGAATAACGTAGATCATAACAAAATCGCATGATCACTAGTGCAAAGTTAATTTGCACAAGAGTACTGCCCGCGTCATCAATATGGACAACATTGTTGACGATTCAAAGTACGTAATGTCGAAATGACGTCACACTAGAAATGACGTCATAGCTGAATATTGTCATTCCGCATTATTGTGGTGTTCCTAAACGGGGATGATCATATTTCTTTACAGCATCTCAAAGGGATAAACCAATAACTAATACATAGAGGATATTATATTCGTGCCCATGTCATACTATGTTTACGACACGAGTGCCTAAATTTTGGTATTTCCCGAGCGAGAGCGAGGGATATACCGATATTTAGGCACGAGTGTCGTAAACATAGTATGGCATGGGCACGAATATAATATTCTGTTTATTACCGAAGTCGTCAAATTGAGGAGAATAAACCGAAATCTACTTTCAAACATAGGCTGGCTACCCGCCATCGCCGCATGTAGAACGAAACGTCACAGAAATAAACGTGACGTCATAGCATTGTTCATGACGTCACATCACCATGACAAAGTGATATTTTGCCCTAGGGCATCGTATGAAAATATGAACCCCGATATGTTCGCCCTCGTAGGTAATAAATACAGTTCTCTACCCCTATGCATAGTGTAATAAATAGAGGAAATTTTTGCCCTGAACTATTATCTAACGTTAAAACACTCGGACGCCTTGATATTTTGGCGGAGCATCTTAGAAAAACGTTTGCGGACAATCGGACTCTCTGATACAACACACACAAATAAGGGTTCCTTTTTACCACAAACAAACAATCAAAAAGTAAACATCCGTACCAGAATACACGATAATATGAATAATATCTAGAGACAGAATTCACGTTTTGCAATACGAGATCGTCTTTCTTAATTCTGGTGCAATTCGCTGAACAGAGTCGCGTCCCTTGGGTGTGCCCGGATCTTCCGATTTGTGGGTTCTATATTCATTTCGCACTGATTATGTTTATAAATTGTCTAGCACTGACCCATGCGTGGGGCAGTCAGGTAGCCTAGTGGTTAAAGCGTTCGCTCGTCATGCCAAAATCCGGGTTCGATTCCACACATGGGTACAATGTGTGAAGCTCATTTCTGGTGTCCCCCACCTTTATATGGCCGGAATATTGCTAAAAGCGGCGTTAAACCATACTCACTCTTAGAATCACTTTTGAGTCAGTTATAATATCTTATAATATTGGTGTCAATACATACTCTTATCCATTTCTTCAATATTCACGTGATTAATCAATGTTATCACGTGAATGAATTTTTCAACATTAATAACTTTGGTGCTGATGTAGTACCAAGGCTATCCAAAATTATGACACGATTGAACTGATCCATAACAACATGCTAGAAAGGGGTTCTAAAAGTTATCATTACGTTTCTTCTGCGGACACTCCCCTTTCTCAGTTGTCTCCCCTTTGGAACTCAAAGATGGAGGTTACAATATTTTGATGAGGAAGAGTATTTGTCACAACAATGTTGATTAAATTATTTGTCATCATAGTTGGCGTGTCCCAGGTAAGAGGCAATGATGTTCACGTTGTGACGTACAGCTGGGCTTCTTTAATACAACGTTTATAAGTACCGCTCATTGTTAATGTCCATGACACGGCATACTGATATTGTTTCTCAGGAATGTTCGGTTTTCGTTCACTGACTTTTTGTTTGTCTTGGATTACGTATTGCCTTATACTAAGTGGTTGATTACAACCTAGAAGAGGCCTGACTGATGATAAATGTCACAGAGGAGGATTAGACTTTATAGGGCACAGTAATTCACTTATTACACGTGCGTCTTGGTTTTTACGGTTAGTGAGGCAGGTGTACGTACCCAAATCAACCCTTAGCCCTTGTAACACACACACACACACACACACACACACACACACACCCGACCCAGCAATCCATGCAATTACTGCGGTATCCCATATAATTTGGGCTCTTTTTCCGTGCTGTTGGTATCTCAATCTCAACATTCTGACATGGAAGTCAGATGTAAGGAATTGCATACCCTGAAAAACATTACCTGAGAAGATTCGGGTTAAAATTTGTCTTCAGCAGAATTGGTCTGCTTGTCATAAGAGGTGACTCACGGGATCAGATGGTCAGGCTCACTGTCTTCATTGGTAATCCCAGTTGTGTAGATCAATGCTTATTATGTTAATCACTGGATTGTCTGGTCCAGTCTCGGTTATTTACAGACAGCCACTGTATTGTTGGAATGATTTGATAATTCATTTATATAGTGCTTGTATCCATCTGACTAGTTGCTCACTGGATGACGTAATCAGAATCTGATTATTATTACCCCGGATAACCCAAGCTTCCCGTCAGGCAGCTAGAAAGTTATACTCACACGACTTTATCCAACCGGGTACCCATTTTCTGCTGGGTGAACAGAGGCAATTTTGAACAAACTCACTTGCTTAAGGTGAGACCATATGTATCACATGTGCTTTGTTGTGGGGCATGACTGAAGTCCTAGAAACTCTCAGGAGTCAAGCTGCCAAACATGGTCACCCATCCAAGGACTCTCCGAGCTCGACGTTGCTTAACTTCAACTGATTTGTGACCTGAGCTCTACCCACAGGACCACACAAGTGTAAACAACAAACAAACAAATCCAGTAACATATGTTATATTTGGGATTACACTTTCTTAGTAAGGTACAGATTCTAGTACTTTTATGGGTTGAGTCCCATCCGGGGGTACACAAGGTCTGCAGTCTAGACTACCAGTTGTCCAACTTCCATTTTTGTGGAAGCCGCGGTGGCTGAGCGGTCTAGGCGTCTGACTTTGTGTGCTGGCGATTAGGTGCCTGACTCTGAGGGTGTGGGTTCGAATCCCGGATGGGACTCAATCCCAAAAAGTACTAGAATCTGTACTTTACTAAGAAAGTGTAATCCCAAATATAACATGTGTTACATTGGACCACTTTCTAAAATGGCATTGTGTATTTCAAACAAATCCAGTCTTGACTACTTAGAGACTGTAGCCATATGGCTGGAATAGCTGAGTGTCGCGTTCAACACCAAACACACCAAACAAAAGAGCATACCCAGAATACCATTTCCTTGTTTTCGTGTTGCAGGTGCTTGGGGAGTATGGTGTTTTAAAAGTTCAGGCAACAAGTGGAGCATCATCAAATTTTTGCTTTGCCTACAATAAAGACTTCAAGACAATACCTTCAGCAATCAATGACACTGTGAGTATAGTGAGAGTAATAATAATATACAAAATTTGTATAGCACCCTTTATGATTTAGGAACCAAAACACTCTAAGACCCTTTACAGAAAGTGATTGAGTGAGTTTAGTTTTACGCCGCTTTTAGCAATTTTCCAGCAATATCACCAGAGGACACCAGAAATGGGCTTCACATATTGTGCCCATGTGGGAAATCAAACCCGGTGTAGCAGCCCAGGATAACCCCCCACCAGATTATACCCCGGGGTAAACTATAGGCTAGCCCAGTTTATACCCTGGGGGTATATTCTGGACCAGGCCAAAGTATACCCCTCCAGCCCAGACTATACCCCTAAAACATTTACAGGTGTAGCAGCCCAGGATAACCCCCCACCAGATTATACCCCGGGATAAACTATAGGCTAGCCCAGTTTATACCCCGGGGGTATATTCTGGACCAGGCCAAAGTATACCCCTCCAGCCCAGACTATACCCCTAAAACATTATGTTGACAATTCACTCAATATGAGTGTGTGACTCAGGGCAATGGTCTTGGTGTCATTTAAAGGAATTTGTAGGTGCATTTCATTTACATTACTGCATAATACAAAATTTATTAAGTATTTGTTGAGTGCCTCTCTGCAATATGATATTTTCGACTTTGCGTAACCCAGCCATGCTGATATATCAAGGTTAGTAGTTAGTTATTTGCTTTATTTAGCGTCGCACACACAACTAAGGTATTTCGGCAACAGGGTAGTACAACATGAACAGATTAACTACAGGCACACTCTACTCATCAATCTAATTAGAGCTGTACCATTATGGAGGTGAGTGTTATCTTAATTAATACCCTACTCCACTGTCTAACAACTGGCTGTCTAACTAATGGGAGATAACCGGTGTGAGAAGGGGCTGGTGTGAGTAGGGGCTGGTGATGGTGTGAGTAGGGGCTGGTGATGGTGTGAGTAGGGGCTGGTATTTATTTATTAATATGAACAAGTGACTCTGGAGACTGATCTCGGTGTCATGTAAAGGTATCTACTAAAAGTGCATTTCATTTTGCATCTTATATCGCATTCAACCTTCAACATGGATGACAACTTCTATACCCAGATCTTGAACTTCTACACCAACTCTGATAAGAAGTATCCTCAGCACATCTATGACCTGGATCCTGACACGCGTTTGAATGCGAAGTCACATTTTCGGCAAACTGCAAGCCATTTCGGGTAGCAAACGGAATTGTCTTTCGTGGTGAAAGGGAAGTGCTCACCAAAAGCCGCCTACCCAGCATCCTGAAAGCATGCCATGACAACCCAGCTACAGGTGGACACTTTGGCAGAGATAAAACCTTCAGCAAAATGATCACTTGTTTTCTGTAGAGGTATAATCTGGGCTAGGGGGGTATACTATGGCCTAGTTCAGAATATACCTCGGGGTATAAACTAGGATAGCCCAGATTATACCTGGGGTATAGTCTTGGCTAACCCAGTTTAACCCCGGGTATAGTCTGGGTCAGGGGTATACTCTGGCCTGTTACACCGGGTCCTCGCATGACGAGCGAAGGCCTTAACCACTGGGCTACCCCATCGCCCCCTTTACCAGAAAGAGTCACAAATGCTACTGAGTGTAGGCTGATTTAAAGAGATAGGTCTTTTATGCCCTTCTTAAAAATGTCATAAGATGTTGAGTTACTCAGGGTAGATGGTGATCGTTCGACAGTGTTGCTGCGGTCTTGTTGAGGCATCTGTCTCCATACATTGCAGTTCGTGTTTTGGGCACAGTGATCAGAGATCCAGATTATGGAGGTGAAACGGTACGTTCTTACCACGGTGCAGTACGTATTGCAGTACAAGGCCTTCATTTTGGTCCGTTTCAGTTCGGTATATGAGATGTGATCATAATACAGATAAGAAAAGAAATACATAGATTTTGTAAAATGATTCGATTTCTAGACATTTTAGAAAAGGTTTAAGAAAGTTAATAAAATGACGGTATGAAAACCGAAAATACTGGGTTTTTATTGCATTGCGGAGACCAAAATATCAAGGTTCTACTAATACCACGGTATACCGTTTCACCCCTAACAGAGAGATTACACTGGCTCATAAGGAATGACAAGCTCCATGATATGTGTTGGAGCAGTGTTATGCAATGCCTTTTACACGCACATCAAGATCTTGCACTGACACCGGAGGTGAAATGGCAGCCAATGCAAGATCTTCATGATCGGCATGATATGGTGGCATTTCCGTGTGTGAGAAATGAGTCGCTGCACTGTTTTGTACTCTCTGTAGGCGGTCTGTGAGAGACTGTGGTAGTCCACACAGTAGAGCAGTTGCCATAGTCCAGTCTTGATGTGATAAGTGAGTGGACCAAGGTCCTGCAGGTGTCCTCTGTAAGATACTGTTTGAGTGAGTGAGTGGGTATTGTTTGATCCTCTCAACCTCTGAAGGTCCGGGTTAGAATATTGATCTTCAGTAGCCCATGCTTGTCGTAAGAGGCCACTCTCGGGATCGGGTGGTTAACACATGTCATCGGTTCCCAGTTGCGCCGACCTATGCTCATGCTGTTGATCACTGGATTGTCTGGTTCAGACTCGATTATTTACAGACCGCTGCCATATCGCAGGAATATTGCTGAGTGCAGCGTAAAACTAAACTCAGTCAATTGATTATCTCAATGCTGCTGTCGAACCCATTCAACAGGAAAGCAGCATTATGACATCCTCAGATAGAACCAGTATTAATAACTATTCACCAAGTCAAATTTACGTGTCCTTTGAATTATAAATGGCATGCACGAACTGAGTCACTTGTTCCTTATTTAACGATGCCCCAATTGTTTGAAATCAATCACCCCGTTTACAGTGCCTTATGCTGAAATTAATTCAGCATGCTAAAGGATAATGCCACATCAGCAACTTTTTTACTAACACGATATTGTGTGATGCTTGATTCTCACTGGCTGACAGCTCATCAAAACCCCGCTAATTAAAGTGACTGATTGACCATGTATGAATACAATGAACTCGTTGACCCTTTTGTTTGTAAACAAACATGTCGGACCTCGGCAATTTCAACCTCGGCAGCATCTTTGATGTTTTTGAAGTAAAAGACTAATGGTTTAAAGAAGAATTTATTGAGTCTAATCCCATAGTATGAATCTGACGAAAATTGTACAAATGGAAGGAAAGCATGATGCAATGGTACAGTCGAACCCCGTTTACTCGGACCCCGTATATCCGGAAACCCCACCTTCTGGAAATTTTTTAGGTGGACCGAAACTTACCTTCAGTAATTGTACTTGCTTAGCCGGACCCCGAGCTTCCAGACCCGGACGGAGAATTTTCAAACCATTTCCATAGATTCCATTGAAAAATGACCCTGTTATCCGGATGCAAAGATCTGTGCACATATGCATGTGTATGTGTATGCTTACCACACGAGTAAGTGTATTCATTGTTAATTTCTCGGCAGGCATTTGATGTGAATTTATTAATTGCCCATCAAAACACTGGGGACACGTGTCACTTCAGTTCAGATACCCAGGTAAGCTGCATATCCGGGAAAAATACGCTTAGAAAATTTCCAATTACACATTGAAAATAATTGTTGCGTACCAATTATGCATTTACAATGTTAGATACGCAAAAAGTTTAAAACTAAATGCGTATGAAATATATTTATAAAAATCGCTTGCGTAATGAAAAAGACATCGATTGCTATCAAGTTGTACTGTCAGTATAGGATGAGTGATTTTTTTATGAAATCATTTCCATTATATTTAAGTTGGTTTTGATTAGGTATGACATAAGGCAGGACATACCTGCTTAGTAAACTTACTCAATGACATAATACTTAGGTGAGTAAAATGACTGAAATACGCACATATTTGAAAGCAGTGGGTAACGGAAAATATAATACCCACTCAACATTCATAATACCCACTCCAAAAAATACAGTGGGTACAGTACCCACATGAGCTAAATGTTATCTGGAGCTCTGTCACTTGAGCTTTGGCAGGTGTAAGAACATCTCATCAGTAACGAAAACACATGCTAATAAGGATTAGGATTAACTACATTGTAATTGTACTGTACCTGAATAAATTTTCAATATACATCGCCAATAAGTTTTGCTTGTTTGATCCAGTTAACCGGATGCCTCACCATCCGGACGATTTCCGAGTGTAACCAAAATGTCCGGATAAACAGGGTTCAACTGTATTGGTGTAAATCACAGAAATTTGGTGTATTTTACAATGTTTTCAGAAAAATTTTACTTAATATGAATGAGTTTTTAGTGATGAACTGATGAATCATCTAAAATATATCTGCTGTGACCACAAGTATATATTTGTTTCATGGTATCAGTGTTCAAAAGTAGTAATCTCTTCATGATTGCTGCCAATCAGGTCACATGATTTGTTTGTTTGTTTGTTTAGCTGTTATGGCACTTCCATATCTTGGTACCGTTGTACAAAGGCTAAGGTGACGTTCCATATCTGATAGCTAAGGTTGTTTTGCTCAACGGCACCCTGATATGCACTGATTTGGTTGGTGGGTTTGTTGTTTAAAGCCGCACTCAGCAATATTCCTGCTATATGGCGCAGGTAAGTAAATAATCGAGTCTTGACCATACAATCCAGTGATCGACATATATGAGCATCAATCTAAGCAGCTGGGGTATGATGACATGTGTCAACCAAGTCAGTGAGCCAGACCACCCAATCCTGTTAGTCACTTATTTCAACAAGCATGGGTTAGTGAAGACCAATTCTAACCCAGATCTTCACGGGTGTATCTTCCCTTGTCATCACATGGTCACACACACTGACTAGGTGGATGCAGCATTCGAAATAATCGCTGGCCCAGAGGTCCAGCGCCGGTTGTTATTGTATTGGGACGATAGTTTTAAATATTTGCAGACCCTTGTGGCCTTCAGTAAATTATCTGTGGTTATTTTTTCAACTTCAATTTTTCCCATAATTTTGTTAGTTATTAACGTTCATGAATCATCCATGATCCATCATGTTACGATAACTTACAATTTCACTTCCTTGTACTTCACAGCTTTAACAAATAAAAACATCTCTCTGCGCCATAGGCTTCGCTAATTGATTTTGTAGAAACTTTGTGATTTTGTAGAAACTGTGTGATTTTGTAGAAACTGTGTGATTTTAAAGCCTGCAGACAGCAGCAGGCCCTGATGGCCAACTGGCAAATTAAAGTGTTGCAAACACTGGGTGGATGCAAGTCATTGCATCCCAATTGCATTTGGGCAGTTGGGTAGCCTAGTGGTTAAAGCATTTTCTCGTCGTGCCAGAAGCCTGGGTTTGATTCCCCTCATGGGTACAATGTGTGAAGCTCATTTCTGGTGTTCCCTGCCATGATATTGCTGGAATATTGATAAAAGTGATGTAAAAGCCAACTCACTCACTCATGTAGGTATAATATTGCATTTGGTAGCTGCAATAACACATACATAGCACATAGTTGGAGGATAATCCAGCTGTATTTCTCCCACTTATGCTTGGATGAAATCTAGAGATATCAACCGTCACAGTAAGTTTATCTGCACACAACTGTTATTACTGTGGAATAAGTCTTGAATTCTTACTCTGTTTCAGGAAAAATATCAACTTGTACATCTTAGATCATATGGGTGCAACGATTCTGATTGGACAATTGATGTGAAGGGCAAGGTCGTGACAATGGCTCGAGGACCTTGCAAGTTTGTGGAGAAGGCAACCTTAGCTCAGAACCACCAGGCCGCTGGTATATTGAGCGTGTCAAACAGAAGTGATACACAGCTGGTGAGCAGGTGTTTTTTAAAATAGACTTGGTTCATTTTGATATTGCTTGAAGACTTTACTAGGTGCATAAAATAAAAATAGCAAAGGCTTGTAACTTCTTTTGCAAGATGTTTGCTGTGATACAAGATGTTTGCCATGATACAAGTGAGTGAGTTTAGTTTTACGCTACATTCAGCTATATTCCAGCTATATGGTGGCGGTCTGTAAATAAGTGACCAGACAATCCAGTGATCAACAACCTGAGCATCAATCTACACAACTGGGATACGATGACATGTGTCAACCAAGTCAGCGAGCCTGACCACCCAATCCCGTTAGTCGCCTCTGACAACAAGCATGGGTTACTGAAGATCAATTCTAACCCATATCTTCACGAGTCCCATGATACAAGATGCAAATGGTTGCCACGATACACGATATTTGCCACGATACCAGATGTCTGCCATGATACAAGATGCTTGCCATGATACAAGATAGTTACAGTGATACCAGATAGTTGACATGATACAAGATGCCTGCCATGATACAAGATGGTGGCAGTAATACTAGACAGGTACAGTGATATAAGATGGTTGGCATGATACAAGATGGTGGCAGTGATACCAGATAGGTACAGTGATATAAGATGTTTGCCATGATACAAGATGGTGGCAGTGACACCAGATAGGTACAGTGATATAAGATGGTTGACATGATACAAGATGGTGGCAGTGATACCAGACAGGTACAGTGATATAATATGGTGGCAGTGATCGTTGACATGATACAAGATGTCTGCCATGATACAAGATGGTGGCAGTGATACCAGATAGTTGACACGATACGAGATGCTTGCCATGATACAAGATGGTTGCCATGATACAATATGGTTGCCATGATACAAGATAGCTGACACGATACAAGATGGTTGCCATGATACAATATGGTTGCCATGATACAAGATAGTTACAGTGATACAAGATGGTGGCAGTGATACCAGATAAGTACATTGATACAAGATGTCTGCCATGATACAAGATGGTGGCAGTGATACCAGACAGGTACAGTGATATAAGATGGTTGACATGATACAAGATGGTGGCAGTGATACAAGATGGTGGCAGTGATACCAGACAGGTACAGTGATCTAAGATGGTTGACATGATACAAGATGGTGGCAGTGATACCAGACAGGTACAGTGATATAAGATGGTTGACATGATACAAGATGGTGGCAGTGATACCAGACAGGTACAGTGATATAAGATGGTTGACATGATACAAGACGGTGGCAGTGATACCAGACAGGTTCATTGATACAAGATGTCTGCCATAATACAAAGTGGTGGCAGTGATACCAGACAGGTACAGTAATTCAAGATGTCTGCCATAATACAAAGTGGTGGCAGTGATACCAGACAGGTACAGTGATACAAGATGGTTGACATGATACAAGATGTCTGCCATGATACAAGATGGTGGCAGTGATACAGGATGGTTGACATAATACAAGATGTCTGCATGATACAAGATGGTGGCAGTGATACCAGACAGGTACAGTGATATAAGAAGGTTGACATGTTACAAGATGTCTGCCATGATACAAGATGTCTGCCATATACAAGATGGTGGCAGTGATACAAGATGGCTGCCATGATACAAGATGGTTGCCATGATACAAGATGGTTGCCATGATTCAAGATAGTTACCGTGATACAAGATGGTTTCCAAGATACAAGATGGCCAGCCATACATGTTACAGCTTTGTTGTTGTTTTGATTTACAGGTTACGCCAGGTGGAAATGAATCTGCAGGTGATTACCAGAACATCAACATCGTTGTAGGCTTCATCATGTGGAAGGACAACCACAGTCTTGACGTGAGTGTTGCTCAGAATACTCACTTTCTGTCGAATAGCAACTTGGCTCATCATCCAAATGGCTGTCAAGTCATGTCTGTCTAGTAGCCAGTCCAGTAGCGTTCGACTCGTCTCAATCTAATTGGCACTCAACTCGTCTCATTGTAATAAACACTCGACTCATCTCAGTATAATAGGCACTAGTGGTGGTCCGATTAATTGAAATAATCGAAGATTGGTCGCAATGACTAAATGACCAAGCAATCGATCATGTTTTCTCAATATCGAACCCAAACACTTTTGGAACACTAGTTTGCATCAGCAACATTTTTCACAAGTTTGGTTTTGTCTGTTACATTTCATAAGCACTACAAGCTCGTTCCTTGTCATGATTGAATTTATCTTAAAGATTCCAAGAAATTTATATTCCTAACATACTAGTCCACCTTAAGATGTGAAATTTGTACATGCATTTTGTGCAATTTTCAAAAACAAACAGAAAAAACTACATTTTTTTCTATATTTTTTGCGCATTAACAAACATAACCAGGAAAATTTGATAAATGACACTCACCAATTAATTATTACAGTGAAAATTGGCAATTTCTTAACAAAACTTTACACCAACACACAGCTGTTTACATGCACATGATGTGCACATGCTTTTCAGCATTTTGATGCATGATCTTCATGCAGTTTATCTGCATACGGTTTGCAGATGGTTCCCCTAAGTTAGTGGAGAAATCAGTCTTCGATGTAACCACATGTATATACATAACATTAGTGGGTGATGGGTTGTATAGTAATATGACCAATTATGAGGGTTGATGCTTTGTTTTATGTTATCATGTTGATAACCTCAGAATGCAATGGACCGCCTCTGTGGAGTAGTGGTTAGAGCATCCGCTCGGAGAGCGGAAGGTCGCGGGTTCGATCCCCAACCGCGTCATACCAAAAGACATTAAAATATGGTACTTGTTGGTCCCTGCCTGGCGCTCGTCATTAATGGGTACAACAAGGACTGGTCAGCTCGGAGTCAGTATAATGTGTCTGAGTGGGGTATTCATGCTTCACTGCGGCATGGTATCTCAGTGGGCTAGCACTATAAAACCAGCTTAAGTCTGGGCTAGTACAAGCAGACACACATACGCATATACACGCATGAACGTCGTCATATGAGCGAAATATTTTCAAGCACGACGTTAAACCCAATTTCACCTCACCTCAGAATGCAATGTTAAGAAGCATTATAACAATTTTTCCCAAATTTGCTGCCAGGGATGCTTAGTTTTATATCTCGTCACTTTGTCTCTGTATGTATAGATTTGTGACAGAAACGAAAAATTCCTTTCAATTGAAAAGATGTCCCAGTGAGAAGGGGTGAGTGAGTGAGTGAGTTAAGTTTTATGCCGCACTCAGCAATATCCCAGCTATATGGCGGTGGTCTGTAAATAATGGAGTCTGGTCCAGACAATCCAGTGACCAACAGCATGAGCATCGATCTGCGCAATGGGATCAATGACATGTGTCAACCAAGCCAGCGAGCCTGACCGCCCAATCCCATTAGTCGCATCTACGACAAGTATAAGTTACTGAAGATAATTATAACCCGGATCTTCATGGGTCATTGAGAAGGGAGATTCAGACCTAAACCTGAGGACATTTTGACTTGCTTCATGTAAGTACAATACATGATGCAACGTCTTAAAGGTGTTATTGTGTGTTTTAATTGAGACGTAAGTGGCTGGAAGTAACAACACTTGTTACAAGCCTAAAATTGTGTACTCATTAATCAGTTAAGTAGCGGTAATCATATACATTTTGTATTTGAGATTCATAAATAAAGGCACGGCAAAACTGAAGCAGAATCATTAATCATTTATCATCATGGGGTCAGGTTCTGACACTGAGTACTTGTTATGAAAATGAAACAAGTGAGGTGAAGTGAAATTGGGTTTAACGTCATGCCTGAGAATATTTCGCTCATATGACGACGTGCATGCGTGTGTATGTGTATGTGCGGCTGCTTGTACTAGCCCAGACTTAAGCTGGTTTTATAGTGCTAGCCCACTGAGATACCATGCCGCAGTGAAGCATGAATATCCAACTCCGACACATTATACTGACTCCGAGCTGACCAGTCCTTGTTGTACCCATCAATGCCGAGCGCCAAGCAGGGACCAACAAGTACCATATTTTAACGTCGTTTGGTATGACGCCGTCGGGGATCGAACCCGCGACCTTCCGCTCTCCGGGCAGACGCTCTAACCACTACACCACGGTGGCGGTCAATAATTATGTTACATTTAAGAACCACTTCTCTGAGTGGCATTTTTAGCAATTGGAAAGTCAGATAAAAACAAGCTTTATGGATGAACAACTTCTTTATTCAGGTAGTGCAACATTTTGATTCAGATTCTTGTATCGTTGTTTAGAACCATTAGACATTATTTTGTGGTGCAACCAAAATTTGATGCTGCAGCCAAACCTATAAGCCAGATTGTACTCGGTGCAGGTACTGAAAAAAGCCCGGAATCGCACCCTGAAGTAGATTACAGCAAGTAGCACTACAGAAAAGGCTGGGCAGAAATGAAGATAAGGCAGTTCAGGGACTTTGAGACTGTATTTTTGGAATCGGAATCTTGGTTTTGCTTCTTCAGCACCTTGCAGACGGAGGCTCCCTGTCTGTGTGGATGTACACTCCTGCTGACCCGAAGATTGACCCGAATATGGTGCTTATCTACGCCATTGCCTTGACCTGCATCATTATAGGGGCCTACTGGTCCGGGACCACCAGATATGCGCTGTAAGTTGATGGTTTTGTTACCATGGTTACAGTAAATTCACATTACTTGACCTTATACAGTACCTCCCTGTGTGTAGATCTGAGGATATGTGTATAGCAGGTGATGCAGATGCCAACCAGTCTAAGTAAGCTTGGGCTCAGTATTATTCGTTACACTGCTATACTGAGTCTAACAAACCCTAGTAGAAGGTCTCGTCATCTAACCTTTTGGACTGACCAATCAGAACACAGCTTACCAAATCACAAACGTTCATATTCACACATACTGTTTGAACCTCTTCCTCAAAACCTCGAACAATTCCGAATGCTATTTTCCACACGATCACTTCCGAGTGATACACATGGAGGGCGCAATGAGTAAACAGTCACTGAAAATAGCGTTTTTGTCAATATTCAAGGATGTCATCTTGCGGAAATATAAGGTAATAGTAACCATGTCATTAGAAACCCATAAGCGTATATACTGCAGGTCAAATATCTGTGTTTTATGCAGATTTTCGTTTGTTGATAGATCATTGTCAGCGACCAGCGAAGAGAAAATAAAAAAAACGTTTTGTAATTCCCGGCGAACCTTAACAAGTAGTCATTGTCTGATTGGTTAAGTCCATTCGGCCGTCTCACGTTTGATTGGACGGTCATAGGTCGCTCATAGGTTAGCTGACACTGCCTTCTACAAGGTTTTGTTAGACTCAGTATAGCAGCGTAACGAATAATACTGAGCCTAAGTTTACTTAGACTGAAATGCCAACCTCTATGATTCGTTGTTGCTACGAATGTTAGCCACAAACTAAACCATTACAATTGCACTAGAAATTCTACGAAATTTGAAGAAAATTCATTAAAGTTCAGATATTTAGACAAAAACATATATTTTCGGCAATTAATATACATTTTTGCCAAAAAGAGACGAGAAGAAGAAACGTAATGCTGATAATTTGGAAATCTGCTGTTCGATGTATGTGAAATTAAACCATCACTCTTAATTAGTGTCATATTATCTTTCTCAGAGTCCATAATGAATTTAAGTATTTAGTTGACTACTAATTTTATGGTCAAACTACTAATTTTGATCCTTGAAACTACTATTTGCAACACTTTGGGGTTGGCATCTCTGGTCATGTCGAACTTTGTAATCGACCAATCAGTGTTGACTGTTTAACTTTTGGTACAACTGATCAGGGGAACTATGTAATCAATCAATCAGTGTCAACACTTTTAAATTATTCGTACTATTGGTCAGGCAATCAGTGTTGAGGCTTTTAATTACTTGGTACAATTCATCAGGCGAGTGAGTGAGTGAGTATGGTTTTCGCCCCTTTTAGCAATATTCCAGCAATATCACGGCGGGCACACCAGAAATGGGCTTCTCACATTGTACCCATGTGGGGAATTGAACTTGGGTCTTCGACATGACGAGCGAACACTTTACCCACTAGGCTACCCCACCACCCGTTCATGAGAGGAACTTTATAATCAGCCAATCGGTGTCAAGGCTTTTGAATTCTCAGTACAATTGAACAAGGGAACTGTATTATCAGACAACTGATTGAGGCATTAACAATAGTAAATATGATTTCTATATTTCGAAAATAAGCCGTGCCAACTCAAAATGTAAATTAACTATATATTTTTTAGGGGAGGGAGGGAGGTTATTTTCATACATTATATTGATATTGTAATGAACTCTCAGATATATAACTACTGTTTTTTATCCTTTGACTTTGTCATAACTGTAGTGGGGCAGTGGGGTAGCCTAGTGGTTAAAGCGTTTGTTCATAACGCCGTAGACCTGGGTTCGATTCCCCACATTGGTACAATGTGTGAGCCCATTTCTGGTGTTCCCCACCGTGATATTGCTGGAATATTGCTAAAAGCTACGTAAAACCAAACTCACTCACTCACGCATAACTGTAGTTGACTGCAGCTGTCACTGACCATGGTGATGTTGCGGAGTGCATAGTGAAACAAACAAGTTGTCTCCCTTGATACAGTGCGGAGCGGAAGTCGCACCGACGGAAGGGGTCAGTGGACTCGTCACGACCGGAGGACAAACAGGATGAGGAACAGCCAGAAACTCTCAGCATCAGTGTCTGTGTTGTCGTCGTCCTCTTCGTCGTCATCTGCACCATGATCGTGCTTCTGTACTTCTTCTATGACTACCTGGGTATGTAAACTACACGTAAGCCAGGTCACTGTCTTGTATGGAAGACCACGCGTCCTTGACTAGTGGTCAGAGAGTCAATCACCTTCTGAATCTGATCAGGAGATATTAAAAGATGGTATTTGTTGTTACCCTGGCTGGCACTTGGTATTTAGGGAATAATTCAAGTCACTGTCATTAAGACCACCTCTTTCGCTAGTGATCCTTCCATCATTAGTGACCCTTCCATTGTTAGTGATCCTTCCATCGTTAGTGATCCTTCCATTGTTAGTGATCCTTCCATCGTTAGTGATCCTTCCATTGTTAGTGATCCTTCCATCGTTAGTGATCCTTCCATTGTTAGTGACCCTTCCATTGTTAGTGACCCTTCCATTGTTAGTGATCATTCCATTGTTAGTGACCCTTCCATTGTTAGTGATCCTTCCATCGTTAGTGACCATTCCATTGTTAGTGACCCTTCCATTGTTAGTGATCCTTCCATCGTTAGTGATCCTTCCATCGTTAGTGACCCTTCCATTGTTAGTGACCCTTCCATTGTTAGTGATCATTCCATTGTTAGTGACCCTTCCATTGTTAGTGATCCTTCCATCGTTAGTGACCATTCCATTGTTAGTGACCCTTCCATTGTTAGTGATCCTTCCATCGTTAGTGATGATCCTTCCATTGTTAGTGACCCTTCCATTGTTAGTGACCCTTCCATCATTAGTGACCCTTCCTTTGTTAGTGATCCTTCCATCGTTAGTGATGATCCTTCCATTGTTAGTGACCCTTCCATTGTTAGTGAGTGAGTGAGTGAGTTTAGTTTTACTGCGCACTCAGCAATATTCCAACTATATGGCGGCGGTCTGTAAATAATCGAGTCTGGACCAGACAATCCAGTGATCAACAGCATGAGCATCGATCTGCTTAATTGGGAACCGATGACATGTGTCAACCAAGTCAATGAAACTGACCACCCGATCCGTTAATTAAGCCTCTTCACGACAAGATAATTAAGCCTTTTATGGCAAGCACATGGGTTGCTGAAGACCTATTCTACACGGATCTTCACGGGTCTCCATTGTTAGTGACCCTTCCATTGTTAGTGACCCTTCCATTGTTAGTGATCATTCCATTGTTAGTGACCCTTCCATTGTTAGTGATCCTTCCATCGTTAGTGACCATTCCATTGTTAGTGACCCTTCCATTGTTAGTGATCCTTCCATTGTTAGTGATCCTTCCATTGTTAGTGACCCTTCCATTGTTAGTGATCCTTCCATTGTTAGTGATCCTTCCATCGTTAGTGATGATCCTTCCATTGTTAGTGACCAATCCATTGTTAGTGATCCTTCCATTGTTAAGTGACCATTCCATTGTTAGTGACCATTCCATTGTTAGTGACCCTTCCATTGTTAGTGATCCTTCCATTGTTAGTGACCATTCCATTGTTAGTGATCCTTCCATTGTTAGTGACCATTCCATTGTTAGTGACCCTTCCATTGTTAGTGATCCTTCCATTGTTAGTGACCCTTCCATTGTTAGTGATCCTTCCATCATTAGTGATCCTTCCATTGTTAGTGACCCTTCCAGAAGATGCTGTTACTTTATATTACCCTGGCTCTCAGCATTAAAATGATAGAACAAGGACTTGTCGTTTCAGAGTCAGTTTAGTGTATTTATGTTGACTGTCGAAATTGCGAAATGGAATCTCATTTAGCTGGCCATAAAACCAGCAATAGTCCATGCTCGATGGGATTCAGGGTAGAATATAGAACCCTAGCAGCACATCCAGGGCTACAAAGAAGGTCATTTGTCATTGTATTCTCAATAGTGTCAACCTGTGCTCATGATATCAATCACTGGTTTTTCTGGTCCAGGATTGAATATTTACAGCATTTCATTTGCACTGATTGATGCTCATGGTGTTAGTTACCTGATTGGTCCAGATTATTTACAGACTGCCGTCGTATAGATCGAATATTGCTGATTGTGGCAATAAATGACAAACAAACAAACAAAATCCAGTGACTGCAGTCATACAGCCTCATTATCTTACCCTCATGTAAAATACTTTAGTTTCATTGGTCAATGACGCTTTAACAAGTTTCTGTGTCACCCCTGCTGGTGGCAACTTGAAAAAATAATACCCCCTGCCACGGTAACCGCCAAACTCTCCGCCGAAAAGTTGTATCACAAACAATCATAATATGACGCATGCAGTGCACTGGAGTTGAAACCATTCAATTAGCTGTTTTTGAGTTCACTGTGTACACATTTATTTTACCGACTTTCACTGCTTTATTTAAACTATTTTATACATTGCATCGTTTGCACACCCAATTTAAACATAATTGACAGTTTTATAGCAGTTTTAAGCTTGTTAGAATATGTTTCACTGATTTTAAAACTCCAGTCGAGAGGCAAACGCCATTTTGTTATATGTCATATAGTCGGTAGCGATCTTCCAAATAAAATAAAATGATATTTTGTACATTTAACATGGCGGTAAGATAGATACATTGTAAACTTCTCCCTCGGGTAATACTGTCTGATACGCCTTTTTGTAGCAATGTTGCCCCTCGCCTCGGATCGGTGATACTGCTACACAGAGGTGTACATCAGACCGTATTAACCGAGGGAGAAGCATACAACTTATAACATCACTGGGTATGGTGTTAAACAGGAAACGATACCTGACAATCCTTAACATACATTTGTAACATTGACTGTCTTGAATTCTGTCTCAACATTTCTGTGATGTTTGTTTCAGTGTATGGAGTTATCGGGTTGTTCTGCCTGGCGGGTGCTGTGGGCTTGTACAGTTGCCTCCAGCCCCTGTGGGAGAGAGTGATCAGGTCGGACTGCAGGTATGGTGTTTGTCTCCACACTGACAGCAGTTGCTTCCCTTTGGAGTGCCAGGATTTGCTTGTCGTGGACTGAAATCTGAAATCTTCTTCATCAAGATAATTGTCCATCAGTACCATAACCATTGGAGACTTTACAACAGCCATGAATATCCAGAACCTACCTCCTCACTCCTCTATGTTTGTTGATACATGTCATCGTATCCCAACTGCGTAGATCGATGCTCATGATGTTGATCACCGGATTTTCTGGTCCAGACTAAAATATTTACAGACCACTGCCATATAGCTGGACGATTGCTAAGTGTAGCATTAAACAACAAACAAACAAATATTCCATTCTGGAGTGAGAACTGGTCTTCAGCAGTGTATGAAATAAGCCCCAAACCTGGCCAGACATAAAGGGCTTCAAAATGTTACCAGCCCAAATGGATTTAACCAGACTAAATATGTACCGAATTTATTCAGATGTATGGAACATCTAAAAATTTACCAGACCATCGGGCTGGCTGTCGGCTGTAAATTTAGACCGTCCGTCAGAAATCTAACTCGGGCCTTATTTCATACACTGTCTTCAGTAACCCATGTTTCTTGTAAAAAGGCGACTAACAGGATCGGGTGTTCTGGCTTGCTGACTTGGTTGATACAGTTCATCATATACCAAATGTGTAGATCGATGCTCATGATGTTGATCACTGGATTGTCTGGTCCAGACTTGATTATTTACAGACCACCGCCATATAGCTGGAATATTGCTGAGTGTAAAAACAAACAAACAAACAAACAATACTCCATACTATTGTTATCAACTGTCCCAGTTTCAGTATCAGAGCTAGACATTATTGTGTTTCCAGAATTCCGCCCAACAGAGTTCCAGTCTGTTCTGAACAGCCAGAGATCAGGAACATTGTCCTCGGGCTGCTGTGTCTGGGCGTCAGCATCTTCTGGGCTGTGGAGAGAAAAGCAAGGTGGGTATCATTGAACTGGAGCTACTGAGCACAGGGTAAGACAGAACTGAGGAAATACTATCTTCTACATTTAACAGATCAGCATTGCCCTCAGTCAGTAGATTAAATGCAGGTTTACATATAGAGAATACTAAACAATGTTCCCTGTAATACCATATTTATGAAACGAATGAATGGTTTGGTATCTCACGAGCTGAAGCAAGTTTCATAAATATGGTATTACATTGGACATCATTTAGTATTTTATTTATTACTCACCTAACATTAGCAAAATAATATCGAGCAAAGTGCTTCTTTCCTAAGAATTCAACGAGTGTGATGACTCTCAGCTTTCCGTGAGTCAAGCAAGGTCTAATACTATTGTGACAGAGGTATTAGCATTGTGACGTCATAACTGTAAACCAGTTTTACGTCATATAAATACGGCACCACGTGATGTTATTACACAGTGTGTAATAACATTGTAAAATTATTAAACAGTGATATCTTCAACAGGTGAGTAATTTATTTATTTATTTATTTATTTATTTATTTATTTATTTATTTATTTATTTATTTATTTATTTATTTATTTATTTATTTATTTATTTATTTATTTATTTATTTATTTATTTATTTATTTATTTATTTATTTATTTATTTATTTAGTACATGCTCAAGGAGTTAATGTGGCTTTCCCATCCTTACAAGGTACATATTCACAACTGGCTGGACTGGGACACATAGTCACAGTACTTTGTCCAAGTTTACTGCGTTGTTGTACCCGCACTAGGTGTTTCCACATATTCATGTGGCCACCATCTGGTCATTTACAAACGGTTTCGTGGGTTCTTTTAAGTGCACAGGGTTGTGTACTGTACACTAGGGTTTTGCACACAAAGTTGACTCAAAGGTTTTACACCCGGTCACAGGTGGACTTGATCCCCGTCACCTCAAGCTCGCTGGATCACTAGCCTGGCACCTGAACCAGCCCACCCACCATGCTAAATTTTCATTGATATCAAAGACACTTGAGTAGGCTGAGCAGGGTGTAGCAGTTGGTGTAAAGAGCCTAGTTGGGCCTTGGTTGGATTCCCCACTTGAGCACAATGTGTGAAGCCCATTTCTGATAATATTGCTGGAATATTAATGTGGTTAAAAGGACAAGCAAACGCCTCAAATGTGTTCTGGGGCGTTGGGGTAGCCTAGTGGTTAAAGCGTCTGCTCGAAGACCTGGGTTCGATTCCCCACATGGGTTCAATGTGCGAAGCCCCATTTCTGGTGTCCCCCTTTCTGTTGTCCCCTGTAATATTATTATTATAGGATATTTATATAGTGCACATATCCACGCAACTAGTGCATGCTCAAGGCACTGGTATTTTTCAGTCGATCATTGGATGTCAATCTCAACTGCACATTGTATTATCAATCTCAACTCCCTGGGGAACATACAACTCTTGCTGGAATATTGCTTAAATCAGCGTAAAACCACACTCACTCACCCACTGGAACAAGTCCACAGTGCCTATTATTGGTCCTAAGAGGGTATTGACTGCCTCCGTGGTGTAGTGGTTAGAGCGTCTGCCCGTAGAGCGGAAGGTTGCGGGTTTGATCCCTGACCGCGTCATACCAAAAGACGTTAAAATATGGTACTTGTTGGTCCCTGCCTGGCGCTCGGCATTAATGGGTACAACAAGGACTGGTCGGCTCGGAGTCAGTATAATGTGTCTGTGTGGGGTATTCATGCTTCACTGCGGCATGGTATCTCAGTGGGCTAGCACTATAAAACCAGCTTAAGTCTGGGCTAGTACAAGCAGCCGCACATACACACGCATGCACGTCGTCATATGAGTGAAATATTCTCAAGCACGACGTTAAACCCAATTTCCCCTCACCTTACCTAAGAGCTGATTAACTTCAAGTGGTCGTCTCTAGGTGTAACTTCAATCCCTAACAGCATCAATGATTGCTTGCAGTTTTAGCCACTGGCTTAATGAATATTGCTTACTGGGCGTAAAACAACATTCATTCACTAACTCATATTGTTTCTTTGCAGCTATGCATGGATTATACAGGACATTCTCGGAATGGCTTTCTCGGTGAACATGTTGAAAACTATACGCCTACCAAACTTCATGGTAAGAAAAGTAATTCTGTACAGAAAAATATAATGTGCTCTGTATTATTTTCTGTATAGCATGAACCCATATTGGAACAACTTTCAAGCTTGCGTGACTGTCACATGACTGATCACAACCTGCGTAAACCTATCTAGCTATTCAAACTTTTCTCTGTTGAACAAATTATATAATTGGGATTATACTATCTCAGTCAGGTAACCCGTGAAGATGCGGGTTAGAATTGGTCTTCAGAAACCGATGCTTGTCGTAAGTGACGACTAACAGGATCGGATGGTCAGGCTCGCTGACTTGGTTGACACATGTCATCGTTTCCCAGTTGCACTCATCTTTGCTGACTGGATTGTCTGGTCCAGACTTCATTATTTACAGACTGCCGCCATATAGTGTCATATTGCTGAGTGCGACATTAAACAACAAACCAACGAACCAAATCTATATAGCTAGTTGAGTTGGCACTGATTGTAAGTGGAATAAAGAGATTACTATTCCCTTGATGTATTTTCCAGGCATGCACAGTGTTACTTGTCCTGCTGTTCTTCTACGACATTTTCTTTGTCTTCATCACACCATACTTCACCAAGGTGAGATAGTTGTCTGGAAAGTACTTTTATCATATGATGAAGGGAGTTATTCCAAATCTGATAAATATGCAAATTAGGTCAATACACAAACTACTTTCATAAAACTCCATACAGGCCATGCGAATCCTAAAATGTTAACATTTCATTGATGATATCGTTCCGAGTTTACAGGGGGTTTTCATGAACGACCTTCACGTTGGTATACCGCTAAGTATTCTTACGCGAATGCTTGATTCTCTTCATATATATTCACATATGATTTGCTTCATTTTTAGAGTAATTTTAAGAATGACATTATATGTGAAGAGATTATTAACCTCGTGTGTTTCTGTATCATTAATATCATATATTAGGCCAGACCAATGTTATTTCTTGTTTTACTGGATCCCGCGGTTGTATTTTTTCAAGAATAAGAAAAAAAATAAAAATTAATTTTCCTCGCTCAAAAAATAAAAACCTCATGTTTTATTGGCCAAGAGTGTAAACTTACAAAAAAATTATTGGATTGTTTTTTGCCCCATAAAAACTTCATAAATTGCCAAAAATAAAATACTGTTAGTATTTAAAAGGAATATTACTTTGACTGGTGATTTTTATTTTTTATTTTTTTCCCTCCTGCCTTTAGGTTTTCAGAGGACAAAAATCTGTAATACAAGAAATAAAAATGGTCTGGCCTTAGGAATGAATAATATGAATTATGCTCGCAAAAAGAGAAACATACTCGGTTAATAATCTCTACTGGGCTTTCCTCCCACATTAAGCAGACACTAGTGTTGGGAATCAGAAACCAAATCCACTATCGATTATCGAAGGGATTGTGGTGAACGATTATCGATTAGGGTATAATCGAAATATATACATTCTTAATGTAATCACCAAGTTTAAGGGTTTTTCCCCATTTTTTTCTTATTATTTTTTTTTTTTTTTATAACTAATGCAGTCAAATGCACGCATGCAAGAAAGACACTGGAATTGTAATTAAACAATAAAAGTGGTTAAAATTTTACAATGTGCATAGCTTTATGTTTGTTTGTGAATATTCGTCAAATTTGATGGCTAGTTTACTTCATTCAAGGGTATTATACAAAAACAACAAAATTCTGATGAATTGATAATCATTTTTAATCCTTCTTTCGATCGATTTTCGATTATTTTCGATCATCGGAACACCACTAGCAGACATGCTGCAACATAACTGGAATACTGTTGTACAACCAACTTACTCTCTCTTCTGTCTGTCAGACAGGGTTGGGGGCAGTGGGGTAGCCTAGTGGTTAAAGCGTTGGCTCTTCATGCCGAAGACCCGGGTTCGAATCCCCACATGGGTACAATGTGTGAAGCCCATTTCTGGTGTCCCCCGCCGTGACATTGCTGGAATATTGCTAAAAGCGTAAAACCAAACTCAGTCAGTCAGTCAGACAGGGTTCATTTTGACTTAAGTTTTACGCCGCTTTTAGCAATATTCCAACAATTTCACAGCGGAGGACACCAGAAATGGGCTTCACACATTGTACCCATGTCGGGCATCGAACCCGGGTCTATGACGTGACGAGCGAACAATGTAGCCACTAGGCTACCCCACCGACCCCTTCTGAGTACTAAACATGATATATTGTACTAAAGTGATATGTATAATTCTGTTCGTGAGTGACTAACACTGTTTCTGGTATGTGTTATTACGGTGTCGAAGCTCACTTAGCTGTTGATCTGTTATTGTTTATAATTGTACAACATAGTGTTGTTGTTGTAGAATGGAAGTAGCATCATGGTGGACGTCGCCACCGGTGGGAAGAGTCACAGTGGGGAGCAGGTAACATTACATTTGTGTGTGTCTGCTATGCGAGTCATTCGTAACTACTTGTGTCATGCCAGTAAGCTGGATGGCGTCTCGTACCCTTCTCGTGGCCATGTTTCCGACTGGGACCTGTCTAAGCGCAAATGGGCATGTAGATGAAAATAGTCTAGTACTATTACCAAGGAAAGATAACTCTGAATTTTCAAAAAATCTCCTAGAATATCCTATAGCCTGTGGGCAAAACAGCAATACAGTCATTCCCTTTGTAAATATATTTCAGTGTTCAAAGTTTCTGGTCCTTCAGCTAAAAGTTTATGTTTAAATTGTGCTTTGCATAGTTTAGCGAAGTTTCAAAGTTCAACTGTTCCGCCAGTTTCATGCTTCGAAATGCGTTTTACTACTCGCAATTTGATTGGTTTGCCACGATTCCTGGCAATAATGGCGTACGATAGGGGTACGAGTCTTCTTGTAGGTCACGGAAAGAGGCGAGTTGTTACGAATGTTGTATGTGTATGGGCATGTGGTGGGGGTGTTTGTTTTAGGGGTTAAGTGTTTGGTGCTTGTTGCGTTGTACCGGGTGTGTTCTGTATGGGTGTGTTGTGTGCTGAAAAAAATAATTTTTAAAAAAAGGGTTTTTTTAGGTAAGTTTACATTTGTGGCTAATAAAAACATGAATATTTTATATTTTGAGCAGGGAAAAATAATTTGTATTTTTTTCTTATTCTTGAAAAAATATGACCGGCTTGTCCGTAAAACAAGATTGGTCTGGCCTAAAGAGCATTTCCCCCTAACCTTTGGACTTCATGATATATGTGCCACACATGCACGCACACACACACATATATGTTCTCCAAAGTCCTGGGTCCTACTCTGCTATGTCTCGATTGACGTTGTGTATGTTTGTATGTTTGTATGTGTTTATGTGGTTTGTACAACTAGTGAACCTTTGCATGAATTTTAATAAGAAAACTGATGATGTTAACATATCCAGAATTATCTCCCTTGCATTACTGTCATATTGTCAGTGAAATGTGTTATGCTGCATTGATAGTTGTTATGTAAACTTCCTCGAAGTGAAATGAAGCATGGGCCAGGTCCTTTGACCCCAGGACAATATAACGGAGAGTCCAATGGACACTAAACATGGAGATCCATGAAACAGATTCCTTACCTCGTAAGGATGGGAAAGCCGCAATAACTCGGTGCATCTTGTGGCAGCAAGAGTTGTATGGTCCCGAGGGAGTGGAGATTGATAATAAGATGAGCCGTTGAGATTGACATCCAATGATCGAGGAGAAAAAAAATACAAGCGCCTTGAGCATGCACAAGTGCATGAATATGTGCGCCATTTTAATATCCAATAATAATGCCTGTGCCCTTATTATACAGTAGGAATCTATTGTCGTATTTCAGCTTCCCATGGTGTTCAAAGTGCCAAGATTCCTGACCCCGCCTGATGCTGTTTGCTACTCAAGCCCCTACTCCCTACTGGGGTTTGGAGATGTCATTGTACCAGGTGAGCTTCAGCTCGAGTGAGTGAGCTGCGTGTTACTCAAGCCCCTACTGGGGTTTGGTTATGTCATTGTACCAGGTGAGCTTCAGCTCGAGTGAGTGAGCTGCATGTTACTCAAGCCCCTACTGGGGTTTGGTTATGTCATTGAACCAGGTGAGCTTCAGCTTGAGGGAGTGAGCTGTGTGTTACTCAAGCCCCTACTCCCTACTGGGGTTTGGAGATGTCATTGTACCAGGTGAGCTTCAGCTTGAGGGAGTGAGCTGTGTGTTACTCAAGCCCCTACTGGGGTTTGGAGATGTCATTGTACCAGGTGAGCTTCAGCTTGAGTGAGTGAGCTGTGTGTTACTCAAGCCCCTACTCCCTGCTGGGGTTTGAGAATGTCATTGTACCAGGTGAGCTTCAGCTTGAGGGAGTGAGCTTCAAGCTACTGGGGTTTGGAGTGTCATTGGCTGTGATGTTCAGCTCAGTGAGTGTGTTACTCACCCCTACTGGGGTTTGGAGATGTCATTATACCAGGTGAGCTTCAGCTTGAGGGAGTGAGCTGTGTGTTACTCAAGCCCCTACTCCCTGCTGGGGTTTGGAGATGTCATTGTACCAGGTGAGCTTCAGCTTGAGGGAGTGAGCTGTGTGTTACTCAAGCCCTACTACTCCCTGCTGGGGTTTGGAGATGTCATTGTACCAGGTGAGCTTCAGCTTGAGTGAGTGAGCTGTGTGTTACTCAAGCCCTACTACTGCTGGGGTTTGGAGATGTCATTGTACCAGGTGAGCTTCAGCTTGAGTGAGTGAGCTGCGTGTTACTCAAGCCCCTACTATTGCTGGGGTTTGGAGATGTCATTGTATTATACTTCAGGTGAGCTTCAGCTTGAATGAGTGAGCTGTTTATGACAGGTGAGTTTCAGAGTGAAAGAGTGAGTGAGATCTGTTCTTCCAAGCGTGACATCATCATAATGTTCTATGTTTCAGGTCTGTTGATATCGTTCAACCATGGCTTTGACTTGATCGTCAAGAGTAGGAGAATATATTTCATTGCTTCCACAATAGGTGAGTCTTCCTTTAACACATCATCATCATCATCATCATCATCACCATCATCTCTTGGAGATTCTGTGTTAGACTGGGTCCCCAGTAGCCAGCACGTACTGTTGGAAGACAGTATAGTCAGGCTATTGTTTTGTAGGTGCAGTGTAACACCGAAACCGTGGGTTCGATTCCCCACATGGGTACAATGTGTGATGTCCATTTCTGGTGTCCACTGGTTTGATTGCTGGAATGTTGGTAACAGCGGCATAAATCCCAACTCACTCACAATCTATTGTTTTGTACAGCCTCCAAGGGTTATGTCCCTTTGGCACGACAGACAGACACCTGTGATGATGGTTTTGATGCACAGTGAATTGACTGCATTTGTAGGACCATACCTAGACTAACGCTTAGTCTCTGCATATGTCAAATTTTGAAACAAATAATAAAATTTAAATTGAAAAGGAGACCTAGTGAGAAGGGACTTTCAGAACCTGAGGAAATCTAGACTTGCTTCATTTTGGGCTTTAAGATTGCAGGAAGAGCTGTGTGGAAAGGGAAATATTGTGGTTAAGGGACTGTGAGACAGACTAGGCCCATACCTATGGTTTGCTCACATGAAATACTAATTAACACCACAAAATTTGTAAAAATGAACTTTTATCTCCAAACTGTATGTCATTTAAACATCACATTGAGTAAACATAGAGCAGATAGATTTTTTCTTAGGTGTTTCAACAAAAAAATAGATCTGCAATAAGATCTGTTATAAAATCTTTCTGATGTAGAAATACCATGAAATGTTCAGTATGCACATTATTACATAACTGAAATTGGGTGGTGGGGTAGCCTAATTGTTAAAGTGTCTCACTGAAGACCCCGGGTTCTATTCCCCACATGGGTACGATGTGTGAAACCCATTTCTGGTGTCCCCCTGCCATGATGTTGCTGGAATATTGCTAGAAGTGGCGTACAACTAAACTCACTCATTCACTTACTCACTCTGTAGCCTAGTGGTTAAAGCGTCCGCTCGTCACACTGAAGACCCAGGTTCTATTCCCCACATGGGTACAATGTTTGAAACCAATTTCTAGTGTCCCCCGCCGAGGTCCCCCGAAAGTTGCGTAAAACTCACTCATGCTCAAAATAAATGGCACTTACAGACATATGTCAGAGGTTTATATTGTTTTTACTGTCTTTCCTGTAATGTTTTGTGTTTTTGTCACCAGCCTATGCGGTAGGCTTGATACTGACATATGTCGCGCTAGCCTTGATGAAGACTGGCCAACCAGCATTGCTGTACCTTGTGCCTTGCACCTTACTAACAACGGCTGTGATTGGCTGCAAGCGGGGAGAACTGCGCTTCTTGTGGACAGGCAAGGAGGTGAGAATGCATTGTGATCCTGTTGTGGTTTTATTCAATCAGTTTTCTCAAATAACATTTTTGCTCACGTGCTCATATGAAGCAAGAATAATAGAGAAATGTTGTAGTAGAGAGTTTCTTTCTTTCTTTGTTGTTTAAAGCCACAGTCAGCAATATTCCAGCTATATGGTGGCAGTCTGTGAATAATCAAATCTGGACCAGTCAGTCCAGTGATCGACATCATGAGCATAGATCTATATTTGGATACAGTGATGTGTCAACCAAGTCACCGAATCTGACCATCGATCCCGTTAGTCGCCTCTTACAACAAACATGGGTTACTGAAGTCCAACCCAACTCGGATCTTCACGAGCTTACCTAAACCAAATGTTGGAAGTAAATATGTAAAATAAATAATTTTGTATATAATATTTACTAAAAAGTAAATGTTGAGGTACCCGCATCGCCCTGTTTCCTGACATTGTTTTTTAGAAACACCTCTTCTCATGTTCTCTATAAAACATCTCTCTTTCAGTGTCCAAAAAAGAATGACGATGTTCGTCCACCTGGTCAGTGTGTGCGGTCATCCCCGGAGGGGGAGTCTGACACGTCCAGCCTATCAAGCGACGGCGAGAGGCGGGGCCTCATCAATGCCTAGACTCCATGCTGTCAGACAGACTCTGACAATCACAGGCTCCTGTCTGTCCTGATATTAACTGAATGTTTGTTGTGTAATTGAGTCGACGCAGGTTTGGAACAGGTACTCGATACAACATAGTGCCATCAGGGCAATTTTATATATCATGAAAGATTCATTGAAATATATATTCAGTGTATGAAATAAGACCCGTCCGACCGCCCGAGATGGGCTAAATTTTTCTGACGGACGGTCTAGATTTACAGCAAGCCAGCACGATGGTCTGGTAAAATTTTTAGATGTTCCATAGGTCTGAGTAAATTCACCATATCTTGCTTGGTGTCTGGTCTGGTTAAATCCATTTTGGGTAACATTTTCAAGTTACCAGCCCTCATGTCTGGCAGGGTTTTTGGCTTATTTCATACACGGATATTTTGCATCATACTGATACACGTTTTTCAATAGAGGTGTAGATATTGATAAAAAATGGCATTAACAAATTTAGTTCCATGTACAAGACTGAATTCCATGGAATTGCAGATTCCTTCAGTGACAAATATGTTGATATAACAAAGTATTTTCAAAATTAAAATTACTTTAAATCCATAATATTTAGAAAAAATACTGTAATAATGTATCAATCTCACAATGCTAAGTTCTCTAATCTTTCTGCAAACAAACAGAATTCCAATACCTGTCAGAATTCCGTGGAATGCAGAATCCTTCTGTGATAAATATGACCCTGCTGGTAAGGGAAGTGAACTGTTTCTAATTTAGTTGGCAAACAATTTTAATGTTTTATTTGGAATTTGTGTTTGTTCAAATCATGAAAAACAATCTTTGTTGCCATGAGATGAGGATGTTCAGCTACTGTCATAAATGTGATGTTATTCAAACTTGTGTTCACTCATGTCATCATTTACAGGGATACAAACTTGAGACAAATTAGAAGGAACACCACATTTCGTATTAAGCACACCTTATGCTACAGAGTGTTGACGGGGTAGCTTAGTGGTTATAATGGAAGCTACGGAAGCAAAATTACAATAAAATCCTATGATATAAACAAAATATTACCGTATATAACAGTCTATAAGACGACCCCATGAATAAGACGACCCCCAAACTTGACCCTTAAAATCAGTGTCAAAATGGTATGTTTCGTGCATAAGTCGATCCCCCACGATGGGGTCCTGATTGCCGCAAACACAGACCACAGACAACTGGCAGTTTCCAAATTTACCCCATTCAACAATCACGAACTGATTACCGCCTCGTTTTCCATTGACTGCTAGTTTACAGTAACATCGGTAAAAAATGTGTGAATTTGAAGACTACAATCAAATCTTATGAATTGGACAAATATTAGTTCATCAAATGGAGAAAAACACATGCTAGTCTTCAAAGTTCCGTCAGTTCTGTAAACGTATTTGGATATCAATTCAAATGTGAGTGAGTGAGTTTAGTTTTACGCTGCTTTTAGCAATATTCAGAGCAATATCACGGCAGGGGACTCCAGAAATGGGCTTCACACATTGTACCCATGTGGGGAATCGAACACGGGTCTTTGGCGTGATGAGCGAACACTTAAAACACTAGGCTACCCCAACCACCCCATCCTGAAGGTTTGATTGACTACATACCCAGGTGAGCTACAGTTATTAGTCTTGAGTTTGTTAAACAGTACTTGTGTATGTGTTATCTGTCCTAGGTATCAGGTCAGTGATGCAGATATTGTCTTTTATTGCCCTGTTGCCATGGAGACTGAGGCCAGTATCACCTATGCTGCACACAGATTGGATGATGTTTTTATTATCTATAATTGCTTGTATTGTATAGTTGATGATAATATTATTATTTGTAGATGATTATATATGAATGCAGCAAGTAGGATACGGGTGATCCTGGCACAGTCAGGCTGGTGAGGCTCATCATGTGCTCTCTCATTATGATTAATATCAAAACCGAGTCTATTTTCTTTAATGTCTGTAGTGCTGGAATACTTAAAGGTCACATGCAACCAAAAATCAAACATAATTAAAACACAATTATCACTTCTTCATGACATATAATATGCATTTGCTGATTATGAAAAACAAATAAACAAAATTATAAGCCTATAATCGCATGGAAATCAAAAGTGCAATATTTTGTACTTGGGTTTACCTCCCTCGAAGCGAAGCAGCCGGGATACCGAACCCAGTCAGAGCCGGGTGGGTGTGCACTCAAGTGTAAAGGCTGGTTCATTAGCAGATGCGCCTTTCACGGGTCATTATGTGTGTATATATAGAGATGTTGGGTTTTGTAAATACTAGTACATGCTCATTTTTTGTGTATAACATTTTGCAATCAACAGACATCATAACATGTCATGTGTTCAAGTATCACACCTGCCTGTCTGTGTAATTACATAATGTGACAGAGATCTTGAACTCGGGCCATAAATCAATGCGCTTTGTTTATGGTGTATAGCCTGATTGGTGTTAAGTTCAAATTGCATGTGGTCAGTGATCGCAGTTTGTGTATTGAATATTGTCATTAGCAGACAGGCAGGCAGACACACAGGTGTCAATAAAACAAGACATTGAGTTTTGTCTGTGACAGCGACATATCTATATCAAAGTCAAAGCGGTGTCAACGCTAAATAATGACATTGCTTTTAAGTATCGAGACTGAGAGAAAGTGACTTCGGTAAGAAGAGCGTGTGGTGAAATAGACAAATGAAATTATATAAACAGTTTATTTACTGTCATAACATATAAAAGCTCGCCTGTGAGATATCAACAAAACATTATGAAAAATAAGCTCACACCAAAGCCTTCAGCGAGTATTCACCAGACAGCCCGCTTCCAAGTTAAAGCGAACCTATTTCACTTTCTTTGCCGTGCTATGGAGCCAGCCCAGCTATTGAAACCCGTATTCCCCAGAAAAGTCTGGGGAAAATTAGTGAAACGTTTGAACTCTCGATTTCGCGTTTTTTCATGGCGTTATTTTTCAACTTTATAAGTTGAATTTGCATTTTGACTTTGTTTGGTAAGTCCATACCGAAAGGTATCAGAATCTGCAAAGTTGTGTTTTACTACGTTGCATGTGACCTTTAAAAAACAAAAAGTCATACTACCCCCAGATATTTTAAAGAAAAATCTTATCTTCTTAGAAATTGTTGGGAATTTTTACTTTTTTAAATGTGGAAATACCTGGTAGCCCAGTGGGTGAAGCTATAGCATCAGTTTTATTCCCCACATGGAAACAATGTGTTAAACCCATTCCTGGCATCCCCTTCCTGATATTACTGAATTGTTTTTGGCCTAAAATAATACTCATTCAATCCTGTGGACATAACGGGTAAATCATGACTCCTTTAATCTTCAAGTGATTGCCTTACTGCTTATTTATATATAGTATTTGAGTCTTGATGGTGTTGAGATAGCTTACTGGCTCAAGTATTTGATCTGAAGAAGGGAGTTATCTCCCCTCACCGGTACACGTTGAAGGTTACTGCAGGCATCATGGGTAGTGATGTAAATGGAATTTTGCTGAAATGAAAAATCATACTCACTCTCTCCCTTGCCAGTGTCAGTTTCAAAAATTGAAAATTTGGACACTGACCCAGCCAAGTGAAAGCCTAGACCATCGTGCCAAAATTCTGAGTTTGATTCCCCACATAAGCCAGGTCTGTTGGCCTAAAACCACTGGCTCAGTCTCAGATTAAGTTTCCTTGCTAGAAGTAGAATTGTGTTGATATCTCAGGGATTTATCATATATACAGATTAGATTTATCTGTGAAAAGGAGAGTCACACATTCCCTCTAACCCTAAGTTTGTAAAATATTGTGAATAATTAAGTCTGTCTACGGGCCTAAGCTATCTGTTGGCTTTTTAGTTACAAGATTAGCAGTAGTAGTTATAAAGAAGTTGTTATCCATAAAGTTTTAGATCTCTTTGTACTTCTAGAATGCCACTCAAAGAAGTCGGCCTCCATGGTGTAATGGTTAGCGTCCGCCCGATAGCGGAAGGTTCGCAGGGTTCGATCCCCAACGCGTCATACCAAAAGGCGTTAAAATATGGTACTTGTTGGTTCCTGCCTGGCGCTCGGCATTAATGGGTACAACAAGGTCTGGTCGGCTCGGAGTCAGTATAATGTGTCTGAGTGGGGTATTCATCCTTCACTGCGGCATAGTATCTCAGTGGGCTAGCACTATAAAACTAGCTTCAGTCTGGGCTAGTACAAGCAGCCGCACATACACAAACACATGCATGCACGTCGTCATATGAGCGAAATATTCTCAGGCACGATGTTAAACCCAATTTCACCTCACCTCACTCAAAGAAGTCATTTTATTATCAGAATATATTTCTGTTCATAAATTTAGTTAAAAGGATCATTTGCTAAAATCTGAAGATGATCCGATACAAAGTGGATCATAGACACTGATTTATAAATCTGGCTATTCCTCACTCATATGAACTTCACAGATGTACAATTGTCATAAAATTCACAAATGTAGATTTTTCGCAATTTTTAAATTAAATTTGAGATTAACACATCATGCATTAAATATTTTGGAGGGATGTTGTAGTGTGTGGTTGTTTCAGTGAGATCTTAGTGCCTGCTGCCATTACACAGAGATCTGAAGATCCTGTTTCAGCATTCGTGACCAACTCGTGTTATTCGGGGACAAGACGAATAGCGATCTTGGATGTTACGGAAAGGGGCGAGTGGTGACGAATGCCGTTACAGGTTTTGTTAGAATGGCCTTTCGCGAACGTTGACCGACCAATGGATGATTTACAGGAAGTCTACATCAGCCAATCAGAAAGGAGATTTCTCGAACACTAATTGCAAAATGGAAACTTCAGTTCCATACTGGCTTTAAAAAATATTTTTAAAGAGTTTTCTGTTCAGAATTTGAAAATTCAGCTAAAGAAATTCAGAAACCTGTAACATATGGCAGAGATTGTTTTGACCGCACCTTGGCAGTCCACGAATTTTGAATTTCCTTCTTTCAGTTTTATTTATGTACACCATTAAGCTAGAGATAGACGACCATTTTTTTTAAATCGATAGTACAGCCCGTAACAGAACCCACCTGTGCTCACCTATAGGAGGTCGCGGGATCAGAGAACACTAACATTTTCATTTTTGTCGATGTTGGAAGCGATGCTCTGATGGGGGGTGAAGGTGGTCCCGGTATCGTGATGTCCTCTAATGTTTGTGTAGCAGATACGAGGGTTTCTGTTTCTGTTTTATCCATCACGATATACTGTTATTCTGGGAATAACCTGTTTTTGTTGTTTTGGTAGTATGAAAAGAGTCACTTTTAATGGGGTTTGTTTCAATTGTCGATAACAACATAAGGCCACATAAAAACATATTCTAGTTTCTCATCACTGTTTGAAAGAAATCTTAAGGTCAGGCGGCCATAAGAAACAAGAATATTTTCATATATGGCCTATTTATTTTTCTTTAAATAATGTTTGGCAAAGTGTATAACAGCTGTCGGAATCTCATGTTAAAACTACTTGGAAATTGTCAACAAATTGCTGTTTTCCAGACGAGAGGAAAGATGATTTGTAAAGTGAAATAATTCATGCAGCCTAGTGTGTCCCTTGTATTGTATGCTATATACCCTTAACTTACTCCCACACGTGTTTTGTTTTGAGTCATCCAATCAAATCGCATTGCTGAGCGAGAAATATTCCGTGCTCTCTGATAGAAGCGATACAGGTGGAGCCAACTTATCAAAGCAACGCTTTGTTAGTGAATGGATTTAGGACATTTAGCATAAAACAATTAATATGCCGTATTTTCTCTAATGCAAATACTTTTTCAACGGTCTTCCAGACCAGGCGCTTATTAGAGGCCCAGCGCACATTGGAGCCCTGGGTATACTGTAATTAATTGTTAGTGAGTGTTACGTCAAAGTTAGGGACAATTCCTTAATAAATCTATTTTTGGATCAAGGGAGAATACATTTATAAAGAACGTACCCAGCGTTTATTAGAAACCCAGCGCTTATTTCTTAAACCGCTTCTTTACCCTCAGGTGCTTATTAGAGGAAATACGGTACCTGGTACCTTGAATAAACGAGAATGGAAATCAATTTTTAAAAATAATCATCTTGACTGTTATCATCAATCATGTTGCCAGGTGTACAGTGTTTACTCATTACATATAATTCCTTGATTATTTAATTTTGGTTGATGTATTGTAAAGATTTTATTCAGTGAGTGTCATGGTTTGGTACATAATTACGATGGTAAAAACGTGTACATAGTTTTATGTATATATATGTGTTTGGAAATAAATAATATTCAGAGGAAACGCAGGTTGTTGTCAATTCTGGTCAAGTTAAAAGAAAACCCACAAATACAATGAAACAACTTGTTTAGCCCGCGGACGGAGAACAGAAAGATCAAACGTTAACTCAAACGGCTTTAATCAAATTGGAAAATTGAGTAATCTCCCTTGGATGTCCTTGAAGACGTAGCACCCTTCTATGCAGTCAGAAGCATCCTACCCATGAAGATCGTGTTAGATTCGGTGAGTGAGTTTAGTTTTACACCGCACTCAGCAATATTCCAGCTATATGGTGGCGGTCTGTAAATAATCCAGTCTGGACCAGACAATCCCGTGATCAACAGCATGAGCATCGATCTACGCAGTTGGGAACCGATGACATGTGTCATCCAAGTCAGCGAGCCTGACCACCCAATCCCGTTAGTCGCCTCTTACGACAAGCATGGGTTACTAAAGATCAATTTTCTAACCCGGATCTTCAAGGGTCTAGATTCGGTCTTCACCAAGCCATGCTCGTCAACAGAGGCGACTAACATGACGTCGTGCATAAGATCATGCTCGAGGTGTAAATCATTGGATTGTCTCGGCCTAAATAGAGAAACTACTTTGTTTCATCTGGAAATGTAATTCAAGTAGAATTTCTGTCGCACGAGCCAACACGTAATCAACCAAAAGGTGGCCTCGAATTGTATACATTTTCAATATTTATTATCAGAGGAAAGGTCATTTCCAACATTTTACAAGATACAGTGTTTCACTTTTGACTCCATGGCGTCAAGGGACTCATTTATACGATAGGTCAGTTCAATTTTTAACATGTTTTGACTCATAATATACAGTTTGAAAATATTTTTACTTTTATTTTTGGAGCTTTCTCTAATTCCGTTGGTATTGAGTATTTCCTTGAACTTTGGGTATTCGTTCTTCGTAAGTATCATCTTATATCCATGTGCTTAAATCAACTACTGTTTAATCGAACTTCAAGGGATGCCTCTTTTCAGTTCATTACAACCGAAGCTCTTTGCAAGCAGGGGTGATAGGGTAGCTTTGTGGTTAAACGTTCGCTCGTCACGCCGAAGACCCGGGTTCGATTCCCCACATGGGTACAATGTGTGAAGCCCCTTGCTGGTGTCCCCCGCCGTGATATTGCTGAAATATTGCTAAAAGCGGCGTAAAACTAAACTAAACTCTCTCACTCACTCATTCTTTGTAAGCATGTTGACTAAAACACGAAGCTTGTGACCAAGGCAAAGAGAACTAACAGTTCGTTATAAGCGTGTTCATTAAAAGTATTTTACTTTATTACCCACGTGGTCAACGTATGGGTAGTTGCATACTAATCTCGTACGTCATACGTGAGTCGTATCGCGCTGAGCTGTGTCGTAACGACTTGACCTGAGATTCTAACGATTTGATTGGATAACCGATGACCTACGTTGTGACGGAACTACTTTTTCATTCATAACAAACACGTGAATTCATTCATTCTAAAACTTATATGCATTGTGGGAATATAAATATTGCGAACGTTGCCGTATCGCTGTTTAATTGTGAGTCGAACTGCATTGGCGGATCCAGGAGGGGGTTTCGAACACACACACACACACACACACACACACACCTTTTTGAAAATGACTTAAAACCACATTGAAGATTTTTTTTTGCGTTGGCGGAGCCAATCGGGGCTTCAGGGGGTTCTGAAACGCGCTTGTTTGCCAACTGCCGCCTTTTTGGTCGACGACCAGATCGACGTCTGTCATCAACGTTATCTGTCTCTCGGCATCGTGATTGTATTCAATTACTGACTGTGAAACGTTAAGAGATCGTGCCACAATATTCTGTCTTGTTCCAATTTTCCAACTCGCCAATAAACCGTCCAACGTTTAATTGGATTTAAAACAATTTAATCAGTTTCATTCTGGGGGTTTTATCACTGTCATTGTACACATTGACAGGTTTCACTGTAAGCTGTGAATTTTACACCGACCATGTTCACGCATGTTGACGTTATGTTTTATAATGTTTCTCTTGTACCACCAAGAGTGGTTCTTTTGAGAATTAAAGAGTTAGAGTTTGAGTTTGAGTTAATGCTACCTTTAACTTATTACATATCATTACTGACTGCAAATCTGTTATACCCCGGCACAGTGATAGCTTTACTCGGGATGTAAGTACTAGTACCTTGGATGCAGGCCTCAATCGTTTACTACTTTGAAAAGAAATAACCAAAAGCAACACAAAAGACTTTGGATCGAAAGCAGACAACAAATTATCGATTTATTATAACATTGTTGCACTTAAAATAGGAATAATTGAATTATAATAGATTTAATAAAAGATTGTGTTCATGTTAAGGAAAAGAAAATCATATATATCTTGCTCATTGTTGCAACAATGATTCAATGATCACAGCTGGGCATGGGAAAACAGGCACAAAACCATGGCAAAGTTCATCCTCAATTGGCTTCGTCTGTTAACATAAACACATGTCAGATCAGTTTTTGGAGCCTTGTACGTTTCACGCAGGTGTTCGCTGGCATCAGCACGTGATGCCTTGGTTACGAGTTGAACCAATCAGGGCTCACTTCCGCTGCACGAGTTTTTCATGCGCGTTTATTCCAGACATCCAGCAAGCAGAAGTGGAGTTTGTACCGGTGAATGTCAAAGTAATAGAAGCGAAGCAGGTAAGAATATTCCTTTGAACCGGCAATAAACATAAGCTAAGACAAATCTATTACTGATGTTCCCGAAACATACGCGTTTAAATGAACGGTTTAGGAATGTTATCTCTGTTATGTGTGCTAAAATTTGTGAGGACAAAATAACGTTTTTCTCTAGGCGATGTCTCGCCCTTCTTCGACTTTCAGGGGAAGGCTGGAAATAAACATGAAGAAAGTACAGGTAGGTGTATATTAGAGGTGAAACGGTATTCCGCGGTAGTAGTAGAACCGCGGTATTTTGCCTTCGGTTCGGTATACGGTAATGCAATCCAAACATTCGGTATTTTCGGTTTTCGTATATCGTCCTTCTATCTAGTCACGAAATGACAGTTTTGTTAATTCAAAATAACAAGATTTATGGTTATTTTTATTCCATGTTATTAAGCAATGTAAGGTTTGGCTTTTGTTGACAATTTTCTGCATTATGTTCATGTCTCATATACCAAACCGAAGGCCTTGTAGTGCAATACATACCATACCGTGGTAAGAGCGTACCGTTTCATCCCTAGGGTATATTATAAATATGTATAGCTAGGGGTAGCAGAGAGGAGGGGTTGTCCCGAGTGCAGGGTTGCATTCCCCGTTTAATTCTGACATATAAGCAACCAACGTTTCTATCACCCACTGCTTTTGAGAATGTTGTGCCTTGCGACGCATGTTATATGGGTAGAGCATCTTTATAACGTGTTCTGCGACAGCCTTTACAAGGGTGTTCAAACCATTTCAGCATCCCTCTGTTGATGAAGCTTTTCTTTAGAAACGAGTCCAGCAAATATATAGAGAATCTCACCCAAGTGTCTACTGATATCAATTATATCAACACAAGTTGATAAATTATAAATATTTTTGCTTTTATCAACGAGTCTTGATATACAATGCATTTGATATCAGAAGACACGAGGGTTATATTCTATTACTTGCAGTGCAGTGACGTCATAGCATTGTGACGTACAAAATATACTCTCAAAACGGTATCTCCTCGGAGATATCATGGCTCAGTCGCTGTCTACAGTAACATGAAAGAACTGCGAGATCCTAAACGTATTTTGCAGTTAAGTAGACATTCTGTCGATGTCATCACTCATTAGAATGATGCGTCAGGCAAAACCCGGAGTCATGACGTGGGTTTAGTCAGAACTTTGAACTAAGTGCACGTCATTAGCTGTTAATTTGGGAAAAGTGTTATTTTTCTCAAATTGGTGAGTGAAATAAGTGTCATTTCTACAAAGCGATAACATTCATTTGAATTGCGAAAGTGTATACATAAATTGAGAGAGGAGCACCATTAATTTTAGAATATTTGCTCTGAGAAGAGCATTACAGCGTGGATCTATAACCGCAATATTGCTTGTAATCCTGATTAGAAACTGACAACGGGGTTTTACAAAACTAGGGGCCAGAGAATCCACAATTACTAATTTCAAAGGTATTCACTGGAAATATGAGGTTCCTGTAAAGCAATCAAATGTGGCGTTGGCCTCGAAAATTTTATAATTTCTTTAATTTCAGGATAATTATTAGTTTGTCCAGCATTTGATACAGGGAATAGCACTGTGCGTATTGTGTATTAAACAGCAAATTTGTTTGTGTATATAGTTTGCTGTAGGTTGGTAAATATGTAATATTTCATTAAAAAGAAAGTCGGAACTGTTTCTTCCTATATGGAATTTATGCTTGTAGTAGATTCTTATGCCTGTAGTAGAAACTAGTAGGTTCTTATTACAATTCGTAAAGTGCCCCTTAGTTGGTTTTAAAAATTGTTACAGCAGTGAAATGTACAGAAATGTATTCGTCGATAAATAACCCTGATGTAACAGGGTCTCAAACAAAAAGATGAAAACAAGAATGTCAGCCTTAACCATATGGTACAAACGTATATGATAACACGTTTATAACCGAAAAATGCTAATACAGAAACGTGATTACAAACTCTTTTATTTTTCATCTTACCAGAATTTTATGGGTCAACCGTAGATTATTTGCTTCAGATATAGTACAAATAGAATAGAACTGTACATGTGAATATATCAAACTTGGATTTCATTTATAAATATTTCACTAAATTCTGAATTTTGATATTTTGACAAAGTATCCTCGAATCAATGACACTTTTTTTCGTTAGACAGCGAATGTCAGAGTAACATTACAAAATATTGAAATAACTCTTGTAGACCAAGGTAGACTTTCGTGATCACTCTCGCAATCGTCCATGAACTTGAAATAGGCTTCACACATTGTACATATGTGGTGAATCGAACCCGGGCCTTCAACGTAACGAACGATGCCTTAACCAACTTGACTATCTCACCGCCCCTTTATTTAAACAGGTAACCCGTCACTTTCACATGCATCCACTCGATGATGTATCACTATACAGGTCGATGCAACTATATTGCCCTGGCGCAATCCTTTTCGGCATTATGATGTAAAACCTGCACTACGTATTGAAGCTGTATTCAACATTGTAAAGTAGCTAGTATAGGTTAAACCTGGACGACCAAGGTGCCTGGACATGGGTTACACACTACAACTGTCCGTGGTCATGTGGGCTCCATTCCGAGAAAGCCATGCTATACTGGACTTTCCCTGTGAAGAACGTGGTCAGTAGATATAGGGGGTGTATTTTGCTGGTCAGAATGTTCCGAGTAGCGGAGAAGTATAGCCGTCCGCATGCATGGTGAAGTGTAAACACCCAATGATACCCCAGTTACCGTAGAAAGGCAGTTGTAGTGTCAGCTGAGGTCGTCTGGAAGCTTATTGAACAGTTCAGAATGTGTAGATTGTCAGTGAAAAGACACTGGAACTTCGGTCAACTCAATATATCGTTCAAAACTAAAATATTCCTGTAGTCCGGACAGAGTCCCTTTGACACAAACGTATTATATGGATAGCGGTTCTATGCGCCCAATATGTATGGTCGTCTCTCGAAATACCGGACTGCGTTTACCAGTCCGAGAAAAGGGTTAAATGATTTCAAAATATCTGCTTTCATGTATTTGAATTGAGTACGTATGGTTTCACACTGCTTTTAGCAATATTCAAGCAACGTCACAACAGGGGACACCAGAAATTGCAATTGTTTCATGCCTTGTACCCATGTGGGAATGGAACCAGGCCCCGATTTTCGAAACAAACTTAAGTCTGAGTTTTGACTTAAGTTGGAGTTTCACTCAAATTTGAGAAAACGCAGGAAAACGCATTTCACAGAATGAACTGAAATCGGTATTAAACTCAAACTATAGAAGATAGGTGAATAAATTACTTTAGTTGTTTGGGCTTTATATTTAAAAAAAATGCAGTTGAGTTAAAAATTCAGAATTACCAAAATGTGTGAACTCAGTTTGAGATTTGAGTAAAAACTTAAGTTTGTTTGGAAATGGGGCCAGGATCTTTATCGTAAAGAGAGAACGTTTAACCATTTGGCTATCCCACCAACCCTAGAGTTGTTTTAGATTGGTACGAAAACCACCCCATTCGATAAATACAGAACACTGCAGTAAAGTTGATATGTACAAGTTTATGCATGACAACGTTATCTTTCTTGCACGGGATGACACTTCTTTTCAATCTATATTCATACAGATTAATGACAGTGAAAACGTCTCTCTGTGCCATATACAGATCGTTATCCATAAAAGTGTATGTTTCCTAGCTTAATATTGGTGCAGGTCTCATTTTCACTTAATCGTTTTATATGTTTAATCACGATTGGTGCGAAGGGAGGTAAATGTGGTGATTATAATAGTCGTGAAAGTAGTTACCTCCCTTCTCTTGTTCAGATTATGGTTTCAGCATCAAAACGAGTGTAATCTCTATGTATAATTTTGGACATATATGTATTTCCATACAAATTAACACCATTGGTTGCACCATGACTAACGCTGTAGGCATGTGAACTCACAAGGAAGGAGAATCACTACCTGGAACCACGATGTGTCTTAGCAATATCGTTTATGCGGTATATTACACAGAGTGAGTTTAGTTTTACGCCGCACTCCAGCTACATGGCGGCGGTCTGTAAATAATCGAGTCTGCACCAGACAATCCAGTGATCAACTGCATGAGCATCGATCTGCGCAATTGGGAACCGATGACATGTGTCAACCAAGTCAGCGAGCCTGGCCACCCGATCCCGTTAGTCGGCTCTTACGAGAAGCATGGGTAACTGAAGATCAATATTCTAACCCGGACCTTCACGGGTATATTACACAGAGTGAGACTGAGAGCAAGCGAGTTATGCTTGAGAGGGTGATATTAGGAAGATTATTTGACATGTGTCATCGCATCGCAATTGCGTAGATCAATTGGATTGTCAAGCACTGGGTTGCACGGTCCATACTAAATTATTTACAGAACGCCTCCATATAGCTAGAATATTGCTGATTGCCGTATTTAACAACAAACCAACTCTCTGTGTGACATCTCTTTGTGGCCACAAAGCTGTGCAGGTGCACAATAGAATTTGTGTTCAAGACATGCACGGCAATATAGCATTAAGTGCGTTTCGGTAGCTGCTTCCAGCATGGCTTCTGTAGAGAAATAATTTGCATTTAACTATTAAGAGCGCTTCTTCAACATTCACATTCTAATTTAGACGTTTTGTTTTTTATGGTCCGGTTAATAGTCCGAACCGGAATTTAGTGACTGGGGAGAAACGACATGAGGTTAAAAAAGTCTGTGTTGGTGTTTTCCAACGAATATACAGTGTAGAGATAATGTTGCCCAAAGTTTTCTTGTACCTGTCATTACTGGACACCAACTTGTCAACTTAGTGAAAGTATAAATAACGGTCAAGTTTGAAATAACAAAATAAAGACTGCGAACAAGAACGTGGTTGTATTATCTTCTACAGCTTCCGTGGGAACAAACAGACTGAACCGTGACATTGGCGAAGGTTTGGTTCACTTTAACGGCATATATATAAATACAGTACAACCAGAAATTATTGAGAATTTAAAGATTGTAATTTTATATATATTTTTTCACTCATTACTCACGTATTAAATGTGAATATTAGCAGAACATAGCTCCAGATTCAAAGACAGGTGAACAGTTAGTATTTTGTCAAGTCACCATGGGCAGCAATGCAGGATCAATGCGGCGGGGCATACTACTGATCAAAGAAGTATGGTCCATGCTGTCCCAATATCGGAACACCTCTTCTTTCATTTCAGCAATATTTGTCAGATCTTTCTTATTGACACTTTCCTTCATAAGTCCCCAAACATTTTCTATTGGATTTAGGTCAGGGTTATAGCTTGGCCAATCGAATAATGTCATATTTTGGGTCCGAAACCAGGCCTGTGAATGCTTTAAACGATGTTTTGGGTCGTTGTCCTGCTGGAAAATCCAAACATTTCCATAGAACACGTGAGCAGATGGAAGTAAATGTCCCTCGAGAATATCTGTGTACCGCTCACTGTTCATATTCCCTTCAAATACACAGAGGGGCGTTGCCCCTAACACAGATATGCCACCCCACACGTTAACTTTCGGACTGTACTTTGGGCGCTGATACAAAGGTTTTTAAGTTTGTTTGTTCCAGAATTTCAGTGTATTAGGAAACAGACACACAGAACTTTCATCTGAGAAAATCACATTGTCCCAGTTAAAATTTCCATGCTGTAAGCACCAGTTTAACCTTCGCTCCTTTTGTTCAGGTTTCATGATCGGTGATGGAATTCCTCGACTTTTCTGCCAACCCATTGCATGCAGCTCAGTTCTAATTGTCTCCTTACAGACAGCCACAGTTCCTCTATCAATCATATCCAGCTTGAAGTTTTCTAAACTCCTTCGTTTGTTTTTAGAAACAAGAATACCAAGCCGCTTCCTGTCACCGACAGTCAATTTTCTGGGCCTACCTGCGCCTCCCTGGTGCTCAATGCCATATCCATTTGCAATATGTTTCAAAACACGATAAACAGTGGCCAAAGGGATGCCTGTCCTACTTGAAATCACTTTAGCTGATCTGATGTCCTTGTTATAATACTCTAAAATCAACTTCTTCTTCTCTAAATCATCCATACTTAGGATGACTGAAAATGTCGTCTGCTAGCAAGTAAACAAAGGGGGATAACTCTTCACAAACTAATGAAAAAGGGTTAACGGAGTTGTCTCTCTTGAATGAAACCAAGCACTTGATAGCTGGACAAGGTTTTTTTATACTAGAAATCCAATTAAACATATTCCTAAAATTCTCAATAATTTCTGGTCATACGATATATGTCAGTGTAAATTATACCGAGGTGTTACTTTGAAATGTATAAATGATCAACGTGTAGCAATTTAGCTTTATCACATAAAACTGCCAAGCTGTTCTAGTCGTGCCCATCCGTTAACATGCTTGTGGTATATTTAAGTTGCAAAGGGCACCAATCAGATTAGAACCCAACTTGACCCACATCACTACCTCAGACTCCTCAGTGATGTGAAACAATTTTCAAAGGAACGTAAAATGTACCCTGGGCCCACTTGCACAAAACGAGTGTATCTCTACAATAGTCGTAACTCTGATTGTAAGGTGACCCGCTTCTTGCACAAAGCGATCGTAAGCCTACAATAGCTGTAAGTTACCTACAATAGCCCACTACCTATTGTAAGTGTCTACAATCGATGTGAAAAAGGCGTTGTGCATGGCTGCCGAGGAAGTCTCAGAAAAGTGAAATGTATTTTTAGAGATAGAACATCACGTTTGGAGTTACTGACGGTAGGGTAACTCATTTCAAGGTATAGGTTGCCTCGAGCTCGGCATGCCATATTCTCGCTTTTGAAGAAAGTTCGGCCACACATCGAACATGGAACCAAGCGTTCACGTGCCATTTCCCCTGAAACTCAGTTGCTGGTTACACTTCGTTACCTGAGTAAAGGAGGTTTTTTAATGGAAATAGGTGATCTACATGGCGTTCACGAGTCCTCTGTGTCTCGCGCCGTCGATCGGACAATCCGTGCCATAAACAGCGTTTTGGACATCAAGTTCAATCCTGACGCAAATAAAGTTTGAATGCAAGACTTCTACAAAATAGCTGAATTCCCCCGCGTTATTGGGGCAATTGATGGTACGCTTATTCCCATTAAACGACCTCCTGTAGACGAAGAAGTGGCCTACGTATGTTGGAAAGGCTTCCACGCTATAAATGTTCAAGCCGTATGTGACGCCAACTTGAGGAAAACTGTAATTTCAGAGTAGCTTCCCTTGTTTCTAAATATAGAATAAGGGAGTTAATGTTGTAACGATTTGATCACATAACACTGAAATGTTACGATATAAAAGAATTGTAAAACCAGTTTCGTTATTATGAGATATATGGGAAAGAATAAAGTTTCATATATACAAAAAATAAGAGTCAAAGCGAAAACGGCTGTAGGTGAATATTGGTACCTAATACCAGGGATAATCTACAACATAGTCTTATATAGTCTCCCTGCTAGAACACATGTGTTAACATCAGCTGTCCTTTTTTTTTAAATCTACTTTGAGACATTTTTTACATTAGTAATTGATTCAGATATCTTATTGCATGAGTGGAATGGCATGTGTTAACTGACACTGTCACACACCCCTCAAAAACAGAAAGTTTAGAACTATCACAAAGCGTTGTATATAGTCACCTTTTCCAGTTTTGTCAAATACTATGATCAACAAGAAAGAAAGAAGTTTTAGAACTATAACACTCAAGCATCACAAGCATCAATGGCGGATCAGAACAGATCGGTGAAATGTCATATTTTTTCACACACCTCGAATACACCCTAACAATTTTTTTAAATTATACAACTACCACTATTACTCGCAAAATACCTTTCACCTGATGGTATATTCCCCTCATAAAAATTAAAGGTACCGAGAATTGAAGCCAGTGAGCTGCAACATTCCGACTTGAAACTTTACTACAAATCTACTGTACTAATACTGACACTAATAACAATTATTAAATTTAAGCACATAATTTAGATAGATAAATAAATAACACACATACAAACGTGTAAAATCACATCAGATAATTATCAAATATTGATAACAAAGCACATTCGTTGGTTTCACATTACTTTTCAACTCGCTGTGCGGATGTGCAGAGCGTGTGAAAAATATCCACTGACATGCTTCCGGTTTGGTCGTATGTTTATCGATAGTGTAAATGCACGCTAAATAAAAGTTGTTATGAAAATTATTTACGTTGTGACAACTGTTCATAGCTTGTCAATGTTACAGTTCACCTCGCGTTCAGTTATGATATCATTCAGAGCTCCAGATAAGATTTAGCTCATGTGGGTACTGTACCCACTGTATTTTTTTTTTGAGTGGGTATTATGAATGTTGAGTGGGTATTTCATTTTCCTTTACCCACTGCTTTCAAATATGTGCGTATTTCAGTCATATTACTCACCTAAGTATTATGTGACTTAGTAAGTTTACTAAGCAGGTATGTTCTGCCTTATGTCATACCTAATCAAAACCAACTTAAATATAGTGGAAATGATTTCATAAAAAATCCCTCATCCTATACTGACAGTACAACATTTGTCCTATACTAACAGTACAACTTGATAGCAATCAATGTCTTTTTCATTACGCAAGCGATTTTTATGAATATATTCCGTACGCATTTGTTTTAAACTTTTTGCGTATCTAACATTTTAAATGCGTAATTGGTACGCAACAATTAATTTTCAATGCGTAATTAGGAAATTTTCTATGCGTATTTTACCCGGATACGCAGTTTATCTGGGCCTCTGGTCATTAAAGTCATCCCCTTATATAGTCTCCCTGGTCTTGATCACCAGTCAACAGAGAGGAAAAATGTTTGACCCAGTCACATGGGTCAATATTAACATTTATAACAGGTGTTATCCTAGGGTGTTTTCCTAAGAGTGTTTACGCTACCGATAAAAATACGACCAAACCGGAAGCATGACAGTGGATAGTTTTCACACGGTCTGCGCATGCGCACAGCGAGTTGAAAAGTAATGTGAAACCAACGAATTGGAGCTGGTGATTTTGCAATAATTTCAAAGATATATTAAAATACTTTCTATTTTCAAGCGGTTGTTCAAACTAGTGGTCCCTTAAGTGAAAATAAAGTCAACTGAAACGCAAAAATAATATTTAATGTTTATATAAGCTTCGGTTTATTCCCCATTTTCTTATCAATGTATATTTTTTTATTGTGATTTTGATAACCTATAGATTTAGTGACATGCAATATTTACCAAAATTATCAAATGTATGAATTTAGTGTCTCAAATACGATAAAAAAATGAAAACAATGAATAAAAGTTTCATAATAGTTTGCTGATATTCCCAGACTAGAAAGTGGCCACGAATTCACTCTTCAATTTGGTTACGAATCCACTTAAGGGACGTAACTCTTAATTGTTGTCTATGTTGCTATGGATAATCTTATCTTCAGCACAGAAGATTACGATTGTAACTTACAATCGCAATTGTAAAATGAGATGAGCTACAACTGTACTACAATCGCTTTTGTGCAAGAGTTGTAAGAGTTACGATCGCGATTGTAATTTCGATTGCAAATGCCTACAATTGATTGTAGCTACGATCGTTTTTGTGCAAGTGGGCCCTGAACAATAGTAATTCCAAGAACAAACGAACATCAACATCCTTTATCAAACTGGAATATATGTTTATCATCCAAAACTGTGTTCCACAGGAGATATCGCTTGTGTGAGATCAAACGATATCTCCTAGGAGATATCGTTTTGACAGTAGATTTTGTACAATGCCCTGACAATGCTATGACGTCATGTACTTGATGACGTCACAATGCTATGACATCGCTGCACTGCAAGTCTAATGGCAGTACCATGTTCAGAGATGTACATTTTTCATTGAAAATTAATGAAGAGTGATTTTGGATGATAAATAGAATCTCTTCCTCGTGTCTTCTGATATCAAATATATCAACACTCGTTGATAAAGTAAAAATATCCTCGGCAAGCCTCGGATATTTGCAACTTTATCAACTCGTGTTGATATAATTGATATCAGAAGACACTTGGGTGAGATTCTCTATTTATACAATTACATTAGATTCATTCAGTTCATCATCAATTTATTTCAAAATATTTATGAATGTCCTCAAGAATGTACTTTACAGATTTTGAGGGAATTTCGTGTCTGTTGGGTGAAGGAACCCAGAGTGTTCATGGAATCTGTTGATACAAGCGAGCATGGTTTCTTCACATCTAGATACCAGTTTGTAAGTCAGTATGGTTTTACGCCTCTTCTAACAATATTCCAGCAATATCACGGCGGGGGACACCAGAAATTGGTTTCACACATTGCGGCCATGTGCCGAATCGAATATCTTTCTAAGTGACACTCAGAAAATAATAATATATCCACAATCATTATCTTTACTTTGAAACAAAGTATTGTTTAATATGTTTCTGTCAGAATGTTTAAGAAAGCAATGAAACACTCGTGTTTCTCTAAGAAAAAGTACAATGGTGTGAACGCACGTTTTCTACAACACATTTAAATCCGATGTTCCTTAACATTTCCCATGAGTATATTACAAAAAGAATCATTACACTACAACAACCCCATGTGACTTTATGTAATTATTCTTAGAGACACATGGACTAATTATGCATTATAAAAACATATAAACCATAAAAATAAACTGACGTGTTTATCAAACAAAAGCATAAAACACTTTTTGTAGGATAACATTAAGGTCGATTTTTAACGTGTTCCACCCCTTAGATTTTTCTAGACTTTTGTATTTTGTCAGTCTTATATACCCCTACTTTGAAAATAAACATGAAACATTTCTTTTGCAAAGAGTTGGTGGTTGACCCTATATTTCGGTTAGATTGACTGGACTAGTGTGACGAACCAACGCTTTAACCACTAGGCTACCCACCTCCCCTGTACTTTAAGATAAAGCAATCCCATATTACACAAGTCAATGGGCATGAACAACAATGTTACAGGAAAATCAGAACCCATGATATGCGATTTATCTGCCAGGGGAACAGACTCTGCACATGCAATAATGTCATAATTAATTATTTTCTTCTTAGAGGATAAAAAGATATTCGGTTTATCATGGTTTGGAATGATTTGTTTTGGCTTCTTCATATTCAGTAGGACAGGAAGCTTGTCCATAGCTCTTGTCAGTGTAGCACTTGCAATAGTTGGGCAAGATAGGAAGGTGGGCAGGGTGTTGATGTGACCAAATGCCTTTCTCAAGTCTCTTGACCTGTAACAAATAATAATAGGTCCAAATAACGTGTAGCATTATTTTAAAAAGTAAACAAAACGAAGTACATTATACACACAAAGCACATACAAATGTATTTTACAAAACCCTAAAATTAACAACTACAATCTTGAAGGTACTCAAGTGGAGTTTTGTGGAGGGTAATGTCCCAAAATGGAGCCGAATCCTATTATTTTTGAGGAACTGAGAGTTACGAGGATATTACCCTACTTATATTACATTCAAAGTATTGGTAAATTTTAAATGTAATGCAAAGAGTATGATGTCAAAATGAAACAAACTCTCATCTTACATTTGGAACTGGTACACACCACTCCATTCCTGAAAAAAATAATGGAGCGAGCAGACAATGGAATGCCACCACAAATGTAATTTAACTGACCTTACAACCTTCCACACTTGCATTAAAACACCCTCCTTTACCTACAATAAAGTCCTGTAATTGGAGGCTGCAACTATCAACCCTAGCACATATTACAGTATATTTACCACTGGTCTACTGTGTGACGCTCATCAAATACCACTGCAAGAACATTCTGTTGAGAGACTCTACTGTTCAGCAAAGTGTCTCCTTGTGATGTGGAAAACAAGGCCTCTGGATGGCACACGACGACATCACCATTCCAGATTCTATGTTTGGAAGTAATGCATCAGTCTCACATTCCCGGAATATAAAAATGACACAATTCATCATTCACCTACATACATTAACCATATTACATATTTTCTATTATATTTTCAAAATAGCCTAACGCTTTCCTTAAACAAATTTTATAATTATGTTCTTCAGACATTACAAATATATGTCGACATTTGACACACTACCAGATATTATAACATTGTATAATATATAATATACATTGTGTTTGTTGGATGACAAGGCAGCAACTTGAGCTATACATAGATGTGGAAAACCCATTTATTTTATTCTTTTATCAATGAGATTTTACCTGAACTATTTTGACACGGACATGGCCAAATATTGCGATACTGCTATCAGTTTCCTTCAGTTCACAGAAACTGTTTTTTCGAAGTATTATAAATATTCTATTTGCACTTATGTATAAACTTTGGCTGATAATAATTGTAAACAAAATGGGACACAAACTTACCATACAATATTCAGTGAAGTCATAATCATCTCGAAGGGTGGTCCCTTTACCACTCACACTCAGTCTACACCCATGAGGCCACGCTTTCTGATGCTGTTCACCTGATACCTCCAGGGCAGATATCACCAGATAGATCCTGAATCATAACCTTTCTTCTGGCGTAGAAGCGGGCCAGGTGAAAGATCAAGGGTTTGCCGTAACCGTTACGGGGAAACAGTCGTGTTCTTGCGTATAAATATACTTAAAAGTTTCCCTCTGATGAGGTTTCAACATAAAAATGCAAAATCTTATCTATATCGGATTGAAAGCTACCCATTTTCTCGCACATGCGCGTTTGTTTACATTCAGGAAAGTAGTCATCGCTACTCCATGGTGTGGCCAAAGACTTGCCACCATTTTGAGACTGTGCCTGAAAGGAAAGAGAACTCTTAAGCGATTCGAAAGGGAGATAACCACACACTACTAACATACATTGTACGACGTCGAGATATTATGTTTAGCATCAACATCTTTGAAAAATAGACTCCAAGCTGACTCTACTTCTCTACAAACGTATCTCTCACATATAACCGATTTCGATCTTGGATGTTAAATGCCTTTTGTGGAGCTGTCTGCTATTTTAGCATAAACATTTCAAATGTATTCCATTGAATATGTGAAGCATACTGTAAACCAAACATACGGACATTTACGATTTTTATGAATTAACACATATGTCATATTCTTAACAGTAACATTGAGCGGACAAATGTGTAGATAACGTGCTCGTAACATGACAAAACCCAAGCCCACTCCAAACCCCGACCGCTGTTTCACTTTCACCCCAGTGGGACCGCCCATTTTTGTTAATGATTGACATAGAGACGATCATTTTGGCGCACATTTTAGATCTGACCATTTTGACTTTTTTTAAGGGTCTAACATTCTAGGCAACATGCTTGCCAATTGCTGTTACCTGTTGATGTCTCAAGTTAAAACTAAATTGTTAACCGAGAATTAGTCTAGAAGTTTACTTGAAATCAGTTTAGTTAAAACTAAATTGTTAACCGAGAATTAGTCCAGAAGTTTATGTAAAATCAGTTTAGTTAAAACTAAATTGTTAACCGAGAATTAGTCCAGAAGTTCATGTAAAATCAGTTAGGTTAAAACTAAATTGTTAACCGAGAATTAGTCCAGAAGTTTAGTTAAAATCAGTTTAGTTGAAACTAAATTGTTAACCGAGAATTAGTCTAGAAGTTTAGTTAAAATAACCAGTTTAGTTAAAACTAAATTGTTAACCGAGAATAAGTCTAGAAGTTTAGTTAAAATCAGTTTGGTTGAAAAAACTATTGTTAACCGAGAATTGGTCTAGAAGTTATGTGATGTGATTCACAAATCAATATAAAGGTATCACTGTGGCAGTACAAATTCAGACGTAATACAATACATGAGCGGTGTACATAAGAAGGTCCGGGTTTAGACTGAATCTTCAGTAACCCATGCTTGTCGTAAGAGGCGACTAACGGGATCGGGTGGTCAGGTTCGCTGACTTGGTCGACACATGTCATCGGTTCCCAATTGCGTAGATCGATGCTCATGCTTTTGATCACTGGGTTGCATGGCCCAGACCCGATTATTTACAGACCGCCGCCATATAGCTGGAATATTGCAGAGTGCGGCGTTAAACAACAAACCAACATGAGCAGTGATTATAGCAATATATACAATGGTAATATTCACCTGTCAACAACAGTAATCCAACTTGGAAGCAGAGTATGATCATCAAACACATTGTTGGTGTCCTTGTGGCGTCATATTTAATGTGAAATAAAAGACAAGAGTTAACTCCCCTTATGTATACTTTTTGAGGAAAAAGCTCCTTGAAGCATTTACAAGATCATTCTGTCTGAACTAGTACAAACATAGCACACTACTGCCCCTTACTGAATCCCCAGGTACCATGTATAGCAGAGAGTGAGTATTGTGTTTACGCCACGTTTTGCAATATTCCAGCAATATCACGGCGGGGGACACCAAACACACTGTACCCATGAGGGGAATCGAACCCGGGTCTTCGGCGTTGCGAGCGAACGCTTTAACCATTAGGCTACCCCACCGGCCCCAGTGTATAACAGTTGATACATTGCTGCACGATGTAAAACACAGTCTCGTATTTTGAAGAGATGTCTTTCTTTAAATATTGACTTTAATATGTTTAGCTTTTAGCCTCCCCAATCCCCTCCCAGTAGATAAACAAACGAACAAATATATAAATATTTTTATTCGCCGGCTTAGCACTTTTATAGTGAAGTGCAATATAATCATGATTATCGTTACTCACTGACATTGTTCGATTGTTAACATGTCACAATAAAAGAGGGCGGTGGGTTAGCCTACTGGTTAAAGCGTTCGCCCGTTACGCCGAAGACCCATGGACCCCTACAATTAATGTGTGAAGCCCATTTCTGCTGTCCCCCGTCATGATATTGCTAGAATATTGGTAACTCAAAACTAAACTAAAAAATAAGAAAATTCGCGAACAACAACTGTTTGTATTTCCTTACGATAAATCTATTACATGCGTCAAAAGCAGGTTTAGCTTTAGTTTTGAGGTGTACAAGTCGATTCAGATCATAACCTCCCTGACATGAGTCCATTACTTTGTGATGAAGTGATGTGTTCTGTCATTTATTAACCTGGGTGCCGTTGTACAAAGCAATCTTAGCGCTAAGGTGACCGTAACTCCCATACCTTAACACAGAATTAAGGTAACCTTAGCGCTAAGGTTGTTTTGTACAACGGCACCCTGGTATATAATATTCACCGTCATTCAATCTTTGCTCCGTTGACCCGTGAAGGTCCCGGGTTAGAATTGGCCTTCAGTAACCCATGCTTGTCGTAAAAGGCGACTATGCTTGTCGTAAGAGGCGACTAACGGGGTCGGGTGGTCAGGCTCGCTAACTTGGTTGACAAATGTCATCGGTTCCCAATTGCCCAGATCGATGCTCATGCTGTTGATCACTGGATTGTCTGGTCCAGACTTGATTATTTACAGACCGCCGCCATATAGCTAAAAAAATTGCTGAGTGCGGCGTAAAACTAAACTCACTCACTCACTTTGCTCCGTTATGCGGGAAGTGACGTCATAGACGATTCCGCATAGTTACGCCTTAATTGTCAGCGCATCGCCGCCTTAGTCGGACGTCTTGTTGCTGCCGCTGTTGTTCCACGTCGTTTTAGGCGCTGTCATATCACTTGAACGAAGCGAGGTAGGTGACACGTTTCGTAATATGTGTAATGCCAGATTGTAAACGATTCAGGTTATTATTACGTAAGCTTTAGCAAATTGTATCTCTCATTTACACTTGCAATCGGGGATTCGAACCCCTTCCCAGCCGTGGTGAACAAACCCATTTGACCATTTACCAGCAAATGGTACAAGACGACTTCAATAATTTTAAACCCGGAATTTTCAGACACTGATTTGATACAAAAGTTTCTAAGGTTAATATCGGACATCAATGTGGTGCTGATAAAGACACCCCGCATGTAGGGCGGTAAGGTAGCCTAATGGTTAAAGCGTTAGCTCGTCACACCAAAGGCCCGGTTTTGATTCCCCACATGGGTACAATGTGTGATTCCCGTTTCTGGTATGCCCCCCGGGGTGATGTTGCTGGAACACCGCTAAAAGCGGCGTAAAACCCAACTAACTCACTCGTTCACTCACTTACTCACTTTCATCCTGCATGTGTGTATTTCGATAAATATTGTCCTTTGTGCACAGTTGGCATAGACAGTCAGCTTCGTTGCTAATTTTTCCGCGTTACACAACATAAATATAAAGGGGGTGTTTATTTATTCGCTATAGTGTTCTTAATGTAATTCGTTTGTTTCATGACCCGTAAAGGTCCGGGTTAGAATTGATCTTCAGTAGCCCATGCTTGTCGTAAGAGACGACTAACGGGATCGGGTGGTGAGAATCGCTGACTGGGTTGACACATGTCATCGTATCCAAGCTGCGTAGATCGATGTTCATGCTGTTGACCCCTGGATTGTCTGGTCCAGACTCGATTATTTATAGGCCGCCGCCATATAGCTGGAATATTGCTGAGTGCGGCGTAAAACTAAACTCACTCACTCACTTTTGTTTCAATGTTATCCTTAACTGAAAATACTATTCATAAGTTATACTTTTTGTCCTAACGCACTGAATTTACAAAATAGGAGAATGTGGTATAAATTTGTTTTGCGCTATACGATGCTTACAAAATATATTGTCCTAAACGCTATATCTTCTGGACTGACTGACTGACTGAGTATGGTTTTACGCCGTTTTTAGCAATATTCCAGCAATATCACGGCGGGGGACACAAATTGTAACCATGTGGGGAATCGAACCTGGTCCTTCGGCGTGACGAGCGAACGCTTTAACCACTAGGCTACCCCACCGTCCCTATCTTCTGGAACTCAATCAACATAAATGCATGTACTGGACACCAAAAGAGCAAAACGCATCTTGTGTTTACATATCGTATTATAGATCGTATTATATAGTTGTAAAACAGGGCTGTATATGCATTGAACTGTCGATGGATTGCATTTTATGAGTCTCCGATAGCAATTAATCGATGGTAGAAAAGAAAAACTATCAATGCATCGATAGTGTGTGTGGCTATCTAGATTTTAGTAATTGACTTCCGTTGCTAAATGGGTATTTGGATGGTTATTTATTTTTATTAAATGTTGTTTATTGTTTGGGTGCAGATTTGCAGCTTCATTGTTTTAACTGGTTACTTGGGTTTCAAGTTTCTTGTCAGTTATTTAAAGAGACTGAAACTACTTCAACTTTCATGTAAAGTATACATTCATGTGGGAAGTGATTTCATGTGAGACAATTCAAGGAGGAAAAAACAAACTATTGCAATAGTATTGCAAGAGTTGGTCGCAATAGACTATCGATATCGTAATAGTTGTTTCCTCCTTGATAGTCACCGTTATTGTAAAATGAGGATATGTTACGAAGAAACGCAGTATGACGGAAAAGGTTCCCGGGACACGTCTGTGTTCTGATTAATCGGGACCGCCTCCGTGGTGTAGTGGTTAGAGCGTCCGCCCGGCGAGCGGAAAGTCGCGGGTTCGATCCCCGATCGCTTCATACCAAAAGACGTTAAAATATGGTACTTGTTGGTCCCTGCCTGGCGCTCGGCATTAATGGGTACAACAAAGGCTGGTCGGCTCGGAGTCAGTATAATGTGTCTGAGTGGGGCATTAATGCTTCACTGCGGCGTGGTATCTCAGTGAGCTAGCACTATAAAACCAGCTTAAGTCTGGGCTAGTACAAGCAGACGCACCTACACATATACACGCATGCACGTCGTCATATGAGCGAAATATTCTCAAGCACGACGTTAATCCCAATTTCACATCACATTACACCTGATTAATCGTATATTGAAAGAAGGTGGAAAGTCTCAGACACACAATGTATCACTTTGGAAATGATAACAAATATATTTCATTTTGTCTTCCGACAGCGCTGAGAGCAAGATGATCTTTCTTCACGGTCTGGCTCTAGCCGTATATGAATTTCAGAGATACCTCAAATACCGCGATGGTAGGTATTGTTTAAAACTACATGACACATGTACCGATCCTTGAATTTCCTTTGTCGCTCTTTAACGCCGCACTCATCAACAATCTAGCTAAGTCATGGCGATTAGGGACCAGACAATCCAGTGATTGACAGCATGAGCATCGATTAACATTTAGTTTTCTCTAACGACAAGTACATGTCACTGTGGGGCTATGTTCTAACAGAAATGGATGAAGTTACACTCAGCTTGCTAGATAAAATAATTCACCAGTTGACCATCAACGCTGTTTTCCAATCCAGCCCATATTTACAACTCTACTTGGTGATTATTGGTCGGGTCTATTTTCCAATCTAACTCACCTACGATCTTTCGGTCCAATAGACCAGCGACAAGAGATGCTGAAGAGAGAGGAAGATCAGCAAGCCGCTGAGACGTACGCCGCCGCTGCTGTCGAGAAGGCCGAGGCTGCTACTGCTGCAGCAGACGCTGGATATGCTGTCTGGAAAGAGGCCATGATTTTTGCAGCTCTGGAGGCCGAGAGAGTGTCGGCATATTCAACGAAGAACGCTGGGTCACCTGAAACGTTGGAGGTGAAGAGATTAGAGGCAGAGGCACTGGAGAAGGCCTACAATTATGCAGCGCTGGAGGAGAAGAGAGCAGCTGCAGCTCTTGCCTTGGAGAGGGCCCAGTCTGCTGCAGCTGGTACTGACCTTTCCAGTGGTGAAAACGCTGCAGCGGCTGTTGCAGCTCCCAAGGCCGACATCGTTCCAGGTAGGAAATGTGGAATCAGTATACTCAACAGAAACAGTCAAATTTGTTCTTGAATGTCAGTGCTTTTCAACCTGGTTGCAGATATTCCTTCAACTATGTTTTATCACGACAGTGGCTAAAATCCACTTATTTTCTTTCAGCCAAACAGGACAAACCCAAGAAGAAGGGCATCTTCGGAGGCATGAAGACTGGCTTCATGCTGTAAATGCTGCTTTCTGATTGGTCCTCGGTAGTCTACCTCATCCTTTCATGACCCACGCGCATGTCCTCCACTAACGACCTTGACCCTGATTGAATCAATTCCCGATGAACTCTTTTGCTATCTGTACAGAAGCTGTGTGATAAACTTCCGAAGAGATTTAGAGGCTGATGGGTAAAATTAATATTAGGCGTTTAGTATATGTAGGTTTAATTTTCTTTTCAATAGATGTGTTTCCTTGCATAACTATCCTGCCTACCGTGTTTAGATGATTTTAACTGATGTCCAGAACAGGCGGAACACTGAACACATACTGAGACGGGACTGAGCGGAGGTGTTCCTTCACTATGTCGACGTGTTGTAGACAATTCAGGTCCGACTAAATCGTCCATAACTTTAATTTCAACAAAAGATATAGCTCAGTTCAACACTGTCAAACAGATGATCGTCTTGGTGTCAGATTTGTTTCAGCCAAATGGGGTTGAGGAATGGTGGGGGTGTGCAGGATGGGGTTGGAAAGGTGGTGATTGAAGTACAAGAGAGGGGGACTGAGGACAAAGGTGTCCCAATGTCACCTTTCTAGTCAAAATGACCATGTATGCCTTCATTCTTAAATCATTACATGCATAACTATCCTTCTGGTTGAAACTTCGATGGATGTTTGGTCTCGCTGTGTCCTCAGACCACTTGTTTGTTTTCTGTAATCTCTCTACTGTTGTGTTCCAAAGACACCAGTGTCACCTCTCTTGTGTTATGTGTCCCCTCTAGTGTTGCGTTCCAAAGAAACCTCGCCTTCTGGTAATTTCTTGTGTCCTGAGACCACTAACCGAGGTAACCCGTCCAGTATTGTGTTCCAAAGACGCCAGTGTCACTTCTCTAGTATGGTGTCCCAAACACCCCAGTATCACCTCTCTAGTGTTGTGTCCCAAAGACCTCAGTGTCACCCCTCCAGTCTTGTGTTCCAAAGACGCCAGTGTCACTTCTCTAGTATGGTGTCCCAAATACCCCAGTGTCACCTCTCTAGTGCTGTGCCACAAAGACACCAGTGTAACCTCTCTAGTGTTGTGTTCCAAAGACCCCAGTGTCACCTCTCCAGTGTTGTGTTCCCAAACCAGTCTCACTCTCCAGTGTTGTGTCCCTCACCAGTGCTTCTAGTGTTGTGTCCCAAACACCACCAGTGTCACCTCTCTAGTGTTGTGTCCCAAAGACACCAGTGTCACTTCTTCTAGTGTTGTGGTCCCACAAGTGTCACACCAGTGTCAGTGTCACCTCTCTAGTGGTGTGTCAAACACCCGTGTTGTGTCCCAAACCTCTCTACCCCAGTGTCACTTCTCTAGTGTTGTGGTCCAAAGACACCAGTGTCACCTCTCTAGTGTTGTGTTCCAAAGACACCAATGTCACCTCTCTAGTGTTTGCCCCCAAAGACACCAGTGTCACCTCTCTTGTGTTGTGTTCCAAAGACACCAATGTCACCTCTCTAGTGATGTGTAAAAAGACACCAGAGTCACCTCTCTAGTGTTGTGTTCCAAATACCCCAGTGTCACTTCTCTAGTGTTGTGGTCCAAAATACACCAGTGTCGGCTCTATAGTGCTGTGTTTCAAAGACCCCAGTGTCACCTCTCCAGTGTTCCGTTCCAAAGAAACCAGTCTCACCTCTCCAGTCTTGTGTCCCAAATACACCAGTGTCGGCTCTCTAGTGTTGTGTCCCAAATACCCCAGTGTCACTTCTCTAGTGTTGTGGTCCAAAACCACCAGTGTCACCTCTCAAGTGTTGTCTCCCAAATACACCAGTATCAACTCTCTAGTTTTGTGTCCCAAAGACCCCAATGTCACCTCTCTAGTGTTGTGCTCCAAAGACACCAATTGTCTCTCAAGTGTTGTGTGACCTCTCTAGCGTGGGCGTTCCAAAGAAACCAGTCTCACCTGTCCAGTGGCTGTTTAGTTGGGCTATCTGTCTCCTTAAACACAGAAGTTCCTCAGCGGGCCCACGACACTTTATTCGGCGTCAAATATACAATTACATGATAGTACAGCAACGCACAGATAGCATCTCAGAGGGGATCATCAGTCCACCTGCCTTGCCGTTGTATGAGGGTCCAGTCCCGTTGAAAACGAGAACTCTACATATATTCTCACTTTTAGGCATCCTTGTATCGTATGTACAGTACATGAGTGGTATACCCAGTACCTCATCCACAATATTAAGCTTCCGTGGCCAACCGGCCATTTGCTGCTGTCCTACACATGGCTTTGCTTTTAACTGCACTGTAAAGATTTAGATATAGTACTTTTACTTAACTTAGTGAGTGAATTTTGTTTTACGCCACACTCAGCACTATTCCAGCTATATGGTGGCGGTCTGTAAATAATCGAGTCTGGAACAGACAATCCAGTGATCAACAGCATGAGCATCGATCTGCGCAATTGGGAACCGATGACATGTGTCACCCAAGCCAGCGAGCCTGACCACCCGATCCCTTTATTCGCCTCTTAAGACAAGATTGGGTTACTGAAGATCAATTCTATCCCGGACCTTCACGGGTGACTTAACTCAGGAATACACGAACGTGTCTATACTCCCCTTTAAAACCTACATCCCGCCAAATTGCCAACGATAATTGTCAAAAACTCTGAGATTGATTTACTATACAGTGGACTCTGAATTGTCCGACAATCTGTGTATTCCGACATATATTTTTGGGCCCCGGCAGCGTTCTTTTATATTATCATCATATTAATATTGAATTATCTGACATCTGTACATTCAGAATTCCGACACCATTTTCTGGTAACAATGACACTATCACGCTGTACAATCCGACATCCTCTCTCCACATTAGACTAAAATAGCCAATCAACCTGTCAATGGCTACAATGGAGGACTTTTTCATGAAAGTGTGAATATGATTGTGATTGGGTAGTCCGCATGGTATGTACATTGTACTGAAGAGAATAAATACCAATGATACATGTGTATGTAAATACTGATTTTCTTTTTTTCCCTTTATTCACCAAGTAAATAGCTATCAAACAATAATTTCATGAAGCCAGTTACAATGTATGGTACTGTTTGAAAAGTATTCAAGCAACGAGACAGTGAATTATCCGATACGCTGTATAATCCGACATTTTCCCCCGGTCCCAGTGAGTGTTTGATTATACAGCTTCCACTGTACCTGCTGAAACTATTTTGGTGTGCAATGTATTGTTTACTTATTTATAGATAGAAGAAGAAAAGTATTCTAGAACATTTCGATTATAATTATATTTTCCTTTCTTGATAAGCAACCACCCTTCTTAAAAGTAGACCCTTTAGAGATCGATTTCTCATAAGATTAGGCAGATCGATGAGGCACCGTAAGAGCCCAAATCTATTCTGATGAACTCTTATAGCCTACAGAATTCTCAGGATCTTGACATGGACAAGTATCACAGTTTGGAAGCTACTTGCCCTGACAAAATGACTCCCCTCGCCCCGTCCATCTGACGCACATCACCCCTTCTATCTGACTCCCTTCGCCCCGTCCACCTGACTCCCCTCGCCCCGACAAAATGACTCCCCTCGTGCCGTCCATATGACTCCCCTCGTCCCGTCTATATGACTCTCCTCGCCCCGACTATCTGACTCCCCTCGCCCCTTCTATCTGACTCCCCTCGTGCCGTCCATCTGACTCCCCTCGTCCCGTCTATATGAGTCTCCTCGCCCCGACTATCTGACTCCCCTCGCTCCTACAAACTGAAGCTACTCGCCCCGTCCACCTGACGCCCCTCGCTTCGTTCACACAACCCCTTCCCCCCATCTACCTGACCCACCAGTCTCATCCACCTGACTCCCCTCAGATAATGCTTCTGCTAGGGCAGGTACGAGTAACCCGGATACCCGGGACGGGTGTGGTAATGGGTTGGACCCGGGTACCCGTCTCAACACCCGGACCCGTTATGTTCACGTGACTAATAGATTAAACAATGTAATATGTTATTCTTTCATGATTAAAAGGTTGTATTGTCTTTGAAGATTTAGACATAATTACAGTCACTTCTTTTGAATATAATACATGGTTAAGATATTGAAAAAAACCTCGAAATTTTAGCCTCGGAGCTGAAGAATATATATTGCCATTTCTTGCAAATTTGATGTTAGGAATTAACATAATGGATAACCGGGTAGGGCAGGGTAATTGGGATGGGGAACCCAGATAGAAAATTTGGACTCGTCCTAGCCCCAGCTCCTACCACTAACACTGCCCTCTATATCCACGAGGGCAGTGAGGTAGCCTAGTGGTTAAAGCCTTGGCTCGTCACGACGAATACCCGGGTTCGAATCCCCACGTGGGTACAATGTGTGTAGCCCATTTCTGGTGTTCCCCGCCGTGATGTTGCTGGAATATTGCTAAAAGCGGCGTAAAACCAAACTCAGTCAGTCAGTCTACATCCACGAACACCTGTCTCTCCATACTAATCATCGCTACCTTCCTCCCCTCTTCGCTGACAATGGTATTCCCCTCGCCGCTTCATTTCCGGGGAAATGTCCCCAAACAACCGTAACTTGATCCTTATAATTACAATGTGTTTAGAGCAAAAATACTGCTTCCACTGGTCCCAAACAACTTCAGACATTCTTCTTGTTATGTACACTTGTCCTTGTCTTACGGGTTCGGCCATAACCCATCCCACAGCCGTGATCTCGGATCGGCTATGACCCAGCCCCACAGCCGTGATCTCGGATCGGCTATGACCCAGCCCCACAACCTCTCAGCGATCTCGACTAAAACTCCCGAACAGGAACATATCCACAACTGACCTGAATCCGCACTGCGCGTGGTCACAGCAGACAGCTGACCAATAGGGACAGTGGCAGCCTCATCCATCGCCATAACACCTGACTCTGTACCCCCAGACATATCTGACTGGCCGTGGCAACCTCATCCATCGCCATAACACCCGACTCTGTACCCCCAGACATATCTGACTGGCCGTGGCAGACCTCATCCATCGCCATAACACCCGACTCTGTACCCCCAGACATATCTGACTGGCCGTGGCAGCCTCATCCATCGCCATAACACCCGACTCTGTACCCCCAGACATATCTGACTGGCCGTGGCAGCCTCATCCATCGCCATAACACCCGACTCTGTACCCCCAGACATATCTGACTGGTTGTGGGAGCTGTCAGTTCACTGGAAATACCCAAGTTTCTGTTTTCACTGCCCGTCTGCCATGGAAGGCAATGGGCGCAATTTTAACAAAACCTGCGTAGCAACGACTGATAAGGCCCTGTGAAAACAGTTTTGTTTTCGAAAGCTATTTTTACAGTTTTGAGAGGGAAATCTTTTGGTTACAAATTTAGAACTTTTGTTCTGCGGATCGAAGTATACATGGAGACGTCTATCGATAATCACAACAGGTTGAACTCCGATTCTGACATTGGGGAATCTGCTGCGAAAACGAATATGTGAGTAGTGGAAGAAATAAAAACAAATAAGTGGGGGTAGCCTAGTGGGCAAAGTGTCCGCTCGTCACGCTGGAGACCCGGGTTCGATTCCCCGCGTCCCCGCCCTTGTTATTGCTGGAATATTGCTAAAAGCGGCGTCTGTCTCACTCACTCACTCCTTGAACGAACTAGAAACAAGCTGTTCATCTGAACATGCCTAGGTTGTGACGACACAACTACAACTGAAACTGCACTTCGAGTTGATTCCGGGGCAAAGTCCCAGGCTTCACATGATGCAGTACCAGCAAGCGGACATGTGGATGTGTCCTGCGGGGCCTGTCCGCGAGTGTATCTTCGTACCCACATGGCATGGCGGTTGCTCATGAGATCTAAAACTAGCTTGTTTGACCCAAGTTCGAATCTTAACAGTTGTCGCGATTTCGGTGGACTAATTATGATAACGATGATGATGATTACGATAACGTGGCTTTTGGTGTTGTTGTTGATGCTGCTGCTGATGATGATGATGGTGATGACGACAAAAAAAAAGAAAAGAAATGGTTTTACGCCGTTTTTGCAGGATTTAGTCAATATTCCTACATGTTTTCTTACTTAGAAAAGACCATTATGTTACTTCACATTGAACTGATAATTTAACTTTTCAACGTGAATGCAGGATATGTACTTCACTGCTCCTAAAAAAGAATGACGTTTATTTCTTTTGTTTACTTTTTCTGACAAAGTAATATTACGATAATTTGAGCAGATGCTCAATTTGGAAAATGTTGGAGTACATTTCGAACGTGTGTCATAGTGATGAGCCTGTATCTGTCTACGTTCTAAAATCAATCTCCTCTGGTACTTTGCCTCTGATTTTTCAACAGATATAATATTATGGCTTTTGTTCAATTGCGCAGTTATGATAAGCACGCAACGAAAGTAGCCACGCTCGTTTTGTTAAAACTGCGCCAGTATCGTGCCACTTTGTTGTCGCTGTGAACACATGCGTATGATATATTATATATTGTGTTATCAATGACAGTATAAAAATACCACAGTTTAATTACACCTGTTTCCATTTTGGAGGTCACCCATCCTAAATATTTCGCACTTGAGTGTTGGAAGATCATTTAAGCCACAATCCGGAAAAAAAAAAACCCGTGAATATACGATGGTGGCTGGTCATGAATGCAAAATCACGATTATCAGATTCTGTTCCGTGGGCAGGAGATGTCTCTAGAAATAAACTGGTTTCAGAAACAGAAAGAAAAGAATATTTCCCCTCCAACATTGGACATAAACATTTGCGTGAGTGAAGTCATTCACACATAGCCAGTCGTGTACCAATTAGGAGATAAACACATGATGTTTGGGAGCACCTTTAGAATACAGCACCACAATTTCTCGTGAGGACGATCTCTGCCGTAGGTCACGTGTCATTAAGACAAGCAACCAGTTTGTGAGAACCCGTCGGACGCGAACCGCGACCTTCGGATTGTTAGCTCGACAGCTAACCGACTGAGCTACGTCCACACTGTTGCACATTCTAAGATGCCTAGCGGTTAGAACAATCGAAAAGAAAATACATTATCAGACAATAAAGGCATCCTGCGTTTCTTGGTTTGCTGTTGCTTCACCCAGCTAATATCATGGCCTCGTACGGTGGAAACATTGCGTTTCTTTATGCTGTTTTACAGCTAATATCATGGTGGAAACATTACGTTTAAACGGTTAAAATGTCAGTTCGTCTCACAAGTTTTCAGCGACACGGTAACGTTCGCAATGTTTATTCCACAATGCAATCGTGGAATGTCGCTTGACTACTCAACTTCCTCTGGATGTACTGATCTAAACTTACGTTGGTAGTAGAAATGCACCGTTCATATTGCCCCATATTGTTTATGTTAAGAACAGATGTATTTAAAATAATTCAGAGAAGATATTTAATCCGAACGTAAACCGTCATCAAACTGTTATCATTTGTTTTTTTCTGGTAACATTCGTCTTAACGTAGGGGGCAGACACATCAATAGAACAGCGCGCCAGTTAGCCCTGTGCGAGGATTCTTAATTTAGGTCACAGACACCGTCGTTTGTTTTCTGCCTTAAATTAATCGTAATTATCCTTAGAAAGTATTAAATTTGGCATCTTAGAAAAGAAATACAGTTCGCCCTACCACCATGTATAGTGTAATAAAACACACTTTCGCCCTGAACTATTATAACGTTAAAGCACTCGAATGACGCAAGCGTCCTCTTGCTTTAACTATAATAGTTCAGGGCAAAAGTGTGTTTTATTACACTATACATGGTGGTAGAGCGAAGTGTATTTCTTAAATGTGCACATTTATCGAGTCATTCCTGTGACGTCGCGGAAATGAACCGAAAGAGTCGAATAGGTCACGGACAATCACGAATGCTACGGGATTTTATTCTACGGACAATTGACGAATGGATCCGATGCCATTTGACACACTCGTCCCATTCCATAATCTACAAATTAACGTGTGGCGTGGAATGAACCGATATGCCTCAAACTGAAAAGGGTTGTTGACGTCAGGCGTCAGACGTAGATTTCACGGTGCATGCATAAATGACGCGCTTTTATATAAATCGGTGATTTTGTGACAGAAAAGTGATGTAGGGAACACTGTAAGGATAGTGTGGATCGCACTAAGGAACGAGGGAGACATGAGCATGTGTAGTGACGGCACGAGGGTGAGTTAGCCTTCGAATCATTATTTTATGTTGCGTGTGAAAGAGGCTTGAGTGCAAATTCCAGGCCAATTTCCATTAGCCCAAAAGTTCTACATTAACCCATTTCATAATGTACTTTCGACGTTTTTGGTTTCCCGTTTTTGTGTGAAAAAAAAGTATTAAAATGCAAAAAGGAAAAACAACAAATGGTACTCACGTATTACACCCGACATGTACCTGCTATATTGGATTAGGTCCCTAACCCTTACCCTAAACCCTAAACCCTCAGCCCTCACCCTAACCCCTTGAAATAATCCTAATAAATAGAATGCATTGACCGAACCACCGGACATGTATATACTATATTGCATTAGGTCCCCAACCCCAACCCTAAACCCTAAACCCTAAACCCTAGCCCTAGTCCTAGCCCTAGCCCTAACCCCAATGCCTTGAATTAATCCTAATAAATAGAATGCATTGACCGAACCGGCACAAACACGACTGACGTGTCTAGTGTAATGCATTATTACCGCTTCGAAAAATAAAATACTAATAAAACACTTTTCTATGTAATGGTGCAAATTACTGAATGACAAAAATATATATGTAAATTACAAAATTACAAAATACAAAATACACAAAACATAACACCTCAGCAGCCCGCAATACAAATAAATATGAGCGTATAAGTGAAAAAAGAAAAATATTTCAAACTGGTGCTTGCAAAATATTGCGCATCCGCCGGTATACAACTACTGGAAACTCTCAACATCGTTGGGCCTATGCAATGACATAGCTCGTAGAGATGAAACGGAGCGGATGAGCGGAGCTTATACGCACTCGCTGAGCCAGACAACCGTGTTGCCATGCAGGCGTCATAGGGCATTGTTTCGAGAACGTGCTTTCGAACAAAATCACATTACATTACGTAAAAGGGTATTATGACGTATTTTTTATAGTTTGTGGTGCTGTATTCTAAAGGTAGGCCGATGTTTATCGACATTGTAAACACAAATGTAAACCAAAAGGTCCACACACGTTTTTGTGTCTGCACTCATTGACATAGAGCACGGGTACAGCAGTGAAATGTCATCAGCCGGCCGTTTCGGCTATCTTCCATGGTAGCATCTAGAACTGCTCATTTGTGACATCATTCGGACTTTACGTCACAATATGATTTGAATGACGTCATCTCAGCTGACGACGTAACAATACAATGGTGTGAACGATGTTTGTATGTATTAATATGCAGCGAATTTCCCGTAATCGAATACCATTTGATCACGTTTTTCAACCAATCAGATTAAAGAACACAGTGACTTTTGGTTTACAATACTGCTTAGAAAGTACTGAAAACTAAATGGTACATATGGCCTATAATCACTGATTGAGACACTAAACATGATTCATTCCAATATTTTCACACTGCATATGCCTTTCTTAATGGTGTAATCTGAGAAAATGTAAAAAGGGTGAAGCATATAGAGATTTGAAGTCATATTAACAACTGACACATCTATCCGAGCAGACCTATCGAGGATCTCAAGTAGAGAACGTATTGCTTATTGAGTCAGTGGGTTAGGACACATGGCGTTCATCGCTAGTCACGCCGACGACAACCGGGTTCGAACCCGCCACTATAAAGCCCATTTCTGTTTTCCCTGCCGTGGTAGTGCTGATATATTGTTAAAAGTGGTACCCCTCTCACAAACATATAAGATAATCCTTAATTCCAAATATTTCCTGTTCACCAATTTATGAAGGCTTCCTACATTCCGACTCTGCTCGCCACATTAATCAGGTGAGGATATTTAAGTTTTAGGACATGTAACTCATAACGTCCCTGATCCGATGCTGCTCATGCTTGAAGACTTAATTTTCCTCAAAATCAGAGATCTCTTTACAATGTACCACATCAAAAAGAAGAGCGCCGAGGTGGTCGAGGGCTGGTTGTAACTTTGTGTTTATAATGATTTGTATGTTTGTCTGTCGCCTACAGCCGTACACAGAAATATTCCACCTATTCATTTTCACACTTCATTTTTACCCGTTTTCACGAGAGTTTCAGTGGTCATTTAATAAACTTTCAGGACAAAAAGGGGGAAGGGGTGCGCACCCTGCACATATATTCTGTCTGGACCAGTCAATCCAGTGATTGACAGCATGAACATCGATCTACGCAACTGAATTACGGAGACATGTGTCAACCAAGGCAGCGAACCCGGCAACCTGATCCCGCTGGTCGCCTCTTAGTGAGCCACCCGTGAAGATCCGGGTTAGAATTGATTTACAGTATCCCATGCTTGTCGTAAGAGGCGACTAGCCGGATCGGGTGGTCAGGCTCGCTGACTTGGTTGGCACATGCCATGGGTTCCCAGTTGCGCAGATCGATGCTCATGCTGTTGATCACTGGATTGATTGACTCGAATATTTACAGACCGCCGCCATATTGCTGGAATATTGCTGAGTGCGGCATAAAACTAAACTCACTCACTCACTCTTAGTGAGTCGACTGAAGACCAATTATGTATATGTGATGTGGATCGCTTTTCTTGACTCGAATATTTACAAACAAACGGTATATATCTGGAATATTGCTGTGTGCTGCGTCAAACAAAAAACACCGAACAAACAAACAAACAAACAAAAGCATTTGCTCACACTGACCTTTTGACGGAAGTAACGAGTGGTTTGACAAAGCAGATCAGATTGAATCGGGGGTCCTTCTAGACACCATGTGGAACTTGACGAAATCCCTCGATTTCCCCGCCCATGACCACCTGGTGTCCTTAATAAAGAACGAGACCCGTGACGATCAGGGTTAAAATTGGTCTTCAGTGCATGAGTATTTCAGCAATATCACGGCGGAGGACATCAGAAATGGGCTTCACACATTGTACCCATGTGGGGAATTGAACCCGGGTCTTCCGCGTGACGAGCGAACGTTTTAACCACTAGGCTACCCCACCGCCCCTTGGACAATTGTGGCAAAGGACAAATGATGCTTCATTATACAAAGCTGTGTGTTTACAACTGATAGTAAATAAAAGCTTTTCTTGCATAGAAGCCTATCTAAGTTTGTTTACTTTATGTCTTTCCGCTGTAACGTAATAGATCCTTGTGTTGTTAGTACGGTTCGATTTCTTTGTTTCTTTCTTATCTGTTTGACTAACTGACACTTTGAATTCAACAGCTTGTACTGAATACTGTTTGAAAAAAAAACCCACTGCAATATTACACGGCTAGAGTGGGCGCGATTCTAACAAAACGAGCGTAGCCCCATTTTGTTCCAGTCAGTTCCGTAAAATCTGAATTCAGTTCCGTTTTGGTAGCAGGGAAATTCGAAAGTAGATGTTAAAAGAAATCCGCACCATAATGGTATGGTATGCTGCTGGTATGGTATGCTGATTGATTGATTGTGTGTGTGAGGTTTTACACCCGTCTTAGCAGCAAAATTCCAGCAATATAACGACGGACGGGGGACGAAAAAATGACTTCACACATTGTACCTAGATAGGGAATTGAACCAGGTTAAACCACCACCATGATGCAGTTTTTCGCAGTTTTGGACAATTTCCAGCTATGAGGGGTGCCAACTTGATGGGGCACGTAACCCCGGAGTGATGCAGTTTTCAGACGTTTATCACAAGAGCAAGGCAAATGTGAGAAATCTACAAGCAACATCGGCGCCACGACTACAGATTTCCGGTGCGTAGACGACGTAGTAATGAAAATTATATATCCACCATTAAAAATGAACTCGTGATCAAGCAGATGACGTCAAATGTTGTTCTTAATCACACAGGTATATGCTAGTCAGGTGTTGGAAATATAGGAGGCAAACATGTGATTGATAGTATGAACATCGACCGACGTACACAGGGTCAGGTTACGATGACACATTACTAAGTCACTCATTGTGATCCCCCAATCCTGAGTTTGGCCTGTTGTCGAATTCACTTGTTGGTGTTGCAACCAAGAATAGCAAAAACAGATGCTCCGTATGTTTTGTCAAAATTGCGCGCTGTACCTCGTACTGAGTAGGTGTCACACACACCGTCGCGCATCTGAACTGTGTACCTAGCAGACACGAGCTATGGAGCTGGTTGCCACTTCGTCGGGTTGTTCAACTGTCAAGAAAATGCGGGCAGATGCAGGTCAGATGTGTTGAAATTTCTTGAAATATGCCGTTAGCCATTTTTCAGCTTGTACTTTGTGTATGTGTGTGTTCGAGCCGGCCAATATGTGTTCAGGCATGCTCAGGCGTGAACTGACTGACTTCCAGTCACCGTGACAACTAGTGAGATAAACATGTGCAGACGCATTGACATGCTGGCTGACTGACTGACTGAGGTTGGTTTTTACGCCGCTTTTAGCAATATTCCAGCAACATCACGGCGGGGGACACCAGAAATGGGCTTCACACATTGTGCCCATGTGGGAATTCGAACCCGGGTCTTCGGCGTGACGAGCCAACGCTTTAACCATAAGGCTACCCCACCGCCCCTTGACATGCTGGCATCCAGACAACCTGTAATATAGACATATTGGCATCTAGACATACTGATGTCCAGATATTTTTACCTCGGGGCGGTGGGGTAGCCTAGTGATTACAGGGGTCACTCGTCACGCCGAAGGCCCGCGTTCGATTCCCCATATGAGTACAATGTGTGAAGCCGATTTCTGGTGTTCTCCGCTGCGATATTGCTGGAATATGTTAACAGCGGTGTCAAACTAAACTCGCTCCCTATTCCGATCACCGGCCACGCTGACATCTTGCCACACCTATATACCTCTAGCTATGCTGGGATCAAGCCAAACTGATCTCTACCCATGTTGGCATATACTCATAGCGAAGAAGCATATTCTGACCCTGAATATCCAGACAACCAAATATATCACCAGAAACACTGAAGATATATTAGCTGAAGTTCAGTTAGAGTCTGTCCCGAGAGCTGCATGTCAATGGTTGGATCCTTTGGTCGCGTCTTTCCGAAAAAGGATCAAAGATGGTGTTCATTGTCGTCTTCTTCATATATAGAATATGTTCAGATATGGCAACATGCTACTTAAATGACAGCATGCTACTGACATGCTGACAACATGCTATTGGCATGACGTGCTGTTGACATGCTGACAACATGCTATTGACATGACAACATGCTATTGAAAAGGTACCATACAGTTGACATGCTGACAACATGCTATTGACATGCCAACATCCTACTGACATGCTGACAACATGGTATTGACATGACAACATGCTATTGAAAAGGTACCATACAGTTGACATGCTGACAACATGCTATTGACATGCCAACATCCTACTGACATGCTGACAACATGCTATTGACATGACAACATGCTTCTGAAATGACAACATGCTACTGAGAGGGTGACAGTATGTTAGGAATAACAGGTTAGGAATAACGATAACAACATGCACCTGACCTGTTAACTCTTAACTCTAACGACATGAAATGACATGCTAACGACATGCTAATGACAATATCGTGTCTCGGAGAAGGTAACGACATGTTTACAACCTGCGACACACTAACCGTTTACACATGCTGAAGCAGCATAATCATGATATCCTTCCTTTCCAGCCAACAACCTTCAAGTGCAGGCCCCCGTTGTTTTGTCTGACGGTCAAAACGTTTACAACATCCAGGATTCCACCGTCACCCTCCAGGAAACAAAATGTGGTAATTACCAAACTGACTATGGATACATTTCTCATAATATTCTCATATTCCTTGCCATAAATAGTTAAGCCATCGATAGTGACAAAAATCCAATTAATTTTCCTTCAAACTGTAGAAAACATGAAGAACCTGAAAGTACTCCAGAAACGGTTCATTTAATGTAAATTATAAACACATTGTACAAATGATTATATGTATTCACTCCAGAAACACCAATCTACCCTTTACAGAACATCATAGGTAAGTGTAACTAATGAGTGAATGAGGGGTGAGTGAGTGAGTGAGTTTAGTTTTACGCCGCACTCCGCAATAGTCCCTCTATATGGCGGCGGTCTGTAAATAATCGAGACAATCCAGTGATCAACAGCATGAGCATCAATCTGCGCAATTGGGAACCGATGACATGTATACCAAGTCACCCGATCCAGTTCGTTAGTCTGCTCTTACGAAAAGCATGGGTTATTGAAGATCAATATTCTAACCCGGACTTCACGGGTGGAGTGGGCTTTTACATAGTTTAATTAATACTCCACAATTATCACGGTAAGGGGGGTGGGGTGTGTGGGTGGGTTGGTGGTGTCACCAGATATTGACTTCATACATTGATCCCATTTGCGACATTGACCGTTATGACAGAGGTAGAGACAGCATCGTCATAGCATCGAGCGATATTACCTACACTGCCTACTTAGGCTGAAAAGAAATAGAATTTCATTGGTTTATGGTACAACATATTTCAAGTGACCGTCAAGGCTGAAACTGATGTATCTGAAGCTGGAAATGGACGTTAAATACAATACGACAATAAGGCACTGCAACTTCATTGCCAAAATAAAGTTGTAATTGCACGAAGTAAAATTGTCGTTCACAGTATTTTCCTTATTGCAGTACTGATTTGGCGTCCATTTTCATGGTCATACCGTTTTAATTCATGTCAGCCATGTTGGATCTGGGGTCCACATTACATACCTTGTTATTATAAGTTGTAGGCTTCTCTCGAGAGTAATACGGTCTGATGTACGCCTTTTTGTAGCAGTGTCTTCCCTCGCCGGTCTGATGTACGCCTCTTTGTAGCAGTGTCACCCCAGCCGGTAGGCGAGGGATGACACTGCTACAAAAAGGCGTACATCAGACCGTATTATCCGAGGGAGAACCATACAACGTATTTATCTTACCGCCATGTTAAATGTACAAAACATCATGACATGCAAACAAAATGGCGCCTGCCTCTCGACTGGATTTTTAGAATCAGTGAAACATATTCTGACAAGCTTAAAACTGCTATAAAAATTGTTAATTATGTTTAAGTTGAGTGTGCAAACCACTCAATGTATAAAATAGCTTAAATAAAGCAGTGAAAGTCAGAAAAATAAATGTGTACAAAGTGAACACAAAAACAGCTGATCGAACGGTTTTCGAACTCCGGGCATGGCATGCATCATATTATGACGTCATACGATTGTTAGCGCTTCCGCTTCTCGGCGGAGAGTTTGCCGGTTACCGTGGCAGCGGGTAATATTTTTTCCAGTTGTCACCCTCCTGGGAGGGGTGACACGGAAACCGGTTAAAGCGTCTTTGACTAATGAAATTTAAGTATTTTACATGAAGGTAAGATAAGAGACAGTGTTATATGTTGTGCAACAGTGTTACAGCTGTTACGCATTGTATCTGTGGATTTAGTATGGGGCTGTTGTGTGCTTATATAGACTTGTGATATATTTAGACAGTTCTAGAAGCTTCCGTCATATTCTGACCCACAGAATGTTATAGAATGATCTGGAAAGGGATGTATAGGCCTTAGTCCAGAATCATCCGCCTGAAAGAGGTATATACGGGGAGCTAGCTATCTTAAGCCATAGAAGACCACCATTTTGTGTGATCACTCTATACTCTGGGCCACTCTCTGTGTAGCCCTTTCTTTCAAGCTGAATAACTGTTGCTGAGAGGGCAATATTAACCTCATTGTCTTTATGGCTATAATCACTATTATTTTGTTTTTTTAAGTTTATTACCTTTGTAATTGTACTTACATATTGATACCTGTATCTTAAGTTGTATTGATTTGTGAATTTAGTTATTTTCAGAAACACAATTCTGTTGCTTGTTGGTTTCAAACCCAGTTCTTTTACTTAATATTAACTTTCAGTTTGGCAATCAAAACGTAACAACAGTCTTAGCCAGGTATTCATATATGTATCCCTACTGTTACATAACTAGTATGACAAGTTTGGTGAAAAGAATATTCAGGATTACATCAATAATAATGTCTGTGCAAAGGAATATCCTGTCTCGACTATCCTTAGAAATAGAAGGAAATATCTAAACTAGATCATACACCAAACTCCACACATCCAGTCATTTTACACAACTCAAAATTGTGAATTTTGAGCATTTCTGGCTTCCATCCTGGGTTTGACCGCCATATTAGAAACATATGGGAGATAAAGTATCTTAAAAGAGAAGTATCATAATACTTAATATATGAACAACTCTCGGCCTTACGTTTAGAAATACCTAAAAGTAATGAAAGGTTTGGCGACCATATCGGAAAAGTTTTGGTGACAATATAGCCTGAGATGGAGCATCCGTCTCCCAACTTTCATGCTTTTTAGTCAATAAGTGGACGATTTAGTCAATAAGCCTTCTCTCTCTCTCTCTGTGTAAACAAAAACTTCTGTTGCACTTTTCAACATATTTTCTCATATCAGAGTAAAAGCTTGTTTTCGTACATTTGTTTTCGATAATAGCTCCAGCAGGACTCCAGTCCTACAATGGCGGTCATTTGACCCTAAAACCCAAACTAATCACTTAATATAAATATCGTATTGTTCCAACTTTCATGCTTATAACTCAAAGTGCACAGTTGTGCTCTATATTGAAACTTAGCCGCTGCCCTTATAATATTTGGAGATATTAAGGTGGTGGTTGTGAGATTGCGATACATCATAGATTACTGAAAGAGAGCCTTAACGTCTTTGACATTCTACAACAACCAGGTGATGATATATTATCAGTAGTTAAGGAGTGCATTCTTAATTTCCGGCTGAGGACGTTAGTCAGTGGACTTTCAGTCTCAGTTTCATGGTGCAATGTGCGCGAGGTTTCAGTGACCCGAAATAAGGCCAATATCCCGGAATATAACGTCTATCTGTCAGTATCAACGTGAAAGTATAATGTGACGGTGCATATGGTATGTGTTTTCCCACACAGGAAGAAATGTCATTGCACATGGCAAACACACACACAAACACACACCACCCCCACCCCCCCCACCCCAATGGACATTGATGACTTCAACACTTACTAACGGAATGGGGTAGTCAGCCTCGTTCACTTGGTTGACACATGTCGTATGACAGTTGAGTAGAGCGATGCTCATGATGTCGATCACTGGATTGTCTCTTCGAGACTTGATTATTTACAAAATGATGATGGGGACAATGACTTTGACCCCATGAAACGTGGTCCGTGTTACTTTATTTGGTTCAGTTGTGTATTTTAAATGTCTGGAGAACAAATGTCTGTTTACCACAACATATCACAAAAGAAAAATCTTTAACTATAATCTTCTCGATTTGATCATGAAAGCTTCCTTAGATGCATGCCATTGCATTTTAACATCTTCTTTGCTTCTATTTTCAGATGCGACAGAAATGCTGATGAAATGTGAGGATCCTGACAAACATGTATCAACCTATGCAGAAAGGACAGCTTTGAAGCATCTGAAAAACACTGGATGTGTGTTCATCAAAGGAAGAAGTGGTACAGGGAAGTCTAGGGTTGCTCTCAGTCTTTTATCGCAGATTGAAAAAGACACAGGAAGAATACCTTTGGTATTGTCCTTTCCCCAACAGTGGAAAGACGTCCCGCTGGGGAAGTCTAAAGGACAATATGTGGTGCTAATTGACGATATATTTGGATCCTCCAACCTGTTTCAATCCCAGGTAGATGATTGGAGTAAGGTGCTGAAAATCATGAACGCTGTAGTAGAGCTTGGCAACATCTTCCTGGTGTTGACCTCGAGGCCAGAGATCAGTGCACAGTGTGAGAAGAGGATGAAGAAACACGAACTGTTTAAAAGGATCAAATGCGTCACTCTGGATGACGGCGAGTTCTCACTCAGGGTTTCAGAGAAACAGAAAATCATGGAGAAATATTTCGGGAGGAAGGTAAGGCTATCAGAGGAAGACATGAAACAAATTGCAGAGATGAAGACATCTCTTGGTTTTCCCCAGTGTTGTGCATTTTTTGCATCAAACAAACTTCCATCATCAAGAGCTGTCAGCTTCTTCCGCAGCCCCCAAGTTTGTGTCAAAGAAATTCTTGACTGTTTGAAGGAAAATGAGCCACTGAGCTACTTTGTGTTATTACTGGTGATGATTCAAAAAGGGTTCCTTGACCACAAACTCTTGAAATCAAGAAAAGATAGAAACCTCAGTGGCGTGGTAGCGGATTTGTCCACATTCTGTGACATTCCAGGTCCTCCAGGGTATGGCCAGATCGCAAGTAAAGCTGCTACTCTCTCTGGTGTTTATCTCCTAAGCACACGAAATGGTTTTGAATTCCAGCATCAGTCAATATACGATGCAGTTTTCCTTGATCTTGCTGGTGAGGACCCAGAAATGTGCATCAAAATTTGTCCTGCACAGATGCTCGTTGAGCTGGTGAGGACACAAAGTAAGGAGACTGAAGAAGAGGGAGTTGTGATTCTCTTGACAAAAGAATACTTCGAGATCCTTGCTGACAGAATTACAAACATCCTTCTGTCAGAAGACGGAAGTGAGATCCTGAATCACCCCTCATTACTTGACGAAAACTTTCGACCATATCTTGAGACAAAATTGGAGCGAAGCGTATGCGAAGACATTGGTAAAAGAGAAGTGAGTGCTTCAAGCATCACATACTACCCCGACATTTGTAATATGCTCGTCCCTCATGTTGTGTTCACTTATACATTCCTCCTTTCACACATGGTGATGAAGCAAAGCGCGCTGGCGAAATACATTCTATTGCAAAGTTCAAACATTCCAAATGCTGTTTTGAAAGAATTTATGATTTGTGCTATCTACCAAAGTCACAATGAAGTCATTAACTTGCTGCTGGACAGAGGGGTTATTCCGGATGAAACTTGTGTGAAGGCACTTTCAGCCTCCCAAAGCATTGATGAAGCAACATCGTCTCGATTGCTTGATTTGATATCAACCGCTTTGGAACGATTCCAAGAAAGAGAAGATGTCTTGTTCTTGGCGTCTCTGAATGGAAACGTGGAATTGGTTCGGAGAATCATAGACGCATCTGGAGATGGAAGTCATGAGATTTGCTCCCATGGTCTTTCTGCTTTGTTCAAGGGGATGGCAAATAATCCAGAATACAACAATGTTGAGTGGTGGCAGAGGAAACGCCAGAGCCTCGAGGAAATACTCCAGTTACTGTTAACTTACATCCCAGAGATGGAGGAAGTTTATAAATGTGCGGGACATGTATGGCCAGTAGCTATGAAGATGCTGATAGAAAAGAGCACATCTCACAATGTTGATGTCCACAACTTAAAGAACTGTCTGCAGGTAGCATGCGAGGTCGGAGGAGGCGAGTGTGTACGCATCATCTTGGAACATCTGACCGTTACAGAGGGCACGTATGACAACATTGCAGACTGCATATGCCTGTCTGCACAATCAGTCACAGACAGCTGCCTAAAAATTCAGTTGTTGATGAATTATATTGATACGTTTTGTGCGAACATTGGAAATGTTCCATCACACAGCCAATTACTGAACAGGATATTTGGCACGTTTACACTATTAACTACAGCGTCCGAACTCGGTAACCCCGACACTGTGAAGATGCTGATACAGAAAGGAGCTGATGTCAATCTGGAAGATGGTATAGGCTCTACACCTCTTCATACGGCTGTGTGTTGGGACAATTTAGCCTGTGTTACAGCTCTTCTTGAAGGTGGAGCCCTTGTAAACAAACGTGTACCAGGTTGTGAGCCTGTCCTTTTTGCTGCAAAGAGGCTTGACATAGTTCAGAAGCTGGTAGCTGCTAAATGTGACATCAATGCAACAGATGAAGATGGGAGAACAGCTCTACACACGCTGGCCACATCTAACAACTTTGTTGTTCTTAAATTTTATTGAACAAAGGATGCAACGTTGATCAGAAGGATGAGTACGGCATCACAGCGTATCATTTGGCAGCACTGTGTAGCGATCTGGATATACTGAAATATCTGCATAAAATGCATGCTAAGCCAACAGTTGATGTTCACGGATGGTCAGTGCTTCACTACGCTTGCAGGTCCGTCAATGAAACAATGGAAAAGGTGCAGTTCCTGGTGGACACTGTGAAGGTGCCAGTCGATACAAGAGACGAGGATGGAAGAACGGCACTGTATCCAGCAGTGCAGAGAGGTGATGCAGAGGTGGTGGAGTTCCTGGTAGAAAGGGGGCTGAGTATAAGGGACAGGGACAAGGATGGCAACACATATCTACATGCAGTATTTCAAATGTCCATCCATGATGAAATGCTGACGTTCCTTTTCAAGGCCAACTTGGCTCCAGACTTGTACAACACACGTGATGGAAGAACACCACTGCATCTGGCAATAGATTCAAGACTAAGGTATTTCTCTGAAGACCATTTGGTCACTTTGATTGACAGAACTTCCAATATCAATCACAAAGATTCCGAAGGAAGGACGCCTCTTCATATGGCAGCATACCGTGACGCCAGTTGGGTTGTGAAGCGACTCCTCGGAAAAGGAGCTGACAAAGAGATAAAGGATTCAAAAGGATGTAAAGCTATTGATTTGGTGCCTGAAGATGGAAGTGGCGAGACGAAAGCCCTTTTGTGTCCTGAAATACCGACCCCTGAAATTGTACACAGCGGACAGGGTGCGTCTCCAGAAGACTAACTTACAGCAAGCTACGGTTATAACGAACCCAAGTGATCACGTATTCTAGTTCGATATAACCGTAGTTTCTTGTACGCAGTTCCCCGGTTGTTGTAGCCGTACTGCACTGTACTTTGAAAAGCATCAAAGAGATTCACACTAGTGCAACGCTACAAAATCGGTACAGAAAAATATATCATCAGACTTTTGTCAATTCAGCCAGTGAACATTTGACATTTGTAGCTTGACAACAGAAATGAAATGTTAACTTTGATTATGGGACAAGCATACGCAAGCAATGTATTCATAACTTCTTTCTAATGGTCATGCTAGTTTCAAGTGCACGATACAAATTCGAAAATGGACTTACTGGTCCAAGTCGAAATCGACTAAACCGAACCATCGACTAAACCGAACCGAGTGTAGATTAAACATTGCCCAGGCATTATTATGCACATACACGTGTCCCCACCTCCAGAGAGAACAGCCAGGAACATATTTGTTCAGTCGTATCCTGGTATCTCGAACAATGTGGGACCGGGTTGTAGCTTCGAGATATCCTGGCGTTCCAGATAACGAGACCTGATCAGCTTCCTTCCCCGAAGCTACTCCTCGGTAAACAAAATAAACCCTTCCTCCTCTTCATTACAAACAGGGGCGGTGGGGTAGCCTAGTAGTTAAAGCGTTGGTTCGTCACGCCGAAGACGAGAGTTCGATTCCCCACATGGGCACAATGTGTTAAGCCCATTTTCTGGTGTCCCCCGCCGTGATATTGCTGGAATATTGCTAAAAGCGGCGTAAAACTAAACTCAGTCAGTCAGTCAGTCGTTGCAAACAGATACGAGTTTCTAAACAATATTCATATATAACTAATCAACTTTAATCTCAAATATTGTTCTTACAATTCACTTGTCTGGGGATACAAAAGTCTGACGCTTCATATTGTTTTCAGAGTATTCATTTCAAATTCCACCAGGTGTTAGGCAACAGGTATATTACAGCTGAAATAAAATGATAGCTTAATTGTCTATTCATGAGAAAAGAAACCCATTTGCAATTCTTAAACCGTATTTATAAGATTCATACGGGTATATAAGGTGAACAGTTGGTATTAATTACGGTAAAATATGTGTTTAACACACCATCATCAGCAGCAGCAGCAGCAGCAGCAGAATTGTTTGAAACAAATAATAATCCTTTAAAAAGAAACAATAGGACACTTTAACTGACAGGGACATAATGGTTTTGAATTCTAAACTTCAACGTTGAATTGTGTTATTATATCTCAACATCCAGTTTTCACTCTTTGTACATAGGTGGCAATTAAATATTGGTATATGTGCTTTACACACGATCACTATGTTGTTAGTTGTTTCCTTTTATAGTTTACGAAAACCATTAATTCAATACATTTGTTGGAATTCTAGATCTTTTCCCAATAATTGAAGGAACCCTGTCCGAATAATGTATTCCGCCTATTTCACGGGGTTGAAACTGTTTTAATGAACACAACCGCCTCCGTGGTGTAGTGGTTAGAGCGTCCGCCCGGAGAGCGGAAGGTCGCGGGTTCGATCCCCGACCGCGTCATACCAAAAGTCGTTAAAATATGGTACTTGTTGGTCCCTGCCTGGCGCTCGGCATTACTGGGTACAACAAGGACTGGTCGGCTCGGAGTCATTATAATGTGTCTGAGTGGGGTATTCATGCTTCACTGCAGCATGGTATCTCAGTGGGCTAGCACTATAAAACCAGTTTAAGTCTGGGCTAGAATAAGCAGTCGCACAAACATATACACACGCATGCACGTCGTCATATGAGCGAAATATTCTCAAGCATGACGTTAAACCCAATTTCACCTCACCTCACTTTAATGAACTCAGCAGGGGAGGTAACCACAGGAGGCAAATATAACAGTGAAACAAGAGCAACATTCCAGCTATGTGACGTCAGCCTGTTACAAATTGAGTCTGGACCAGACAATCCAGTGACTGAAATCGTGAGAATCGATCTATGCAATTGGGATTCGATGACATGCATCAACCAAGTCAGCGAGCCTGACCTTCCAATCCAGGTAGAAGCCTGTTACGACAAGCATGGTTTGCTGGTGACCAATTCTTTCCCGGATCTGCATGGGTTCTCACCTTCGATTACGTATATTCCGTAATGATATACCAGGGATATTTTCAGTCACGTATAACTGAATTAATAAAAAATCAATTAGGTCACCATAGTAACGCGCACATACCAAGTCAACGGGGCAGTGGGGTAGCCTAGTGGTTAAAGCGTTCGCTCGTTACGCCGAAGACCCGGGTTCGATTCCCCTCATGGGTACAATGTGTGAAGCCCATTTCTGGTCGTGATTTTGCTGGAATATTGCTAAAAGAGGCGTAAAACCCAACTCACTTACTATCAGCAACCCATGCTTGCTACAAAAGGCGACTATGCTTGTCGTAAGAGGCGACTAAGGGGATCGGGTGGTCAGGCTCGCTGACTTGGTTGACACATGTCATCGGTTCCCAATTGCGCAGATCGATGCTCACTCATGCTGTTGATCACTGGATTGTCTGGTCCAGACTCGATTATTTACAGACCGCCGCTATATAGCTTTAATATTGCTGAGTGCGGCGTAAAACTAAACTCACTCACTCACTCACTGTCAAGTCAACACTCACACAATGGCTCACTCACTTTATCACGAGCAGATCCTCAGAAAACTGGAAACATATTTGGATGGAACCGGATACGAACAATGAATAACGTTTTTTCAGGTTGATATCAAGGTATGTTCAGCATGTCAACTCAACAAACATATCCATTGTACAATTAGGTTTATTCAGTAATAATCAATCAACGTTTTGGATCAACTACAAAGCAGGAAATAATATGATCATTCAAATATTCATGTTGTAACATCATCAAAATATATTTTAAAATTACGTCAACGACCTCCAAGTTTTTCTAAACATCAGTCATATCTATATCAATTACACAATTGACTTCAATGACTACATCGAGTGTATTTTATTGAGAATTGTTCTTTCTGTTAAATAGATAAATCCGTGAAATCCGAAGCATATTCTTACTGCACTTCCATTTATTTACTCAAGAGTTAAAGTTCATAAACGTATGAACAATATACAAAGGAATATAATCCAGGGATATCAGCTACGTAACTGCATGAAGCCAAGAGACAGCGCCATGTCTTCATCCTTGCTTCTGTTCCTTGTCGATTGTCCCAACCTTCACAGTTTTGTCCTTCTTAACATCGATGAACTACTTTCCGCTGACGTCAGTGTAGGTCCGACATTCCTTTATAGTTCTGTTGGGTACCTGGAAAATAGTATACCGTGTAAGCATGTATCTCACCGTGGTCAGTCTCCAGTACACCGTGTAAGCATGTATCTCAACGTGGTCAGTCTCCAGTACACCGTGTAAGCATGTATCTCAACGTGGTCAGTCTCGAGTACACCGTGTAAGCATGTATCTCACCGTGGTCAGTCTCCAGTACACCGTGTAAGCATGTATCTCAACGTGGTCAGTCTCCAGTACACCGTGTAAGCATGTATCTCAACGTGGTCAGTCTCCAGTACACCGTGTAAGCATGTATCTCACCGTGGTCAGTCTCCAGTACACCATGTAAGCATGTATCTCAACGTGGTCAGTCTCAGTACACCGTGTAAGCATGTATCTCAACGTGGTCAGTCTCCAGTACACCGTGTAAGCATGTATCTCAACGTGGTCAGTCTCGAGTACACCGTGTAAGCATGTATCTCAACGTGGTCAGTCTCGAGTACACCATGTAAGCATATATCTCAACGTGGTCAGTCTCGAGTACACCATGTAAGCATATATCTCACCGTGGTCAGTCTCCAGTACACCGTGAAAGCATTATGTATCGCCTAGTTCAGTCTATAGAACTGCATATAAGCACAATATCTCACCGTGCTAGTCTACAGTAGTGCATATCAGCATAATATCTCACCGTGTTCAGTCTAGAGTACTACATGTAAGCACTACATCTCACCTTGTTCAATCTTGAGTACTACAGGTAAACACTACATCTCACCGTGTCAGTCTAGAGTACTACAGGTAAGCACTACATCTTACCGTGTCAGTCTAGAGTACTACAGGTAAGCACTACATCTCACCTTGTTCAATCTAGAGTACTACAGGTAAGCACTACGTCTCACCGTGTCAGTCTAGAGTACTACAGGTAAGCACTACACCTCACCTTGTTCAGTCTAGAGTACTACAGGTAAGCAGTACATCTCACCGTGTTAGTCTAGAGTACTACAGGTAAGCACTACGTCTCACCGTGTTCAGTCTAGAATACTACAGGTAAGCACTACATCTCACCTTGTTCAATCTAGAGTACTACAGGTAAGCACTACGTCTCACCGTTTCAGTCTAGAGTACTACATGTAAGCATTACGTCTCACCGTGTTAGTCTAGAGTACTGCAGCTAAGCACTACATCTCACCGTGTTCAGTCTAGAGTACTACAGGTAATCTCACCTTGTTCAATCTAGAGTACTACAGGTACGCACTACGTCTCACCGTTTCAGTCTAGAGTACTACAGGTAAGCACTACGTTTCACCGTGTCAGTGTAGAGCACTACAGGTAAGCACTACACCTCACCTTGGTCGGTATAGAGTACTACAGGTAAGCAGTACATCTCGCCGTGTTAGTCTAGAGTACTACAGGTAAGCACTACACCTCACCGTGTTCAGTCTAGAGTACTACAGGTAAGCACTACGTCTCGCCGTGTCAGTCTAGAGTACTACATGTAAGCACTACATCTCACCGTGTTCAGTCTAGAGCACTACAGGTAAACACTACGTCTCACCTTCTTCAGTCTAGAGTACTACAGGTAAACACTACGTCTCACCGTGTTCAGTCTAGAGCACTACAGGTAAACACTACGTCTCACCGTGTTCAGTCTAGAGCACTACAGGTAAACACTACGTCTCACCGTGTCAGTCTAGAGCACTACATGTAAACACTACGTCTCACCGTGTTCCGTCTAGAGTACTACAGGTAAGCACTACGTCTCACCGTGTTCAGTCTAGAGTACTACAGGTAAATACTACGTCTCACCTTGTTCAGTCTAGAGTACTACAGGTAAACACTATGTCTCACCGTGTCAGTCTAGAGCACAACAGGTAAACACTACGTCTCACCGTGTCAGTCTAGAGCACTACAGGTAAACACTACGTCTCACCTTGTTCAGTCTAGAGTACTACAGGTAAACACTACGTCTCACCTTGTTCAGTCTAGAGCACTACAGGTAAGCACTACGTCTCACCTTGTTCAGTCTAGAGCACCACAGGTAAGCACTACGTCTCACCTTGTTCAGTCTAGAGCACTAAAGGTAAGCACTACGTCTCACCTTGTTCAGTCTAGAGCACTACAGGTAAGCACTTCGTCTCACCTTGTTCAGTCTAGAGCACTACAGGTAAGCACTACGTCTCACCTTGTTCAGTCTAGAGCACTACAGGTAAGCACTACGTCTCACCGTGTTCAGTCTAGAGTACTACAGGTAAACACTACGTCTCACCGTGTTCAGTCTAGAGTACTACAGGTAAGCACTACGTCTCACCTTGTTCAGTCTAGAGTACTACAGGTAAGCACTACGTCTCACCGTGTTCAGTCTAGAGTACTACAGGTAAACACTACGTCTCACCGTGTTCAGTCTAGAGTACTACAGGTAAGCACTACACCTCACCGTGTTCAGTCTAGAGTACTACAGGTAAGCACTACGTCTCGCCGTGTCAGTCTAGAGTACTACATGTAAGCACTACATCTCACCGTGTTCAGTCTAGAGCACTACAGGTAAACACTATGTCTCACCGTGTTCAGTCTAGAGCACTACAGCTAAACACTACGTCTCACCGTGTTCAGTCTAGAGCACTACAGGTAAACACTACGTCTCACCGTGTCAGTCTAGAGCACTACATGTAAACACTACGTCTCACCGTGTTCCGTCTAGAGTACTACAGGTAAGCACTACGTCTCACCGTGTTCAGTCTAGAGTACTACAGGTAAATACTACGTCTCACCTTGTTCAGTCTAGAGTACTACAGGTAAACACTATGTCTCACCGTGTCAGGTCTAGAGCACAACAGGTAAACACTACGTCTCACCATTGTGTCAGTCTAGAGCACTACAGGTAAACACTACGTCTCACCTTGTTCAGTCTAGAGTACTACAGGTAAACACTACGTCTCACCTTGTTCAGTCTAGAGCACTACAGGTAAGCACTACGCACTACGTCTCACCTTGTTCAGTCTAGAGCACTACAGGTAAGCACTATGTCTCACCTTGTTCAGTCTAGAGCACTACAGGTAAGCACTTCGTCTCACCTTGTTCAGTCTAGAGCACTACAGGTAAGCACTACGTCTCACCTTGTTCAGTCTAGAGTACTACAGGTAAGCACTACGTCTCACCGTGTTCAGTCTAGAGTACTACAGGTAAACACTACGTCTCACCGTGTTCAGTCTAGAGCACTACAGGTAAGCACTATGTCTCACCTTGTTCAGTCTAGAGCACTACAGGTAAGCACTACGTCTCACCTTGTTCAGTCTAGAGTACTACAGGTAAGCACTACGTCTCACCGTGTTCAGTCTAGAGTACTACAGGTAAACACTACGTCTCACCTTGTTCAGTCTAGAGCACTACAGGTAAGCACTACGTCTCACCGTGTTCAGTCTAGAGTACTACAGGTAAACACTACGTCTCACCTTGTTCAGTCTAGAGCACTACAGGTAAGCACTATGTCTCACCTTGTTCAGTCTAGAGTACTACAGGTAAGCACTACGTCTCACCTTGTTCAGTCTAGAGCACTACAGGTAAGCACTACGTCTCACCGTGTTCAGTCTAGAGTACTACAGGTAAACACTACGTCTCACCGTGTTCAGTCTAGAGTACTACAGGTAAACACTACGTCTCACCTTGTTCAGTCTAGAGCACTACAGGTAAGCACTATGTCTCACCTTGTTCAGTGTAGAGCACTACAGGTAAGCACTACGTCTCACCTTGTTCAGTCTAGAGTACTACAGGTAAGCACTACGTCTCACCGTGTTCAGTCTAGAGTACTACAGGTAAACACTACGTCTCACCGTGTTCAGTCTAGAGTACTACAGGTAAACACTACGTCTCACCTTGTTCAGTCTAGAGCACTACAGGTAAGCACTATGTCTCACCTTGTTCAGTCTAGAGTACTACAGGTAAGCACTACGTCTCACCTTGTTCAGTCTAGAGTACTACAGGTAAACACTACGTCTCACCTTGTTCAGTCTAGAGTACTACAGGTAAGCACTACGTCTCACCTTGTTCAGTCTAGAGTACTACAGGTAAACACTACGTCTCACCTTGTTCAGTCTAGAGTACTACAGGTAAACACTACGTCTCACCGTGTCAGTCTAGAGTACTACAGGTAAACACTACGTCTCACCGTGTACAGTCTAGAGTACTACAGGTAAACACTACGTCTCACCTTGTACAGTCTAGAGTACTACAGGTAAACACTACGTCTCACCTTGTTCAGTCTAGAGTACTACAGGTAAGCACTACGTCTCACCGTGTACAGTTTCGTGTACTGTGGGTGATGATGCTCATACACGGGGTCGTTGCTGGCTTTGTTGTAGCAAGGGACTACTAATTTTAGTTTGTTATACGCATTTCGACTAGCAATGCACATTGTCATCGGGACAAAATAAAGTTCGTTAAATCCGTCAGTTCGTTGTAAGCGTGTTGCTTATAGAAGCAGTTTACTGTGTATGACCCAACACTGGAACCAGTCAAGGAGTCAGCTTACATTACGAGACCGGATGCTTAGCAACGGTTTACAGGTCGGAAATGTGCTATTTGTCCTTATCACACATGGCTGGTACCTGTATAGTGAGTGAGTTTGGTTTAAAGACGCTCTTAGCAATAATCCAGTGGTTTCTGTAGCTTTGAGGTTGAAGTGTTAGCTCTTCACTAAAGAAATTATATTAGCCCATGTTTGATGTCGCAAGCGGAAAATGGCAAGAATAGCACAAAAGGCCTGGTTTTACTCATTTTACACAGCTACAAAACAGGGTATGTAGTAGTCTTATATATTTCCGCAACGTCAGCAGGAATTAACGTAATAGCATCAACGGTTATCTGATTATGCAAAGTATTCGCACGCGTGATTTTACAAGACAACTTCAGTTATACTTAAACCCGGAATTTTCAGACACTGATTTGATACAAAAGTTTCTAAGGTTAATATCGGACATCAATGTGGTGCTGATAAAGACGGTTAATCCACTTCTCCCGTGATACACCCCGCATGTAGGGCGGTGGGGTAGCCTAATGGTTAAAGCGTTAGCTCGTCACGCCGAAGACTCGGTTTCGATTCCCCACATGGGTACAATGTGTGAAGCCCATTTCTGGTGTCCCCCGCCGTGATGTTGCTGGAATATTGCTAAAAGCGGCGTAAAACCAAGCTCAGTCAGTCAGTCAGTAACATGGTAAGATATGCAGTATGGGTGCTAAGGCCCGGTGTATCATACTACCTGATTTTGATGCTATCTCTACATTTGGCCTGATAGTCCAGTACAATTAGTGGTAAAAATCACTGAACCTCAATAAAATTGGTACAGAAATGGTTTTGTGTTAATATCGTTTACAACAGTTATGTAAACAATATATAAAAATTCTTCCCTTGGATGTTGATGCTTAGTGCTTTTGGGGGGCCAAAACTAGGGAAAATGGTATTTTTCAATTACATGTATTTTAGTTTAATCTGAAAATAAGTCCAGAAAATGGTATAAAATCTTGCAAAACATACCACTGAAGCGTACAAAGTAGTAAATAATGAAAATTAAAGCTGAAAAAAAATTATGACATGAGGTTTGAACTTTGATTTTGGACACTCCAGAACACTGGAAACAACTAAATGAGAGTTATCTTCCCTTTGTTTACAATAGCTAGAAGTAGCAGTATGGAAAGGAAAGCTTGTATCTTTTATAAAATTCTAATTACATGAGGCTATAGTTAGCCTAATGGATAAAGGAATAAAATGACAGCTAAATGCTACAAATAAAAGAGATGATGATGAGGACTGAGGTGGTTATGCTCCCATAATTAGCCCACAGAACTATATGCACTGCTGTCGTGTAAGACTACGCACCTTGGTGATATATGGGACATTCTGTATCAAGATTTAACAGAACTTCAAGAAACATATGCCAGAATGATAGATTACGAAAATATGATACCATTTATATTTTCTATGCTATTAATTTTAAAACAATTATAATAGGTGATTGAAGGATAAGTTCGTTCACTTTTAACTTTAACTGGCAACTACAAAAAAAAAATACATATTATTATTTGAGGAGAGTGCATGAGTATGTTTCTACGCCGCTTATTCCAGCAATATCACGGCCGGGGACAATAGAAAAGGGCTTCACACATTGTACCCAATTGGGGAATCGAACCCGCGTCTTTGGTATGACGAGCGAACGCTTTAACCACTAGGCCACCGCCCCTTATGTGAGCAGAATTGAGTGAACCCTTGCAAATGTTTATAGTATAACTGGTATGTTTTTATCTGATTTGAAATCATTGACAATCATTTGAAAACGGACTGAAATCTTCATGAAAAGAATTTAAACTGATTCACATAAATAAGATATAACACATATTTTTACTGAAAAACATCTTTTTCTTAAAATTGGAAAAATCATTAACTTAGGCTCCTTGTAGTTAGTGAGTTTAGTTTTACGCCGCACTCAACAATATTCTAGCTATATGGCGGCGGTCTGTAAATAATCAAGTCTGGACCAGACAATCCAGTGTTCAACAGCATGAGCATCGATCTACGCAATTGGGATACGTTGACACCTGTCAACCAAGTCAGCAAGCCTGACCACCCGATCCCATTATTCGCCTCTTACGACAAGCATGGGTTGCTGAAGATCCATTCTAAACTTGATCTTCGCGGGTGATAGGCTACTTGATCAAAGCTCTATAAAGGTTTTGAAAGCACAACCAGTATTGTCCTTTCTACTGCTAGTACGAAATTTTACAATATTGGTATTTTTGAAACTGAAATAACTAATGGACAAATAATTTAAATATGTCAAATACTTAAATAGAAGGTGGTTCATGCTTGTTTATCAACCATCCTTAAATTTTGCTCAGGAAACGAAAAGATCTCTGACTGACACAGGGATGACTATATATCCCATGGTATTACATGTCGTTGGGGGTAACTGTCATGAAATCTTGTACAATTTGATGTACCGGAAAGTGGAAAACTATTGCAAGCACCGTTGAACCAAATCGCCCAACCACATCTCAAATATTCAGGTTAACCTGAACACAACCCTTCAAATTATTGGACTTCCTTTACTCAGAATATCTTCTGTTACTGTTAAGGTTTGCTTGGAATAGCATTGTCACCAAGCATGATACTCAAAATTAATTCAAATATACAGACTATGAGACCAAGGGTATCTCTGTCAAGCCCTTGGTGTTCAGGGTCACCATTACTATAGTTCAAGCCAGCAGATATGATAAATAATATCTTGTTCATTATTTCAATCTCTAGTTACAGAGGAAGGAGCTAAGTGCAACGCTTCCGAAAAAGGGTGTACACAGGGTCAGTTCATTCAATCTGCAACAGATAGTGTAGATCAGTCTGAGAACATGGATTAACGCATACCGATGACGTTTTTGCCAATTAGGTGACTGTTTGTCAAGAATGATGTGCTAAAAGGGATGGGGTTCATATGTCCTGGGTTCATATGTTACGGAGATGCTGAATCAAATTGCTTGATGTCTTGAACGATTCATGTGGAATATAAAATGAGTCGTAAGACTATCATTCTCAGTATTGAGTTATGTCACCTTCGTGCCTATGGTCAACCTGAATCCCAGACTCAAATCTGTATTTGCTCAACTTACGTGTTTGTGAGCGGCCAAGACAAAGACGTACAATGTCGGTACACACTTCGACAAGCCACATATATTAGGTTAACCAGAGTCAAGTTATCTACACAAATTCATATTCACGTGGAAGTCAGCTGGTTGTATTTGGCAGAAATATCTCACATAGGACACTGTAATGGATTTACTGTGAGAATTTGTCACCCATATGTTAACATGGAAGTTCCGTCAAGCATGATCTGGCCCGTGTACTTCAATCGGTTCCATGAGGTTACAGCAGAAACATATTGATGTGGATTTCAGTCTATAGCAATAAATACACTCTTCTTTTAGTAAACCTAAACCTAGTGTCATGGACAAATACCTGGAGAGCAAAGGCACCACTTAGTTTCTGAATTGAACTCCTATTGGCTTTAGATATAGCCGTTACAAGTATACTACCATTGACAAAGTCAAACGTATTGCCAAGGAAACAATAAATACACATTTCAACATCTTAAAATAGCACAGGGCTCAAGTTCATAACTTGATCTCTCTCTCTGTTCAAAGTTTATGAATGAATACTCAAATCATTTCTGTACCAATTTGAATATATATATATAAAGGAAAATTTGTGTCTCAATATGAGATTTAAGCAATTATTTATTGTAGATTTCAATTTTTAAACATTTTACCACCACCCCAAAAAATAGGACTTAGCATCATATTTCAAGGGAGGACTTTTTAATACTCATTAGTCATATTTTAAACATGTTGAAAACACTCAAATCATTTCTGTACCAATTATTTGGAGGTTTTGTCACATTTTGACTGGACTTTGAGAGTATTTGTTCATTAACACGAAGAGATTAATAATTGAAACCCTTTATACAACATTCATTAACACGAAGATAATAATCCTTGAACAATTCGATAGATTTATTAAAGCTTATACGAAATCCCTTTCACAGATGAAACCCATTCCAGTTGTATGGAAAGCAATGGCCCACTGCCACCCGCCAAAGGTGGGGTACTTGAATGGGTTGTGCAGAAGAACTCTCTGGTCATAGTTTTGGGTGGCCGGTTGCCCTGGACCCCAGGTTGTGAACGCGGCCTTAGTCATGTCCACCCATATCCACTCCTTGGTAGCTGTCACGTAGACTCCCCCTGTCCAGTAGCCCTGGGCTGGGTGGTAGGTAGCTGCAATGGGAAACATAAAATGGGAATCACGACATGTGAAACACCTTTCCTCCTTTTCCCTCATATCCACTCCTTGGTAGCCGTCACGACCACTCCTCCCGTCCAGTAGCCCAGGGCTGGGTGGTAGGTAGCTTCAATGGTAAACATGAAATGTGAATCATGACATGTGAAACACCTTTACTCTTTTTCCCCATATCCACTCCTTGGTAGCCGTCCCGACCACTCCTCCCGCCCAGTAGCCCAGGGCTGGGTGGTTGGTAGCTTCAATGGGAAACATGACCTGGAAACATTTTTACTCCCTTAGAACTATATCAATTCCTCCCGTCCCGGGTTGGGTGGTGTGTAGCTACAAAGGGAAACATGAAATGGGAATCACGATATGTGATAGATGAAATATGAAACATCCGTACTCCTCCATTCCAGCAGCCGGATTAGGAGGTGTGTGACAACAATGGCAAAAATGAAATGTGAAACATGACAGCGTTGATACATTGGTCCTGTAGCTTTAAGTAAGGTGGTCTGTGGCTGCAAATGTGAAACATGACGAAAGCATATGACAACAAAGGATGTCCACAAAGTCTTGGCTGTCACGGTCACCCTTTAGGTTCAATATCCCCGACTTCTGGAGAATATTTTGGTTACTGATGCGTAAAGAGTTGGAAAACTCCTCTAAACATTCTACAACAAAAAACTGGAATCTTTACTTTGGCCTAGATTCCTGCAACCCTTATCAAATAATTTTGAATCGTACGATGCTCTTTGAAATGTTGGTAGAAAGATCAGATTGAAAAAGGTATGCTTTGCATTCCAGATTATGTCAATTACACAGCCACGTGAATGTACGCATGAGGCCGCTTATACACGGTCGGGCTGTAGGTTATAAGGCTAACCTTCTGAGATAGAACGACGTAGTTTAACACTGGTACCCCATGTAAACACAGTATACCCACTCCGACTCAACTAGTCCTTGTTTTATCCCCTTGGAGGCAAGGCAACAACAAGTACCATCTTTTGTTTTAGACGTGGCCGGGGATCGAACCACCGTCCGGCAGAGGCTCTATCGAGTAAGCAACAAGGTGGTCCTTTGGTAGGACCATGTTCAATTGACATCAATGACACTTTCCCTTGCATGCTTACCTTGAGTTTCATTCAGTAGGTTGGCCAGGAAGGTCTGCTCCCGACTGGTGTGGATGGATACCAGGTCGGACCCTCGTCTTGCACAGTCCAGTCGAGCAGCCTCCCACGTGACCGTCCAGTTGGCCACGTAGTAACAGCTGGAGGGTCCGGTAAGAAATGTAGGGGGGCAAGCTGGGCAAACATACTCGGGTTGTAGTGCTTAGATATAACAGGTGAGGTTGTCAAACACACTGCTTAGGATGTAGTGCTTACATCAGGCACACTTCCATGGGTTGTTAAGGTGAGGTCGGCAAATATATCCAGGGTTGTAATAACCACATATCAAAGGTCAGATTGTCAAACCGATATTAACAATGATTGTAATATTCGTATAAAAACGTGAGTTGGTACCATGCTTACAGCCACGGTTGAAATTCTCTCTTTAATACTGTTGGGTGGTCGGACACACCTACCCGGGGTATGAAGTTTTCACAAATTTAAGAGGGTATTTTAGGGCCTGTTCGATTATTGTGAAACTGGTTATGATTTCTGAAAATGTTTTCTGCTGTTATAAACGAGTGTCCAGTTTCGGATACATGGTTTCAAAGTGAAACTAGTTTCTAGTTTTATAAACGAGTGGATGGTTTCACCATCAGGTTTTAAAATGGACTCAAAAAAATGTCTCTGCTACTGTATATGTGGAGCGAATTGAATGACAGCATGGCCGAAGGTAATATTTTTTGTCATTTTATAAATAATAAAGAGATGAGATGCTTTTGGAGGTAAATATTTGCGTATATGTAATTATACTGTTACAAGCAATTTATGTATACAAGTTACATAAAATAGTCATATTCAATAGACTGGGGTTTTAAATAAAATTTTCTCAGATGATTTTTATTATTATTTTGGTTACAGAAACTGCTGCTCTATTTTGCCACCAAGATCAGCTGAACTTCATTTCCGCCATATTTGTTTTGACAGAACGCGAAACCGAAACTGCGAAACCTGCCTCCGAGATGGTTTCGAAGTTTCAGAACCCAGTTTTAGGTTTCGACATAATCGAGTTCATGGTTTTCGAGAAACCAAAACCGGTTTACCATAATCGAATAGGTCCTAAGATTATTGTATCGATATATAATTCATTTGAGAACCGAGGATGTTGACGGAAGTGCTTTTCAAAACGGATTGCGAATGAAAGATGTGTTTTGTTTGTAAAAAATGTTAGGACTTTTCTTGTGTTTTTCACTTGTTACTAGGATTTCGGTCCGGTGAGATGCCTATATGTTTTCGTTAGCGTAACAGAACCATGTCATCTAAAAAACAGACAAATACCTTTATGACTGTTCATGGTTCTACCGAAGCACATTTGCATGTATTCATGTGGCCACCATCTGGTCATTTACCAACGGATTCGTGGGTTCTTTTAAGTGCACAGGGTTGTGTACTGTACACTAGGGGTTGTGACAACACTGAAAGAGTCTGCACACAAAGTTGACTTAAAGGTTTTTACACCCGGTCACAGGTGGGCTCGATCCCTACACCCCAAGCTCGCTGGATCACTAGCCTGGCGCTTCAGCCAGCTCGCCCACCACGCCCCATAAAGCGGCATCAAACAACACTCACTCACTGTACTTCAACGAATGAAGAAATGACTCACAAGAAGGTGACCCGGATGTAACGGTAGGAGTTACCCCGCCTGTGACGCCAGGGCAGAGTCTGGCGTTGCAGTCGTTCTGTGGGCAGCACTGGTAGCACTTCTCTGGAGGAGGAACAACTACGTCATTCTCATCCCCAAGTTCAAGGTCGTCTGTCTTTCGTTTCCCGATAAGTATCTTGGCACTTATGAACAAGTCACATCTCTGAAATTTTAAAGTAATGGACTCGATAGACGAAACGTCATTTTTTTAAAAGAAAGGTCAAGGTGATCGATCTCTCCTTCTCGGTTAATGCAGCGTTTAATGGACAATTCACATCACATGAACGAAACATATACTTTAAGACAATTTGACATGATTATTTGGATCATATAAATATGAAAATAGAAATAGGAATGAGTGGGATATGTATCTATCTTTGTTTGCTGTTTAATGCCGCACTCAGCAATGTTCCAGCTACTTGGCGGCGGTCTGCAAATAATCAAGTCTGGACCACACAATCCAGTGATCAACAGCTTCAGCATTGAACAACGCAATTGGGATACAGTGACATGTGTCAAAATCCTGTCCCGTTGGTCGCCTCTTACGACAAGCATGGGTTGGTAAAGGCCATTTCTAACCCGGATCTTCACGAGTCGGATCTATCTATACAAGTTCACTCTTTTCACACCAAACTGTCGCACTATCATGTAACTGAAATACAGACAGAAGACAGGCCGACAGAAATACTGTTCACAGCGAGGAGAGGAGGCTAGCCTAGTAACGCCGAAGGCCCGCTGATTTTCCGTGTCCCCCGCAGTGATATTGCTGGAATATTGCTAAAAGCGGCGTAAAACTAAACTCACTCACATCTAATCTCACTATAGGATTACCGTTTTATCCTCACAGCCCATGTCGAACGCTCTTTCTCCGTTCCGGTCGATGTACTCCCTGGTGAAACATATCTGTAAGGAGACAACTATACCACTGAATAATGCTTTTATATGTCACGTATGGAGACAGTTAGGTAGCACAGCGGTTACTGCGTCTAGCTCGTCCACCTGAATTAAAGGGTTCGTCTATCCTCGTGGTTACATAATGTGTACGATGCCATAAGTAGTTTTGTAATTTACCAGCTATATGGCGGCAGTTTGTAAATAATCAACTCGGGGCCAGACAATCCAGTGATCAACAGCATGAGCATCGATCTACGAAGTTGGATACGATGACATGTGTCATCCTGATTAGCCAGTCTGACCACCCGATCCTCTTACAAGTATGGTTACCGAGGACCAGTTCTAATCTTCTCTAATAGAAAGTACACACCTGGTGTTTTGAGACTATTAAAAGAACGTAAATATTTTGCTAGCAATGTTGTAATTGGGTACGATATCTGGGGTGTTATTGCAACACGTACACAATGTTTGCGAGCGAGCGAGCGAGCGAGCGAGCGAGCGAGCGAGCGAGCGAGCGAGCGAGCGAGCGAGCGAGCGAGCGAGCGAGCGAGCGAGCGAGCGAGCGAGCGAGCGAGCGAGCGACCGAGATGGCCGTCGTCCATGGCGTGCACTCCGCGAGAAACGCCTTTTCCCTTCGCCAGACTTGTGTCCCATGCCTCATGTGATCAGTGGTTACCTGCGATCGTCCACAAAGCGCCCAATTGTCACAGTCCGCTGGAGATCTTGCGTCCGCACACTCCAAACACCGAACGGTTCCTGAACATGAATATATAGAAACCTGAACTACTGTAACTGGGTAGTGACTTAGGAGATAAACATCATGTGTTGACCAATTTCCGAGTGTTATTGAGTATTTGAAGCACGGGAATATTTCATTTGAAACCTCCGGCGTCAAATATTCCCGTGCTTCAAATACTCAATAACACCCGGAAATTGGCCATCACATGATGTTTATCGACATTGTAAACACAAAAGTAAACCAAATGATCCACACGCGTTTTTGTGTCTGCACTCATTGACATCGAGTACGGGTACAGCAGTGAAATGTCATCAACCGGCCGTTTCGGCTGTCTCCCATGGTAGCATCTTGAACTGCTCATTTGTGACGTCATTCCGACTTTACGTAACAATATGATTTGAATGACGTCATCACAGCTGACGACGTAACAATACAATGGTGTGAGCGATGTTTGTATGTATTAATACGCAGCGAATTTCCGGGAATCGAATACCATTTGATCCACTCCGACACAGCGATGACTTAACATAACATCACTGCCACAGGCTAATTTGCATATCACGTGACCGGACTTTTCTCTTGTTTGTAATCAAACGCGCATATTCATAATAAGAAGAGACTGGTCTTAGGCAAGCTTTTCGGCGCTCTCTTCATAATGTTTTACATTGTCACATATATATTCTTCCACAACTGCGACAGTTAGGTCTAGGACAGTACATATTTAGACATGAAACTGGCTGCATCGTTTGCTCTCCGTCAGCTTCGATGACAGCACGTGGAGCCGTACAACCTCTGTAAACAAAGGATCGCTACGCAAATCGAAATAGTGTTACATGTTTTAGGATATTTTCTCAATGAAACTAAACCATTCTATCAAAGATGTTTAATTAGTTGTGTAGACTCGTCAAAAATAAAAGATTTGAGAAATATGTAAATTTTATTGAATGGACGGTGCAAAATGTGACGAATCGTCACATTTTTCTGGCCTGTGGCAGAGATACTATGCTGGCTTGCCGCATGGAACTCTGGGTAGGAGAGTGCATTTGATCATGTTTATCAACCAATCAGATTAAAGAACACAGTGGCTTTGGTTTACAATGGTATATAAAGAACGTCCAAACACAGGCCATGGGTGTGAGGTTTTATCTGCATAGGTAGCAAGAGAGGTAACGACACCCAGCCATACGCAAAACAATAACATAAGATAACATGCTAAAAACATGATACATCTTTCACACACAAGTACATATTCGCATTCACATATATAAATATCTTTGTCAATGAGGCATAAAACGATTGTCTGGATTACATAAATAATTCATCAAGGGCGATAACTCAATGTATGTGTACAATACATGAGGTACACAATGAACATGGGTCATTGTTATAAATTACATTAAATGTTCTCAATACAATAATCATTTACCACTTTATGGTACCCATGATACGAATTGCAATCAGTGGTACATATCTGTCATACTACATTAAACAAATACTGATTTAGACAATAAAAGCCGACATTGATGTGATGATGGTGATGATGATGATGATGATGATGATGATGATGATGATGATGATGATGATGATGATGATGATGATGATGGTGATGGTGATGATGAGGGATATGTGGAGGATAATGATAGTGTTATTAATGATGATGATGTTATAGCCTACCCATAAGGTTTTGTCCTTGGGACGCAGTTAGGCCAACTAACAACAGGGACAGCCAGGCTCCCCTCCACAACATCTGCAACAGAGTACATAGTACGTCATCCCTAGAAGCTCCCTACAACAGCGCACAGAGTACGTCATCACTAGAAACTCTCTACAACAGCGCACAGAGTACGTCATCACTAGGATCTCCCTACAACAACGCACAGAGTACGTCATCACTAGGAACTCCCTACAACAGCGCACAGAGTACGTCATCACTAGAAACTCCCTACAACAGGGCACGGAGTACGTCATCACTAGAAACTCTCTACAGCAGCGCACAGAGTACGTCATCACTAGAAACTCTCTGCAACAGAGCACAGAGTACGTCATCACTAGACATTAACAACAGCATGTAATTGATAATAAGTGACACATATTTGGATGTAGGTACTAAGTGTTGTCCCCTAAATAGTGAAAACAGTAAAAAAAAAAACAAGCTGATAGAGAGATAACAGTTAAAGTATATAGCTTGAATACCCGTGAAGGTCCGGGTTAGAATATTGATCTTCAGTAACCCGTGCTTGACTAACGCGATCGGGTGGTCAGGCTCGCTGACTTGGTTGACACATGTCATCGGTTCCCACTTGGGCAGATCGATGCTCATGCTGTTGATCACTGGATTGTCTCGTCCAGACTCAATTATTTACAGACCGCCGCCATATAGCTGGAATATTGCTGAGCGTGGCATAAAATTAAACTCACTCACTCACTCACTATAGCTTGAATAGTTCCTAGAAGGTTCATGGTATGCAGTGCCCTAGATCTCTGATGATCTCTGATGATCTCAGTAAAGTATAGATTCTCGTACTTTCGATGGGTGGAGTCCCATCCGGGATTCGAACCCACGCCCTCAGAGTCAAGCACGTAATCGCCAGCACACAAAGTCAGACGTTTAACCCACTTAACCACTTTCTAAATGGCATTGTATATTCATAGTTTGGTACGTTGAAGTACTGAAAAAGTGTAATCCAAACTATAACGTGTTACATTTGACCGCTTTCTAAATAACATTGTATATTCGTATGTATATATACTTCTCATGACTTGAGTGCAATCACTTTTAGCTTTGTAGTGGTATATGAATCTACACTGAAGCGTCGTTCTTTGCAAGAGGTGAGGTGAGGTGAAATTGGGTTTTACGTCGTGCTTGAGAATATTTCGCTCATATGACGACGTGCATGCGTGTGTATGTGTATATTCGGCTGCTTGTACGAGCCCAGACTTAAGCTGGTTTTATAGTGCTAGACCCACTGAGATACCATGCCGCAGTGAAGCATGAATACCCCACTCAGACACATTATACTGACTCCGAGCCGACCAGTCCGAGCCGATCAGTCCTTGTTGTACCCATTAATGCCGAGCGCCAGGCAGGGACCAACAAGTACCATATTTTAACGTCTTTTGGTATGACGCGGTCGGGGATCGAACCCGCGACCTTCCGCTCTCCGGGCGGACGCTCTAACCACTACACCACGGAGGCGGTTTTCTTTGCATGAAACAAGAGTTGTCACCCATAAAGTCTAATGCCCCAGTTTCTCGAAACAAACTTAAGTCTAAGTTTTGACTTAAGTTCGAGTTTTTACTCAAATAGAGAAAATGCATGTAGCAGAATGAACTGAAATTGATATTAAACTCAAACATACTAGACAATTTGAGTTTGGTGGGTGGATTACTTAGGTTGTTTGGGCTGTTATATTTTAAAAATGCAGTTGAATTTAAAATTCAGCTGTTTCAAATTGTCAAACTCAGTTTGAAATTTGAGTAAAACATAAGGTTGTTTCGAAAATCGGGGCCTGGACAGAAGAAACGCTTACAGGCATTGTTATTAATCTACAGGACCTAGCACTGCACACTGTCTATCGTGTTGACACAGAAACCTGGCTTCATGGCGTCTGTCCTACATTAGACCGATCAAATCCAATCGTCTCTTAGATAATGTTCAGAATACGCCTATATCTGGCAAGTGTGTACATAATTCGGTGTGATTTATAAGTTCCGAAGACATTATTTCTGGTGTTAATTATGTATTTTTAACACTTACCGATTTGTTCATAATGACAGTTGGCGTGGGAGAGTGTCAGATGGTTATCGGAAGTGTACTCTGTTGTGTTTACAAGGGTGTCTAGTTTCAATGTAGTCCACACTAACGTCTTCAGGTTAAAGAAACAAGGAAACCCTCCAATCCTCATGGTTTGACCATTAAGTCAGTAAATGGCGGCATGTTGATTTCCTGAAGTACAGGATCGCAAATATGATTAATCATTTGTCATACTCTGTTCTTCATACGATCAGCCCATTTCTGGTGTCCCCCGCCCGTGATATTGCTAAAATATTGCTAAAAGCGGCTTAAAACCAAACTCACTCTTCATACGATCAGTCATTCGTCATACGCTGTTCTTCATACGATCAGCCCATTTCTGGTGTCCCCCGCCGTGATATTGCTGGACTATTGCTAAAAGCGGCTTAAAACCGAACTCACTCACTCACTCTTCATACGATCAGTCATTCGTCATACTCCGTTCTTCATACGATCGGGCGGTGGGGTAGCCTAGTGGTTAAAGCGTCCGCTCGTCACCTCGAAAGGCCAGGTTCCATTCCCCACATGGGTACAATGTGTGAAGCCCATTTCTGATGTCCCCGCCGTGATATAGCTCGAATATTGCTAAAAGCGGCGTAAAACTAAACTCACTCAGTCTTTATACGATCAGCCATTTTCCATACTCCGTTCTTCATACCATCAATCACCGTCTTTCTCACGTATTGTACCCATGTGGTGAACTGAACCCGGGTTTGGGGTGTGACAAGAGAATACTGTAACCACCATACTTCCCCACCGCCCACCACTTTGGTGAAACACAGGGGTTTAACGCTGACAAACCACAGATCTTTGAGGGGATAACGCTCTGTGCACGTCGTGACCTCGCCGCGATTTCTCGAAACAAACTTAAGTCTGAGTTTTGAGAAAACCCATTTCCCATGTTGAACTGAAATCGATAATAAATATTAAACTCAAACATTGTAGACAATTTGAGTTTGGTGAATACTTAAGTTGTTTGGGCTTTTTTATTTTAAAAATGCAGCTGAGTTAAAAATTCAGCTGTTTCAAATTGTCAAACTCAGTTTGAAATTTGAGTAAAAACTTAAGTTTGTTTCGAGAAATCGGGGCCTGGGTCTTGTTTCACAAAGCGATCGTAGCGCTACGATCGCTTTGTGAAACGGGCCCCTGGTGACTGTTTACGACATTTTATTATAACCAGTCGGTCCCCATAATGTCAGTGTATGAGAAGCACTTGAGACTAATCCTACTCCAGAATCCTCCAGTGGATGAGTAATGGACGGATGTTCCACTGCCCCGTGTAGTAATCTGACTGCAGTATAACGGGGAGGTTGTAATCTGACTGCAGTATAACGGGGAGGTTGTGGATGCGCGTCATGCACAATGTTAAATCAACATAATGTTTTATTGTCGCAGCTTTCTAAAACGATTCGGCTTAATTTCTTTCTACCACGATTTGGAAATTTCAAAATGTATAAAAGCAAAGGAAAAACTCTGGACACAAATATTCATTTGCTGGTCTATCCTTATAAGTGCCACATGGTTCATGACCTGTGAAGATCCGGGTTAGTGAATGAGTTTAGTTTTACGCCGCACTCAGCAATATTCCAGCTATATGGCTGCGGTCTGTAAATAATCGAGTCTGGACCAGACAATCCAGTAATCAACAGCATGAGCATCGATCTGCGCAACTGAGCCTCGCCACCCGATCCCGTTAGTCGCCTCGTACGAAAAGCATGGGTTACTGAAGGTTTATTCTAACCCGGACTTTCAGGGGTTCTGGGTTAGAATTAGTCCTCAACACCCCATATTTGTCGTTAGACGTGACATACTGAATCCTCCAGTGGATGAGTGATGGAGGATGTATGCTGTCACCCCTTGTAGTAACTGGAATATTACGGGGATGCTATGGAAGGGCACCACAATGTTAAATCGACACATCATGTTTTGTTGTCACAGCTTTCTAAAACGACTCGCCTTCTTTCTTTTCCACAAATACAAATTTGTATAAATACAGAACACAAATATTCGTTTGATGGTCCATCCATTTAAGTGCCACATGGTTCATGCCCTGTGAAGATCCAAGTTAGAATATTGGTCTTCAGCAAACCAACCTTGTCGTAAGAGGCGACTAAGGGGATCGGGTGGTCAGACTCGCTGACTTGGTTGACACATCTCATTGTATCCCGATTGCGTAGATCGATGTTCATGATGTGGATCACTGGGTCGTCTGATTCAGATTCGATTATTTACAGACCGGCACCATACAGCTGGAATATTGCTGAATGTAGAGTTGACCAACAACCAAACAAGCACAGCGTTCAGGCTCATATATTGAAACATCCACATCATAACAATCGCGCAGCCATAATCATCTACAGCCGGAACTAGCAGTTTTAGTTTGTTCTGAGATACAGCAATCAAATATACTATGTGAATGCCTCACTCACTCTCACCGACATCATCATATCGGAGTATGTGGTTTGCCTTTTACGACCTAGTTCTGTCACTGATGAAACCGGACCAAGGGGTTGACAGACAAAAGCCCTGCAGGACCGAAGCCCAATAGACAAAAGCCCCTCGGACAAAAGCCCTTTGGGGCAAAAGCCCCATAGTAAAAATAACTCCTCCCCTGTTTCCACCACCAGTGTGGAATGTGCACCAGGCAGGGGGCGGTGGGGTAGCCTAGTGGTTAAAGCGTTGGCTCGTCACGCCGAAGACCCGGGTTCGAATCCCCACATGGGTACAATGTGTGAAGCCCATTTCTGGTGTCCCTTGCCGTGATGTTGCTGGAATATTGCTAAAAGCGGCGTAAAAACAAACTCAGTCAGTCAGTCAGTCACCAGGCAGCTATGGACGGGGGAAGCAAGACAAATAACATTTGTGAATCCTGGAATAGTGTAATACAAGGATTTCAACGTGACTAGGCTCTGGTTGACACTCGGAGTCTCCAGTTTGCCAGGGGTGTGTCAGAAATATGTTTTCAAATGCTCTGATTGGATAGGGCTATGTTGATATTTTATATTAGAATGTAAATAAATCTCGTTAAATCTGAATTGTTTTCGTATATATTATCATATTGGGCTTTCGTCTGAGGCTTATGTCAAAAGGGCTTTTGTCCGAGGGGCTTTTGTCTGTGGGGCTTCTGTCCTGCGGGGCTTTTCTCAGGCAATCGACCAAGACAACCCGTGACAGCATGAGTACTTGCGGACACCATGACACACAAGGGGCAAGATCACAAGATGTCGTGGTCTTGTGGGTAGAGCGTCTGCCAACCAAAAGGTCGGGAGATCTATTCCCGATTACGTCAATAGATGGTACTTGATGTTACCCTGCCTGGCTTTCTGCATGGGTACATATTCGAATGAAACCCCTGGGAGGGTTTGGGCATATTCGGGGACATATTCGAATTCGAAACCCCAGGAAGGGTTTGACACATATTCCAGTCCGAAACCCCAGGGAGGGTTTGGGAAATCGAAACCCCAGGGAGGGTTTGACACATATTCGAATCCGAAACCCCAGGGAGGGTTTGGGACATATTCAAATCCGAAACCCCAGGGAGGGTTTGGGACATATTCCAATCCGAAACCCCAGGGAGGGTTTGGGGCATATTCCAATCCGGAACCCCAGGGAGGGTTTGACACATATTGGAATCCGAAAACCCAGGGAGGGTTTGACACATATTCCAATCCGGAATCCCCACAAGGGTACAATGTGTGAAGCCCATTTCTGGTGTCCCCCGCCGTGATGTTGCTGGAATATTGCTAAAAGCGGCGTAAAACCAAACTCAGTCAGTCAGCCGAATCCGGAATCCCTGGAAATGTTTAGGACATATTCTGATCCGGGCTTCATATTTTTTTCACGAACGAAAACAACAAGAATGACACATGGACAACGGAATGTCTTTATTGAACTTAAAGTCAGATTAAAAATTATTAATAAATATCATGTTCCTTTTATGGAGTTATCTGACCTCGTCATGAATAGTGCAGAGGAGACTTAAATGAGTATGAAAAATTAAACATGTCAGCTGACACAAAAAACGTTTTCAAAGTGAACACCAATATGTTATAGCATGTATTATGAAATAGGGGCATATTGCGTTGATAAGTCGTTTTCGTAAAATCTCATTTAGAGAGATTTTACCAACAAACAAAAGTGCAAAATACACAATGTAAAAAAATTCAGATTGTACATTGTTTCGTGTGCCTTGAAACAAATGTGGCTGCCTTTTAGAGTCTTGTTTCTCACGGGGAATCCTGTGTTCGAATCCCACATTCCAACTGATTGTGATTCTACTTTTTCGGCACCATATTCGTGGGTTTCGGGGTAAGGTGTGAGAGCCCCGGTACTTCAGGTGGTCCTAAAACTGTAAACTACACTCTGACACAACCCTGTTCAAAGCTGTTTGGCCTCACTCACTCACAGATTGAATCAATCACATTTCCTTATGTTTTAGTCCCTGTACTCTTTGAGTGAGTGAGTTGCGTTTTACGCAGGTTTTAGCAATATTCCAGCAATATCACGGCGGGGGACACCAGAAATGGGCTTCACACATTGTACCCATGTGGGGAATCGAACCCGGGTCGGTGTGACGAACGAACGCTTTAACCACTAGGCTACCCCACCGCCCCGAGTCCCTATACTGGTAGTGCTCTCAATCAGAGCTCTTTAAACATACAGTGAAATACCGTTGTGTCGAAGTTGCAGAGACCTCTGTAATTTCTTCGAGTTATCAAAGGTTCGACACAACCAAAAATTTGAATAAATATGTGATACGAAGGGACCCAGCTCTTACTTCGATACAACCGTACTTTGGACACATCCATGTTCGACACAACTGTGTATAATTAGTTTTGTTTTCGGAAGACACTATACACACTAATTGCACGATAGGGCTCAGCTTCAGAACACGGGGTTGTCACTTGCGTCCATTTTCAGTCCACTTCGGGGTCCATGACTTGATTCCGTACCATGCCAAATACCAATTCCCTCAAAACAGGAGGAGTCACGTCAGCAAAGTTCATCCCATCGAGTGAAGCGCCACCTATGAGCAGGGCACTATATACAATAGACGAACACGTGACTTCCGGGTCCAGCAGGAGACCAAAGAGCGTGTTTTTCGTCCACACTTTCACAGCAGCATCGTTAGGGAGATGTGTTTTGTAAAATAGTTTCAGAGTCAGATTTGGGTTACACCCTACTCGCTTGACATCATCGTTGTAACTTTCGCTTTTTGTGAAAACACCATCCATCCAATAGCCACCTACGTATGTCCCATCATGCAGTGCGAGAGTCACGTGACCGTCAGCACTCGTGTCCCCACGCGGCATCCAGAATCTCAACACGAAGAACGGATCCGTCAGGCGGGTGATGTCCACGGCGTCCCAAGACATGGACCTGAAAAGAACATTTGAAAATATTTTGAAATTTTCATTTTTGAAATTATATTTTTATTGTAACATCCTCGCTTATTCATCGTTTCATTTCCCCAGTTGGAAAATACCGGAAGTGACGTCATCAGCTCCATCAGTCATGTTACAAACTGCGCAGCGGGTGCTGCGTCCTTCAAGGTCGTTGGCGGTTACAACATCAAACGTCATACGTAAAGTTTAAAGAGTTCCCAATTCGTCCAAGGGCGGTGGGGTAGCCTAGTGGTTAAGCCTCCGCTCGTCACGCCGAGAACCCGGGTTCGATTTCCCACATAGGTACAATGTGTGAGGCCCATCAATACGTCCATTATTATCTTACAAGTATTACCAGAAACCTCTCTTAACCCTTTCGATAATTATAGGTTATTTCCGAGTGTCTCTTTTTAAGAGTAAATAAGTAGTGAGTAAGTATATTTTCTCGCCGCTTTTAGCAATACACCAGTGCATGCCCCAGTAAATAATTAAGCTTATTTGAAGGTTAATGTGTCAGGAAGTGAATTATGTTGCATTTGTCATTTTGTTATCGTTGTTTTTGGAGTTGTTGTAGTTGTTGTTGTTGTTGTTGTTGTTTTTCAGAACCAGTTACTTTGATCTTGGATTGAGTTTCGTGGCTCGATCGTAGCGCCACAATTGAAGTCTCAATATATAACCATCATATTGACCAATCATATTCCACCTCTCATTTCGCTAGTAATTGCTTAAAAAAACAGCCAAGACTATGTTATTGATAATTATGATCTCTGTTGCAATAAAACGGCTCTTACTTCGCGGAGTGCATTTGATCTCTTGTTCAGCTTGATTATAGATTTTAAAGTTTATCTGTCGTCGCCCAACTGACGATTCAAGTGTTCTGCAAATCCAACGATCTGCACAGGGGTTGCCATGTTGTTGTTCATATGTTTTGGGGTCTTTTTATTGGACTATGCATAGACCCGTTAATCCAGACAAAATATATCTCAATAATTCCATCCAAGCTGAAGAGCGGACTCTGGTCTCTTACGCCCAGTTATCTCCCTTGAATCGGGAATACGGTTATTTAAGTATTTTAAGTCAGCCGAAACTAACGTTTTAACTGTAAGGGGTAGTGAATCCCATTTCCCGTGCCTAGTCACAGTCATCAAGAGAGGGAGGGTAAGGTTGAAAATCAACTTATAAACGGACAGACAAATCTAAAGCAAAACACGTTCAATATTAACCTTAGGAAGCGATCGTAAAATATCTCTTGTCGGCGTACATATTCTTGAAAAGCGATTCCTTGCATCCTGTTTAGTGGAGAGTGATCGTAACGTATACCCTGGAGGTTATCGAGGATGGATTCCTTGTGGCAATATTATTTGTCAGCGTCTCCGTCGAAGAATGAGGACTATTTTTATGGATATACAACTTCTTTATTCTATATAGGCGACGTTTCGACATAGATTCTAATGTCGTTGTCAAGCAAGTGGTACATGGAAAGTATTTGGGGTGATTATATACATGAGATGTTGTGTAACAGATGAGGGGTGAGGCGAAAATGAGTTGTTTATACAATAGAACAGGTTTCTAGTGGTTCGCACACTGGGCTACAGATAACAAGGTTGCAAGTTCGATCCAAGCGAAATATGAAGAGTGAGTGAGTGAGTTTAGTTTTTCGCCGCACTCAGCAATATTCCAGCTATATGAAGGCGGTCTGTAAATAATCGAGTTTGGACCAGACAATCCAGTGATCAACATCATGAGCATGGATCTACGTAACTGGGATACGATGACATGTGTCAACCAAGTCAGGGAGCCTGACCACCCGATCCCGTTAGTCGCCTCTTACGACAAGCCTCTGCTGCTGAAGACCAATTCTAACCCGGATCTTCATGGGTGTGCTATAACCTTGAACACATTACCCTTTTCATCCCCCACCTTACACCCATTCCGTTTCTAGAATGACCATCAACAACCAAAGAAGTTTAGAAGTAATAGAATTCATGAACGACAGCGTATTTAGACGAGGCCATATGTAATTCAGTCCCTCGTCGAATATATGTTTAAAGAATCCTTAATTCAAAATGTGAATCAAACAGTGGAAGTAATACTGTCGATTAGAAACTGCTGTTGTCAAGGATGACAAATGGGGTGATTATCTTACCTCTGTCCCGTAAATGTTGACATATTTCTCGACAACCTCCCTTTGTCGTTATCCTAGCGAAGCGTTTAATCTTCCTCCCTACCGTCCATGGATAAATATCAATATGGCGTCTTCCCGTATACGATGGGCGACATGTGGTTGAAATGCATTCAATTTGGGGATATTGGAATTCGTTTAAGTATTTAAATCACGACACAAAGACCGGGTGTAGCTGAATATCTTATTAAGACTTGGGACAGATGTAAGATGAATTGTTGAAAATGGCGACAATAAGTCTCGCGATATCTCAAGATGTCTCGTTTCGATTGTGGTAGTACGTATTGATATTCGTGACCAAATGTTACATTAAGTTACAAATACCGATCAATTGATATTTCTGTTTGACACTACAACTGGCTGGTCTTTATCGAACGTCGTTTTGAAAGTGTAACAGCCTGATCAAATCAAGGAAATATGAAGTAAAGGCATAGTTTCCTTAAAGGGAAATTTATGGATGTCAGTTTCCGAAACACAAGGAACACGATGTTTCCTGATACAGAAGCTGACAGCCATAAATTCACCCTTGTATGCGCATCGATTCTAAAATGCCATTCAAAGGCTTAAATATTTTTCTTTTTTAAAATATTTTTGAATGCGGCACTTTTAGCAGTTGCGTCAAAACACCCGACATTGATTTTATATATATTTCATCTATCCTTTTTCTTTAAGGAATTATCAATGTCATCCTGTAGAGAGTGAGTGAGTGAGTTTACTTTACGCCGCTTTTAGCAATATTCCAGCAATAACACGGCGGGGGGACACCAGAAATGGGCTTCAAACGTTCTACCCCTTTTGGGAATCGAACCCGGATCTTCGGCGTGACAAGCGAACCACTAGGCTACCCCACCGCCCCTCCTGCAGGAAGATACATAATAGGTCTTCGATTTAAAGACGTTATTATATCTCTCATGTTGGCTCTCGCTACTTTTAAGACCTGTTAAGAAAGAATATATCATTTGTTTTCAACAATAGTGCCTATAAGTACTAAAGAATTATCATATCGTTTCAGCAGTTTAAAACGGGTTTTAAAATCGACCCCAGTACATGGTGTAGTGGATAGAGTGTCTAAGAAGATAGCGGTTCGATTCTGAGTTCGAATCTTACGAATAAAAGTAAACGGTGGTACTTTTTGTTACCGTGCCTTGCGCCACTGCGACATTAAGCTGATACAAGAGGTGGTGGGGGTGTTGCAGGTCAATAGTCAGTGAAATGTGGGTCGTTTAGTCAGTAGTCATTGTTTTCTTGGCTAGGTCAGTGAAAAAATTGACTTGATTGGAGGGCAAACAATAAAATTGAATCTAATGAGTGACTGAGTGAGTTTAATTTTTACGCCGCACTCAGCAACATTCAAGCTATATGGCGGCGGTCTGTAAATAATCCAGTCTGAACAAGACAATCCAGTGATCAACATAATGAGCATCGATCTACGCAATTGGGAATCGATGACATGTGTCAACCAAGTCAGCGAGCCTGACCACCCGATCCCGTTAGTCGCCTCTTACGACAAGCATGGGTTGCTGAAGATCAATATTCTAACCCGGACTTTCACGGGTAAAATTTGAATCTAAATGTGAAATATGCGCTTAGCAGTTATTGGTTGACATTTTACGGTAACCATTTATGATAAAAATTTGACTCATCTTATGTTTACGATATATTTGTTTTTATTTGTTTTACTCTACAAAATATACCCTCTCAGGGCCCACATGGAGAAGTACTGGTAGGCTATTGTAGTACTGATTTGTTTGGTTTGTTTGTTTCGAGCGGTGAGAATCCGGGGTTCTCACATCTGCTTCCGAATTGACTAGGAGTGGGTATTGCAGAGAATTTTCATATTGCGATATATTGCGACGCGAAAGCATGTATTGCGATTTGTATTGCAATATATTGCATGAAGTATTTTTAAACAAAAAAACTACTTATAATCGAGTTACTTCTTGATTTATAGAGCAAAAACACAACAAAATCACTAGGCTTGATTAAGCTTTAATAACAACTTTTAATCATGATAAAATAAAAATGTGACTAATATTTGGCACAAATGAAACAAGGACATATCCGAACATTTCCGAGTGTTACGAAGTTTTCCGAATGCAAGTCAAAATACCGGTTTTCGATCAGCGTATCGCAATACGTATCGTTTTCATGTCTGAACCGGTAAATACCGGTAAAACGGTTATATTGCGCAGCCCTAAAATTAACCAGGTTTCACAGTCTTAGTAATATTGTTGGTAACTCTATGTACAAAACAAACCGCATGCATTTATCCCGATATCATAAAGCCGTGTTTAAATAAGGTCTAACAGGCAATTAGACAGGGGACGCAATGTCTCTCCCCTTCAAATCTGTGCAAATCACCAATGGATAATGGCGATATACTTCGTCCAATATTTCATATTTCTTTGTTTTAATTTTATTTTATCAAACTTAAATATCTAAGCATATGAGATTTATATACTATTCACACTTTGCTAAGGATCAAATCATTGATCCAACAGAAAACTACGATGTGGGGTCACATTTGGTTTAAATATCTAAGCTTATTGTAAGCATGGATCCTAGGTTTCAGTATGTCACTGCAGCTTGTGGATCCCATACCTGCTATTGACAGGTGTTGTGTACTTGTTAATGACCCGTGCCATGATTTGCAAAATGGTTTATTGGTACCATGAAAACCATTTTTATGGTTACTCATGTATCAAGTGCATATGGTTAGCTTGAAGTGGCTGTTTTCCTAAAGATGTGTTACCATATCATTATTTGACTAGTTTTAAATGGATACCTTTTCAAATTGTAAATCTACGTTTAAGTAAAGTTGCGTATTTTTGTGATCCTTAGCAAAGTGTGAGTAGTATATTATAATCCAGTAAACGATAAATTGGAGATACACGATGAAACAGTAACTATAGATGATTTTTAATTTCATTATAAATTTTGAATTGTATTTTATCAAATTGAAATATCTAAGCATATAACATTTATATTATAACCCAGTGAACGATAAATTGGAGATACACAATGAAACAATAAATGAAGATAATTTTAAATTGGATTATAACTTTCTGATATTCTTATTTCATAAACGAAATCTGGATTAGTAAACAAGCAAAACATTGCTTATATGTACACCGCTCCAGACAAAATCATATTACAGTTGGTACTTTTAGATAAGCATGTTTATGGTGATTAAATATATATATATTAAGGGCACTATATATAAGGGCAAATCCGACCTTTGGGCGACAGTACCACACACACACACACACACACACACACACACACATATATATATATATATATATATATACATACATATTTGCACAATATATAAATATCATCTGTAACCGTAAGCTCGAATCTGTGGTGTCCTTAACGGTAAACGCCCTATCTCAATTTCAACATTTCATCCAAAAGTATTCCGCGGAATAATTATTATAGCTGCTATTCAAATACCTTTTTTTAACAATAAAATCGTGGCACTTCCTCACTGTACGAAGAGTTACGACATAAAACTGTTTTCAGGTCAGAACCATGGATATGAAAATACATATTGTTACAAATATTTGCAAAGTTTCGGCATGTAAATTGAAAAGGTAAGGCTTCTTCGAAATAATACCCCCAGTCTGCTCGACCGCCTCCGTGGTGTAGTGGTTAGAGCGTCCGCTCGGAGATCGGAAGGTCGCGGGTTCGATCCCCGACCGCGTCATACCAAAAGACGTTAAAATATGGTACTTGTTGGTCCCTGCCTGGCGCTCGGCATTAATGGGTACAAGGACTGGTCGGCTCGGAGTCAGTATAATGTGTCTGAGTGGGGTATTCATGCTTCACTGCGGTATGGTATCTCAGTGGGCTAGCACTATAAAACCAGCTTAAGTCTGGGCTAGTACAAGCAGCCGCACATACACATACACACGCATGCACGTCGTCATATGAGCGAAATATTCTCAAGCACGACATTAAACCCAATTTCACCTCACCTCACCCTCGCCTCACCTCACCCAGTCTGCTCTGTCTTATACATGTCGATTAAATTTATCAGCGTTAATTCGCTACAATTATTTTTAATTAGTAACAAATACTTGCCTCCCAAGTCCAGTCTTGTAGATACATGACGATGTTTGCAGGAGATGCATAGTGTCCTAAAACTAGATCAGAAAGTCGCTCCTCAGCGTATCAAGACGAAAGCAAAAAAGAAAAGTTAAATTTGAAAAACAATATACGGTCATATTGATATCACGCGGAAATGCCATTGGCCGATTCCGCTTCCCCGATGTTTCTTCAAATCTGAGTCTGCTTGAGTTGAGACAAATAATCGTTGAGAAACAAATGTTGCAGTTATTGTTTGATTTCTCAACGATTTTCTCTCAGCGACATGTCGTATGTTGAGAGAAGACACGTTTTGGCTCTCTGATGTTTGGTCGAGTAGTGTGTATTGATGTGGGAACAGGGGACTGCAGATGACACGGGAGGGAGTGGGGGATGTTGTACCTTGGGGGATGGGGGAAGGGTTTTACAATCGTGCCATCTTTACGACATTATGCCGGAAGCAGTCTCCATTCCAGAATGAATCATAGATTATTGAAAGCAATCATAGATGCGTTTGTTACCTCGTCTCTATTGTGTTAACGAATGCATTGAAATAACTTTGACAATGCATGCGTGCTTATTCATAATGTTGCTTTAAATTAAATGTTCAAAATCCGAGGCATATATGTCACCCTCGTTATATGTGTGTTCCGTATTCATATACAAACTTTGTTGAAACACGTGTGCCCAATTCAAAATCATTGCTGTTTAGTAAATGTACACAATCCGAGATAAAACGTATTTGTTTTCTCGTTTTTGGGGTGTTCCGAATGCACTGAAGACACTTTGGAAATACACATCTGTCCCCAATTCAAACTCATTGCTGTGTAAATGTTCACGCCGAGGACCCGGGTTCGAATCCCAACATGGGTACAATGTGTGAAGCCCATTTCTGGTGTCCCCGCCATGATGTTGCTGGAATATTGCTAAAAGCGGCGTAAAACCAAAACTCAGTCAGTCAGTCAGTCAGTGTAAATGTACAAATTCGAAACATGTTTGCTTCCTCCTTTATTATAATATTGGTGTGTTCCTTATGCTTTAGGGGCCATGTGGTTAAAGCGTTCGCTCGTCATGTTGAAGGCCTGAGTTCGATTCCCAAAATTGATTCAATGTGTGAAGCCCATTTCTGGAGTCTCGTGATATTGCTGGAATATTGCTGAAAGAATTGCGGCGTATAAACCAACTCACTCGCTCACTCAATGTGCATGAAAACTAACTTTGACAATGCACATTGTCACGCACAATAAAGAAGTTGATCACCCATAAAGACTTACATTCCTATAACTTTGACAATACATACATGTCCCCTATTCAAATTGTTGCTACCCAATTTGTTGGGGTAGCTTAGTGGTTAAAGCGTTCGCTCGTCAGACCGAAGACCCGAGTTCGATTCCCCGCATGAGTACTTTGTGTGAAGCCCATTTCTGGTGTCCTCCGCCGTGATATTGCTGGAATATTGCTAAAAGCGGCGTAAAACCAAACTCACTCACTCCAAATGCACTAAAACGTGTGGGAAAGTTTTGAGAAATGTTTCATGTTTTGTTTTTGTTTCATTGCTTATGGTGATGTTTGTTGTGCGACTCCACACTCAGCAATACTCCATCTACGTGACGGCAGCTAGGGTCATGTACTAGTACTTTGTTGTCATGGTTACGGAAAGATTGTTGACAGACAAGAATCGTCCTGTCATTAGAACAAATTTTAAGGGACGATTCTCAAACAAACTGGCATGTCTAAACAAGGGAATTGCTAAATCGATTTATAGTTTCAGAAGTTCCATTTACAAGTATCACGACGTGAAAGCTTTATGTTGTGAGTGAGTGAGTGAGCTGGTTTTAATTCTGCTTCAAAGGATCGTTCAGATGTATCACGACGTGAAAGCTTTATGTTGGAGTGAGTGAGTGAGTGAGCTGGTTTTAATTCTGCTTCAAAGGATCGTTCAGATGTATCACGACGTGAAAGCTTTATGTTGGAGTGAGTGAGTGAGTGAGCTGGTTTTAATTCTGCTTCAAAGGATCGTTCAGTTGTATCACGACGTGAAAGCTTTATCTTGGAGTGAGTGAGTGAGTGAGTGAGCTTTGTTTAATTCTGCTTCAAAGGATCGTTCAGTTGTATCACGGCGTGAAAGCTTTATGTTGGAGTGAGTGAGCTGGTTTTAATTCTGCTTCAAAGGATCGTTCAGTTGTATCACGACGTGAAAGCTTTATGTTGGAGTGAGTGAGTGTGCTTTGTTTAATTCTGCTTCAAAGGATCGTTCAGTTGTATCACGGCGTGAAAGCTTTATGTTGGAGTGAGTGAGTGAGCTGTATTAATTCTGCTTCAAAGCATCGTTTAGATGTATCACGACGTGAAAGCTTTATGTTGGAGTGAGTGAGTGAACTGGGTTTAATTCTGTTTAAAGGATCGTTCACTTGTATCACGGCATGAAAGTAAAGCATACAGCGATGTCGTTGACGAGTCAACGAAAACGGGAATGGTTTCAACAAACATAATCAGGGCCAACTGCGGCGCCTTAGTCCATAAGGCCACCCTTGCCCCCGTTAAATGAAGCAGATAGTCCCATAATGAGGTCGAAGATGTGTACCGGGTACAATGCGGGTGTAATGCAGTTGCGGTGCGGGTGTACCAAGGGTAAAAATCAGAACCATCCTTTGATTCGAACCCGTGAAGATCCGGGTTAGAATTGGTCTTCAGCAACCCATGCTTGTCGTAAGAGGTGACTAACGGGATCGGATGGTCAGGCTCGCTGACTTGGTTGACACACATCATCGTATCCCAATTGTGTTGATCGATGCGCATGATGTTGATCACTAGATTGTCTGGTACAGACCCGATTATTTACAGACCGCCGCCATATAGCTGAAATATTGCTGAGTGCGGCGTAAAACAACAAAGCAAACCAGCTTTGATTCGAATCCATGAACAGCGAGTGAATCACACCTGTCATACTGATGTATGATTATCTACACGAGACATTCTCTCCCCTCTTGAACTCGACTACTTACTACAAATAGTGACTACCCTGTCCTCACAGATGGCTGTTCGATTAGCCTCCAGAGATACTCGAGGCAGGCAGATTCGCCCATTTTCATCACTAGAAATTGTTTCATTGGCTTGTATTTAACGCCGCAATATTCCAGTCAACTCTCGTTAATCCGACACTTGTGGTCGCAGAGAAATATGTCGGATTAACGAAAATGTCGGATTAATGAAAATGTCGGATTAACGTATTTGTGTGAAAATATAAATGTTGACTAAATGTCATGATCGTCATACTGTTGCATGCATATCAGAAATGGTAGATCTAGTTATCTTCATCGTATGTAAAAATATTCACAGAAATAAAAAATACTAACAATACATACTTGTTATCATTTATTAACATTCATAGATGGCATAATGCGAGAATGTCGGATTAACGACAGTAATTATCACTGTTTTAAATGGTTCCCTAATTTTTGTCGGATTAACGTGATTGTCGGATTAATGAGTGTCGGATTAACGAGAGCTGACTAGGTTAAAATTGATCTTCAGCAACCCATGCTTGTCGTAAGAGGCGACTAACGGGATCGGGTGGTCAGGCTCGCTGACTTGGTTGACACATGTCATCGTATCCCAATTGCGTAGATCGATGTTCATGATGTTGATCACTGGATTGTCTGGTCCAGACTCGACAGTGAACAGACCGCCGCCATATTGTTAAACAACAAACAAACAGCAGAATGTATCAAGCAAGGATGATTGTATCCAAATTAAGTGAAGAAAAAAATTGAACACCACACACACACACGCACACGCACGCGCACGCACGCGCACGCACACACACACACACACACTTTGTGTAATCCCGCCACACTAATTTACACAGAGCGCACAAAGGTTAACTTTGTATACGGGGGCAGTAGGGTAGCCTAATGGTTAAAGCGTTCGCTCGTCACGCCAAAGACCGGGTTCGATTCCCCACACAGATACAATGTGTGAAGACTACCGCTAAAATATTTGTTCTAAAGCCTGGGCATGCGCAGACATTACATTCAGATCAATCAAAAAGCGGCTAAATGTTATCGACCCTTGCTGTCAAATGTACACATTCACAGTACAACACGTCCAACCACTCGCCATTTTCTCTTTTATCGGCGCATTCAAAAGCAAGCGTGATGCATTGTTTGTTCTGCTTTGAACCGGGTATTACTTACGAAGTGGGGCTCTCAGACGGACACACTTCGAGCTTTACCGTACGACCCGGAGTCACGGCTGTCAAACGAATCATCATGACTATAACGTCGATCTGCATACCGTACTACCGCGGTTATCTCCCTTCTTTATACAAATTACATGCTGATTATTATTTCAAGTCATGCTTGTAAACATTTGCATTTCTGAAGGTAAGAATATTTTTACTCGACCTCAGTTGTCTCCCTTTGTAGCCGTCGCAGTGCAAAAATGTAATCGTATGTGTCATACCTTATTCAGGTTACGATTGAAAAGGCTGTATATTTTCAAAGGTATATGAGTGTTCGTATTGAATGGGTGTCTGTTTTGAAAGGCACTGCATGAGTTTATTCAAGAGGCAGCTAGCCTATGCGTGTTTTGCTAGCAACGGAATACCGGTGTTCTACTCAAGAACAACTTGTCAATGTATGTGCCCTCTCCTCGTACTGGATAATTTTTTATGTCGAAGTGGACATTGAGAATTTGTTACAAAGTGTTGAAGACATTTGATCAGGTATGTTGTTATAAAATCCGTGTACCTCTTGTATACAGTTAGTGTTATTTGATAGCCTGTTGAAAAAATAATGTCAATAGGGTGTTGGATGTCAACAGTATGTCGCATTTGATAGTGTTAAACAGCAGCCTTGTTTGGGTTTTTGTTGTTAACAACGTTGAAATATTCGCGTTATATGAGGACAGTGTATGTAAATGGGGATCGACTATACAATCCAGTGACAGATTATGGTGTGTGGTCTTGTGTATGGAGCACAGGTCACGAATCAGCTGGGTGGCCGTGTTTGGCAACTTGACTCCTGAGAGTTTCTCGGACTTCTTTCCTGCTCCACAACGAAACACATGTGACACATGTGGTCTCACCTCAGGCAAGTGAGTTTGTTCAAATTTGCGACTGTTCACCCAGCAGAAAATGGGTACCCGGTGGGATACGTCATATGACTATTAACCTTGTAGCGCCTTACAGGCAGGTTGGGTTATCCGGAGTAATAATGTCCATTTTGCTTTATACTCTTAGAGTGTGAGTATGGTTTTACGCCGCTTTCACTAATATTCCAGCAATATCACGGCGGGAGACACCAGAAATGGGCTTCACACATTGTACTCATGTGGGGAATCGAACCCGAATCTTCGGCGTGACGAGCGGACGCTTTAACCACTAGGCTACCCCATCTCCCCGTATACTCTTAGAGCATGCCCATGTTTCGAGGGGTTTAGCGTTATACAAGTGGCATTATTATTATATCATTAGATCTAGATGAGCAACGATTCACGAAAAATGAGATGCATTAATTCATTAATCACGTAACGAACCTGACCATGATTCATCTAGTTACAACAAACATAGATTGGTGGGAATAAGTTGTGACCCAGAATCTCCATTAGAGAGTTTATTTCCCTTTGTAGGCCATCGGCCCATGTACAAAAGTATATACAATTCATATATACATATGTATGGCAATTGACAGGTATACGTGGATTACTATTCAACTAGTGCAGATTTACATTTCAGAGCTTCCTTCATAAACTGTGCACATTTAATCAGAATACTCACATCATGTGAGGTCAATAAGTTATGGAATTACAAATATTTGGTAAAGAATCCCAATTTGGTATATACCTCTTTCTTAAAGAAACATATGCATCACATTCAAACATGAAACTCATGTTCAATACTATTATTATTACACACTCTACATATTCTATTTATAGTAAAAGGTTCTTTTTGTCTAACATTACAACGTAAAGGAAGCTCATTTAATCTTAACAAACACAAGTATCTTCTTACTCCCATACTATTAATATTTGATACATAATATTCAACTGTATACAATGATTTAATAAACTTATAATGTACAAGTCTCGATGAAACATTAATATTGCTAAAAATGTTTTGTTGTCCACAATCTTCTAATCTCTGCTGAAATAACGACAAAATATATGTGATATCTCCAATATCTTGACTAACCCACGCATATCCAAAACCATACATATTCCACAATAACCTAACACAAGAAGCCCATGGGTGTGTTACAATGCAAGATAATGATCTGATGCTGAAATGCCCTGTCATGTGTTATGGTAACTGATATGTCCACACTGATATTGCTCAGGTTGGTTGTTTGTTGTTTATGCGTTTATTGTTTATTGACTGATCGCTAAGACCTACCTACTCTACCTCCTTCACCTATCCGGTATTGGATGGTAGAATTAATACCATCCTGGTCGACAATGCACGTGTCATCCTATCCCGATGACGTCACAGATCCTTACTGATCATAAGGGTAGATTTAATGATGATTAAAATGTATCAATAATGTCCAATTGCCAAGCATCCTGCAATTTCTCTCTTATTATGTTTGTTTGATTGACCAGACAATCCAGTGATTAATATTATGAGCATCGATCTACGCTATTGGAATACAATGACACAGGTCAAGCGAGCATTGCTTGCTAACCGGGATCACCGCTGGTGTTAACTGTGTACTAGTTAAATACCTATAAAAAGTTCTATGTATATGGCCCCGTGAACACCTGAATTAGAATTGGTCTTCACTAACCCATACTTGTCACGAGATCGTAAGATGAGAAGAAGAAAAAGGTTTATCATCCAAAACTGTGTTCCACTGGAGATATTGCTTGTGTAAGATCAAACGATTTATCATCCCAGACTGGGTTCCACAGGAGATATTGCTTGTGTGAGATATAGAGTTTGATACTAAATCTTTCACGAGTTTAATAAAAATGGTATTTCACGGAAGCGAGTTTATTACGCTCCAAAATAGATTCATAGAAACTGCCTACAGTGTGATGACTCTCAGCTTTCTGCGAGTCAAGCAAAGTTCTAAAACCATTGTGACTGAGGTATTAGCATTGTGACGTCATAATGTAAACCATTATGACGTCATAGGTCTAGCGGTATTGCTACTAGTGTAATATTGCCGTAAAAATATTACACTGCAGTATCCTATACGGGCGAGTAGTAACATACGATATCTCCAAGGAGTAGATTTTGTACAATGCCCTGACAATGCTATGACGTCATGAACTTCATGACGTCACAATGCTATGACAACGCTGCACTGCAAATCTAATGGTAGTACCGTGTTCAGATATGCACATTTTTCATTCAAAACTAATGAAGAGCGATTTTTTATGATAAATATATATAGTCTCGACCTCGTGTCTTCTGATATCAAATGTATAGACACTCGTTGATAAAAGTAAAAATATCCTCGGCAAGTCTCGGATATGTGTAACTCTATCAACTGATATGTTGATATAATTGATATCTGTAGACACTTGGGTGAGAATCTCTATTTATTGCCGCTTCACACACTGAGTGGTCAGGCTCGCTGCGAAGATCTGTAATCATGATGTCAATCACAGGATTATCTGGCCCAGACTCGAATACTAGTATTTACAATTACCTTAAACAACAAACACACCTGAGTGACAGAGTGGCAAAATATTGTCCCTCGGAATAACTCTATTTGTAAATTACTCATATTTATTTCAGTTGTTGTAATTGTTTCCTTTCTGTTAACACAGCCATGTCGAGGAGGTCGGACAAGAAACTCACCGATCGGACACAAACCAAGGTGACCGCATACAGTAAGTGAATAAGTTACTCCCATCATTTTTGGGGAAAACAGTGACAGAGTTGCGTCCCTTCGTTGAGTGAGGATCCGTTGATCTTTGGTTAGGATCCCATGTTAGCCTTGAGTATGATTTTTGGCAACAAAGTGGAATAAGGCGTCGCTATAAAAACTTATCTCCCTTCGCCATGCGAGAATCCGCTTATCGTGTGTTCGAATCGCCCTGGTTATCAACCTTTGAAATACACAATGCCATTTTAGAAAGTGGTCAAATGTAACATATGTTATATTTGGGATTCCACTTTCTTAGTAAAGTACAGATTCTAGTACTTTTTAGGTTGAGCCCCATCCTTTACTAAGAAAGTGTAATCCCAAATATAACATATGTTACGTTATCAACCTTGACTGACTTATTCAAACATTGACGGATTTGTTTTTACATATACAGCAAACATCTTCACACATGTGACAAGTTTTATTCGTAGGTAATATTACAATCAGCACTTTGTTTTATGAGTGAAATTTAGTTAAATAATACTGTATTATCCCCAGGGAAGGATAACAATATATGGATAAACAACTTCTCTAATGCTGTGAGAGAGAGGTTTCGGTGTAGGTTCTCACACCGTTATCAAGCAAGTGGACGGTGTTAAAACCTACACCGAAACGTCTCTCTCACAGCAACAAAGAAGTTGTTCATCCATATATTGTTATCCTTCCTTACTGCTCCAACTTCTAAATGGCTTTCAAAGAAGTTATCCCTAAGGAAATTCGAATTACATCGTTGACGAATATCTTGTTAATTTATATAATATACGTTATACATACCATTTCCAACGCCTTCTCTTTCAACATTATTTTGGTGAGTGAGTGAGTTTAGTTTTACGCCGCACTCAGCAATATTTCAGCTATATGGCGGCGGTCTGTAAATAATCGGGTCTGTACCAGACAATCCAGTGATCAACAGCATGAGCATCGATCTGCGCAATTGGGAACCGATGACATGTGTCAACCAAGCCAGCGAGCCTGACCACCCGATCCCGTTAGTCGCCTCTTACGACAAGCATGGGTTACTGAAGATCAATATTCTAACCCGGACCTTCACGGGTCATTATTTTGGTATTGATATGTATTCATCTCAAACAAACCCACAAGCACACGCACACATTCCCACAAGCATACGCACACGTGCCCACAAGCATACGAAAGCACATAACTACTACTCACAGATTAAAAGAAGTTTCCCAGAACTCGTAGACTTAATAATCCGATAAACAGGATCGGCAGTTTTTGTTAATTGCTTTACCCAGACGATTGTATCATTGGATATAATATCAATCACTGGATTGGCTGGTCCACACTCAAGCATTTACTAGCCCACGTCATATACCTGGAATATTGGAGCCGATTGCGGTACTGAAAAGAAAAGACAAAAAAGAAACATAACCAAGTTTTGTCAAACAAATATTGCAACAAAGATAACGAAATACCCAATTAAATACTCACCTTTCAAAGCACGCAAAACTGTAATCACTGACGATTGTTTTAACTTCACTGAAATAAGACAGAAAGCTCTTCGATGTCTTCTGGAATGTTGAGTGAGTGAGTGGGTTAAAATTTAACGCAACATCGGCAATATTTTAGTCATATAGTGACGATCAGGAATGGTTGGTTGTGTGTGAGGTAAATGGCTGTATATTGAGTGAGTATGGTATTCAGGCGCGTGGGCGTTATTTAAAGAATATAAAATGGGCTCCAATGATCGTACCCATAGAGAAAATCGAACCCCTGTCTTCGGGGTGACTGACGAACATTTAAGCGACTAAGTTACCCCAACGTCGCATACAGTATTGCAACCTTGATGATTGGTTCCGTAAACTCCTCAAATCTATCAAAAGGAAACGAAATAAAACTTAATATTTCACGCTGCATTTCGTTGTCGTGTTCAGTATGCCTACCAAATGAATATGAAGTGTGCAATTAAAATGTGATTTTATCTGATCCATAATTGTTAGCAATTCAGCTAGTACAAACAAATTAACGACTTGCATCTTGTGAAGGTAACAAAAGTAAATGAATTTGAGGCAAATCCATCATGGAATCAGTCAAAACGTTTTTGATAATCCTTATGATTCTAGATATGTTGCTATTTGTTTTCATTTTAAACTATTTTATCATAGAAGTAAAGTATTTAAACCTGCACAATAAAATTGCTTTGAAATGATTGTCGATCAAACCACAAAATGGCATTGTGTATTTCGATCAAACCACAGGTGAGTTGAAGGATGTGCAATGACTAAAACCCAAACAGGGCCCCTGACATCGAGGTCTCGTGAAACAAGGGAGGTAATTAAGAATGCATTCTCGCGAGATGTGGTTGCTAGGAAGCAATATGGCGGCGTTTTGAGAAGCTTTCTTCTGATGGAAAGGGAAATAGAACGAAATCAAGAATAACCTGATTGCGTATGCTGTGTCTATAAAATATTTTAAAATGAACAGCAAGCTGAATCTGAAATCATCGAAGAAAGATCGACCTAAATCATCTGGTGGGTTTTTTAATTTATTATTTTGAACGTATTCTTGAATGGCATCGATACAAAATGTATGGTAATGACTTTGATAAACTTTTCAGTGTTATTGTTATTAATTCTTTGTATATCTTTTCATGCGTGATGATACTAGTTATGATGTTATCAGTGACAACTAGAAGTATGAAACAAATTTCATTGTTTTGATTTGTCTGTCGACATTATTGACACCCAGGCACATCCAAGGGGTGTATTCAGTAAGGTGCTCCTTTTATTAACAGAGTTTGCGTCCAAATGTAATGAATATTGACATGAACTGATATTATTATTCTCATGAACTAGCTACTCATCTGCTGAAAAAAATAACCCGGATCCATGTTGATAAAGGCAGACCAATTTCATCTGCCTTTTTTTTACACATGCATAAAGCATAATATTTGGCATGTTTAGTAAGTTACTGCACTAAAATCTGGTGTTACTCACAGCTGATTGATGGTGATGTGAAAATATTTGTGATGTTATTTGTGGTTGTTTGCAAAATTAGTGCTCAATATTTTGCAGTTCCCTATTCTCTTTACCATGGTTACTTGTTTCCTGAATGTTTGGGGAAAATGCTACAATGGTCATAAGAATGAAACCTTTTTTAAGTATATAGCCTGTGACCTTGTTGTATCACGGTATTTGACATATCCATAATTGTAAATAAAATTGTGATCTTATAAGGCCTATTTTATTATGAAGTCCGAATCAACGACATTTAATCAACACATTTGTGAAAAAAATATTATTTTAACTTTGATAGTTTTTCAGCAAGAGCCATTAGATGAACGAAGCCGGTTAATATTTACCAAAGGAGAGAACTCCATCGTATCGCAGTTAAAACAATAAAATTTATTCCCCGGGAGATAAATATAGCTCATGACATCACTTCCGCTGTCTTAAATGGCAACCATGATATGCAGACGACCTAGTTCTGATTGAATGGAAAGGGTCCTATTCGAAATGTAAATATTATAGCAGGTACTTGATGGATGGTGGTCAGACAGATTTTAAAAGATTCCAGAGTTTAATGTTAATGTTTCTGCTGGACAATACATACAAAGATTCGATACATCCTGTTGGTTTCCAAAAAGTAAACAAGCAACTGACGTCTGGCTGTCGATTTACATATGCAAATTACCGCTAGGAGGCATATCTCGTGTGGAAAACTGGATATTATGAATGTCGTGAATCCGCTATACAACGAGGTCCGAGTATACATGTGTTAAAGACTCAATATGATGAGAAACAAATAACCATTATCGACTACCTTCATATACAACTTTCAGAGACGTTTACATTTAAATTGTAAAACCTGCTAGAAGTTTTACATTTGAATTGTAAGACCTTTGTTTTACAGCTGAATTGTATAAAAAGCCATTTAAAATGCATGTAAGGTTGATAGTGAAAATAACCTACATCCTTCATAATCTATTTAGAGCTGAAGACATAACTGCACAATCCATGATCATGAAACCTGATTGTTTACAACCGACAATAACCATCATGCTTGGGGGAGTTCACAGGACGTTTTAATAAGTCTCACCTGGCTTACACTTGGCCTAGTTTCACGGTGATCAAATTAATTAGGGTCTGCATAATAGGGATGTCACGATACATAAGTTTCATGAATCAATACGTATCACAATTCCCATGTCACAATTCGATACGTATCACGATACCTATTTTCACGGCATTATTGCATAAATTTAATTACATTTTGAACATTAATATTTCATATTCTATAATTGTCCATGAAAAGATCAACATTTTTTATTTTCAGAGATTAAAAAGTTCTAATTTCCCATCTTTGTGCATGAAAAACAATCATTTCTAACTCTCATAACATCAAAAAACAAGATACAATTGCAAAATGTAAACAATAGATAAACATATTTAAACCGATGCTTTCAAAACTAAATATTGATACAGTTTTGAATGTATCAATAATTGTATCATCTTAGAAAAAGTATCGATGTATCGTGGCATCCCTACTGCATAACACACCCATCTCACATTCAAGTGTGTCTGATTCTCATAGTCTTTCTCTTTCACAGTGTCAGCAAATTTGGTTTATACCATGACTCCTGTATTATTTCACAAATATAAAGGACATTTAAATGTATTCTTAATCTTTCTGGTATTTCTTGGATATGGATGGTTGATAAGCAAGTTAAAACACTCCTTGGGTTTTTGTCCTTTACTGGAGGTTTTTCAACATTTTTCAATCAAAATCAAGGAGGAGTGTTTTAACTGTAACTAAACCATCCAAATAATAATCTCATGTAATCTTTTACAATGAATCATTATCATTTAGAAAAATGGAAATTAATTTCAGGTTATTATGCTAACATATAAATTATCACCACCAATTTGATGTATTCCATGTCTAAATGAAATAACATTTTAATCCATAGTCATAGTGTCTTAAAATAAAAAGACCCAAGTACTTTGGTAACCTCCCATTAAATGACCAGCAATGGTATCTACCAGTGTTAGAAATTAATGTTATTAGTTTTAATTCCACTATTCTGGAAAGCATAGATACTGACTGACTACTGGCTGACAAAATTCAATCCCTTTTTTGCCAAAAAACTTAACTTGAACTCAAAGACTGTCAAACAAAGAATCATTTTTTTCTGTTGCCACAACTAATGATTCCCTTATTTCTTTTAGAATGTATGCAAACAAACTGAGCAGCACCTCCTTGAAAATCAAGAATAGAACTGGTCTTCATTTTCCCTTATCTTACCTTCATGTAAATTACATTAATTTCATTGGTCAATGACGCTTTAACAACTTTCCGTGTCACCCCTCCCAGGAGGGTAACAACTGGAAAAAATATTACCCGCTGCCACAGTAACCGCCAAACTCTCTGCCGAGACGCTGTATCGCTAACAATGGTATGACGTCATAAAAAAAACGCATGCAGTGTACAGAGTCCAAAACCATTCAATTAGCTGTTTTTGAGTTCACTATGTACACATTTATTTTACCGACTTTCACTGCTTTATTTAAACTATTGTATACATTGACTCTTTTCCAACTTAAACATAATTAACCATTTTCATAGCAGTTATAATCTTGTCAGAATAGGTTTCACTGATTTAAAAATCCAGTCAAGAGGCAGACTCCATTTTGTTTACATGTAATATATTGGGTAATGATCTTCCAAATAAAATAAAAAGACATTTTGCAGTGTTCACGAATGGTGTTTCAAAGTAACAGGACTTTTGGTCCTGTAAGTTTCAGATGTCTGTCTGACCCATTGAAAATTCACAGGACCCATAGAATAAAATTAAACACACATTTCAGATTTAATATTTCTTATATTGGCATTTCAATTATTAACAAACATAAGATTTATAAACAGCAAACAAGTGTCACATGTCACATATAACAACTTCAGTCAAAGTCATTGTGAAATATACTGTCAGAAACTGGGACCGGCGGGTTGTAGATTTCTATCGGACCGTTGGCGAATCTGCCGGATTTGTCAGAGGGTCAGACGCTCTTCGTGAACACTGCATTTTGTACATTTAACATGGCGGTAAGATAAATACATTGTATGCTTCTCCCTCAGGTAATATGGTCTCATATATACGCCTCTTTGTAGCAGCGTTATCCCTTGCCTACCGAGAGAAGCATACAGCTTATAATGTTTGTCTTCTTCAGATTTTGTTTGGCGGTGGGGTAGCCTAGTGGTTGTAGCGTTGGCTCGTCATGCCGAAGACCCGGGTTCGAATCCACACATGGGTACATTGTGTGAAGCCCATTTCTGGTGTCCCCCGCTGTGATGTTGCTGGAATATTGCTAAAAGCGGCGTAAAACCAAACTCAGTCAGTCAGTCCGTCAGATTTTGTTTGTGTGTTAAACGCCACACTCAGCAATATTCAAGCTATATGGCAGTCTAAAAATGTTGAAGTCTGGACCAGACTATCCAGTGATCAACAGTATGAGCATTGATCTATGCAACTGGAATACAATAGTCTTCTTAAGAGTTAACTAACATTAAAGGTTTTGAATCTTTCAACTGTTTAAATTCTAGATTAATTCTATTTTCACCTTATTTTATGAGATCCTCCCAAATGCAATCAACAACTTTGATGACCTGATAGCTTTTTGTCATAAGGCCTAAAAAAACATCAGACAGATGATGGAATGTAAATCACAGATTGCAACAGGTTGGGTAACAAATTACAACACTCTCTTCATAATATTTAAAACAGCCAATTACAATGTTCACAGACGTCGAAAAGATGTGAGGCAAAGCGAAAACAAAATAATATGATCAGACAATGTAAGTTATGACAATGTGGAGAAGCTTTATCAATTTTCAGCTGGTTGGCCTTGAAAAAATATATATATAAAAGGAAACTGTTTGGCGTAAAGTGTTTCGCCATCGTATTAGTTCTAATTGTTAACAACTGTTTCAGTTGGTGAACACACAATTTACATCACAAATATGATAAAGTGAGTCTTCACATGGATTAGTACAGTGAATTAGGATGTGTAACATGATGTTGCCTAGTTAGTGGTGCAGGTTAAATAAGTTATACATTTTTAGAATTTAGATAAGTTTAGAGTGAGGGCTGGCCTCAAACTGAAAAAAACACCAAAACAGAATGAAGGTGACACTTCTGATCTGAAAAATATTGAATTATTTACAAAATTGCTGGAATGAAAATCTTTGCCAGAAGTCTTTGCTTTGTAACATAGTTATCATTAGATCTTATTACCAATATATGGCCTATCATTAGCTCAACGTACCAATATATGGCCTATCATTAGCTCAACTTACCAATATATGGCCTCATTAGCTCAACTTACCAGAGATGGTAGGGTAGCCTAGTGGTTAGAGTGCTTGCTCATCATGCAAAAAAATCAGGATTGATTCCCAAGTGGGTACAATGTGTGGAGCCCATTCCTGGTACCCTTTGCCATGATATTGAGGAATAGCTAAAAGCTAACTCCTTGCAATGACCTGGCCTGATAACACTCAGCTTCGTGTTATCCTACCATAAACAATGGTAAATTTAACCAACCGTCACAAAACAAAATTGTAAATCATAGTCCACAAGGAGCAGTGATACAAAATTTTAAAAACAATGTACAAACATGCAGCCTATGTATCATCTGTTTAATGGGCAGCTATCAATTTGGTTGAATATTTTACTTTGTAGTCGTTTCTGTGGCAAGCCCACATTATGTGCATCACACTTTGGTGTAGCAATAATGGTGATGTCAGTTTAGTGACCAACTCCATAGTCCAACAGATAGAACGTCAGACTAGAGACTTTAAGGTCCATGGTTCAATCCCTGGTCAAATCATACAAAAAATACTTGAAAATATGGCACTTGTTGCATTAAGCTTAAGCACTATTAAACAAGGGCTGGTAGGCTCAGAGTCAGTATACTTTGTCTGAATGGAGTGAGTGAGTATGTTTTTACGCCATTTTAAGCAACATTCAGGCAATATCATAGCAGGGGACACCAGAAATGGGCTTCACATATTGTACCCATATGGGGAATTGAACCCGGGTCTGCAGCATGACCATTGAACGCTTTAACCACAAGGCTACCCTTGTCTGAATAGGGTGTCCGTGTCAATCAGCTGAATCAGGGCTCCAGATAATTTTTCAACATCAGGAGTACGTACTCCTTTTTTTTTAATATATGAGTACTGGAAAAACTAAAGAGTACATTTAGACAGTACTGAATGGAATTTAATGGAGTACCAGTAATCTTGTGTTTCGTTTCATATATGCACCACAACATTGCTATTCAGTACTCTTGTGTAAACAGGTAGAAAAACATCAAAACAAAACTTTTTCAGATAAATACATCTGTAAATGATTCTAAGACCGTACACCATTGCTGTTGCGCGTATCTGCTACGTTTTCTAAATTATTTCCTACAGTATCGTGCTTATATTGTATCCGTACATGAGCCGATACTGCCCTTATCTGGAGCCCTGTGAATCATGGTATCTCAGTGAGCTGGCCTTATAAAAACAGCATTAGTCCATACTAACACAAGCTGCCATACAGGTGCTTGCATATTGCATATGTCACTACAATAACCGTGACCAGGTCATTTAACCCTGTTACTTGACCTCACTCATCTTAGCTGATTGCACCCGTGAAGATCCAGGTTAGAATTGATCTTCAGTAACCCATGCTTGTCGTAAGAGGTGACTAACGGGATCGGGTGGTCAGGCTTGCTGACTTGGTTGACACATGTCATCGTATTCCAATTGTGTAGATCGATGCTCATGCTGTTGATAACTGGATTGTATGGTCCAGGCTTGATTGTTTACAGACCGGCACCATATAGCTGGAATATTGCTGAGTGCAGCGTTAAACAACAAAACCAAATACAGGTAGAAGCACACCTAGTCTCCAAACAAACTAACAAAACTTAGTTGATTGCACAGTGACAATGAACAGATTGTCCACTTACTGTATGATTGAAGCATTCATAAAATCTTTGATTGTAGACTATGTCCTGACATTTCATTTGCCAACCCTAAACTACACAGAACTAAACAAAGTTTGAAAAATGATTTCAGATGGTAATTTCAAATTCCTTCGTGAAATTTGCTTAAACAAAGATGAGGTTGTCCACAGATTCTTTCAGCTATTCAAGAAATTCCTATAGAATATTTTTTGTTTCCAAGGCAACATTTTTTCTGTCAGTCTGGACCATATCTCTAAAACTAATGCCCTTTCATGTAATATTGCACTAACCAAGACCAAATTGTCAACTGGTTTCCTTAGATATTTAGGGATTTTTAGGAGTTTATTTCCTATTTTCATGGTAACAAGTTTGACTCACAGACCATGTTTCCAAAACTGCCAGTTTTCTTCACACTATGACCAAATTATTAACTGAAACTTTTAATTCAGAATTTAACTGGTTGTCATATCTCATATCTTTACAAAAATGGACATAACACACAAATACAAAGTTCAGAATTCCAATTCATGGTGTTGTGACAGCTGAATAACTAGACCTGTGTATGGACAGGCAGATTAAAAAGAAATACTGTCATGATATTTTTATGATTCAGAATATATACTGAGGGAAACAAATAAGGGATCACATGAAAGGACAAGTGTTCCTTTATTTTTTTCCAAGGTTTCTTCACAAGCTTTGTATCGCATAGCTTGTAAGGAAACCTGGAAAAAAATAAGGGAACACTTGCAATTGTGCTTTCATGTGATCCCTTATTTTTTTTCCTCAGTATATCATGAAAGTGGGATCATGAAGAATTCAATAACTTTAATTTCATGAATAACAAGATAACTACATTTTGTAAGAATTCAGAAAAAAACGTTATTCACTAAATGGGCTCCAAAATTTATAGTCATTTAGCATAAATCATTAAAGGCTGGAAAACTACACTTTGTAACAATTGAGGAAAGTTTGATCATGAATAACTTGGCAACAATTGTTTTGTAACAATTCAGAATACATCATGAATAACTGGACAACTATAATTTGTAACAGTTTATGAAAGTTCATGAATACCCAGACAACTATAGTTTGTAAGAATTCGGAGGGAAATACAATATAAATGGGCTCCTATATCTATTTAGCAACTGATGAAAGTTTGATCATGAATGGCTGGACAGCTATAATTTGTGAGAATTTATAAAAACACCCAGAAAGTGATATTCTGTAAGAATTTGAGAAAAATAAGAAATAACTGAACAGCAATATTTTTCAGACAGGTCATGAACATTTGATCATGAATTCTCTGACAACTATAATTTGTAAGAATTCAGAAAAAAATGATAAATAACTGGACAGCAATAATGTTTAAAAATTGAAGAAAGTTTATATAATTTTTATAAATTGAAGAAAGTTTGATCCTGAATAGCAAGACTACTGTATTTTGAAACAATACTGACAAACATCATTATAACTTGACTACGCTATTTTGTTAGAATAAAGAAAAGTACAGGTCACTATAATGAAACTACTTTATTTTGTAAAAAGTAAAGTGTTCAAGTATGAGACTACTCACCTCCAGTTGAGCGAGACACTGCCAGTAGAACAACCTCCCATAGCCCAGTCTGGCAGACTGTGAAGCACCTGTCACGCATACACACAGGTATATAGGGACTCTAGACAGGACACAACATGATGTAGGCAGTGTGGCCACAGTGTTAAAACATGGGTACACATGAAGTGCTAGTGAAGAAAGTAAACTGCACTTTCTTCCTAAATTCTAGTTTAACTTTTTAATCCACTTATTGGACATAGGATGGGGGAGAAGGGCATTTATGGATGTGAACTTCTATATTGTGAGGAACATGATGACTCAGAGTATATTCTCACTCCTTCATCAAGTGAATGAAAGCACTGAAGCAGAGAGCATGTATAAACAACAACAATAAAAGCAACAATAAAAGTGACAAGATAACAAACAACCCATGCTTGTCAAAAGAAGGGGTGGTGGGATGGGTTAGTGGTTAAAGCGTTCACTTGTCAAGCTGTAAAGCCGGGTTCGATTCCCCACAATGTGTGAAGTCCATTTCTGGTGTCCCATACTGACTCACTCGTTCACTCACTCACTCATTCACTCATTCACTCACTCACTCACTCACTCATAAGTGGCAACTAATGGGATCAGGTTGTCAGGTTCGCTGACTTGGTTGACACATGTCATTGCGTCCCAATTGCATAGATTGATGCTCATGATGTTGATCACTGGATTGTCTGGTCCAGACTCAATTATTTACCGACTGCTGCCATATAGCTGGAATAGTGCTGAGCGGGGCATTAAACAACTAACCAACCAACAAACAAATCATGTTGTGCTATCACCTAATTTTGCAATGTCCATCATTGTGTCTACATATAGGTTCATGTTAAGTATCTATTCATAGGTAGTCTTCCAAACTCTACTGATAAGTGACATTAGTACCAAGATATTTCCAAGGCTCAATATCTAATGACTTTATGACTGAGGGATGTCAAGCACTACGCCCACACACCTTACACCCCTATAGCTTTAACGCTCCATTCCTACAACACAAGTGTTTGCTATCAACCTCTGTATACAAGCCCACTCACGTCTTTATTGTCTTCTACTAAAGGTGTTTACATATTAATTCAAGCTTATTTATGACATAGTTACTGCTTGTTTATGGAAACGTGGTTACCACGATAGTGTGATCTGGATGTATGTACAGCGGTTCAGTGGTATGAGATGTTGAAATTTAATCATGAAGCATACTACTTTATGAAGGACAACTTCTTGTTTTTTACATAGAACGACATTTCAGTGTAGATTCTTTGACCATTATCAAGCTAAAATTACTATCAAACAATTTGTGAAATTTGCTGTTCAGAGTTGTTTCCCTTGCTAGTGTCAGGAGCCATATAGAAAATTATGGACAAAGTATAAAGATACATATTTATCAGGGGCTAATATCATTGCTTGTAGATGTACAGACATTATTTTTAGTTGTTTATGCCACTTATAAGGCTTTTGTCTTCTTTAAACTAAATGACACATTTGAAACCATCAAAATTGCAGTATTCCTGCAATAAAACCTGATTTGGCAAATTTACATTAAATGACTGACTCTGTATAACAAGATGAAGAAGAAATGGTTTGGCCTGTTGAAATGTCTGATGTCATGATCCACCAAGTATCCCATATTCCTCTTCATTGAAAGTGAACGCCCTGTTTACGACCCCCCAGAGAACTCTTATCAAGCCCCTGATTGATACAGCTAAGTTTCGATGACCTGTGAAACAATGGCTATAGTTCTGTCAACAATGGGATACATTAGTTATAACAGCCTGGCTTGGAGGTATTCAGGACACAATCAGGGATGTTTGCAAACCAGACAGGAAGGAGGGACAGTTTGTGATAATATGGCTGGTCTTGATCAGATTTATTTGACTTGTTGATTGGAAAATAGCATTTGGTAAATATTTGGAATTGCTGTAGGGATGCAGGGCTTGTTGGATGGAAAATAGTATTCAGCAGAACTGAAGGTTGAGAAAGGCTGTTGGAGTTGTTGATGGAAAATAGTATTTGCAAGATGTTTGAAATTGCAAGAGGAATGTTGAATTTGTTGCACAGAAAATAGTATTCAACAGATCTGAAGTTGGAGAAGGGATCTTGGAATTGTTGTGTGGAAAACAGTAGTGAAATTGGCCAGACATGATGGACTTGTTGGATGGAAAATAGTATTGGACAGATGTCTGAAATTGCAGGAGGGATGTTGAGCATGGATGGAAAATAGTATTCAACAGATTACTGTCGGGATGAGATGTATTTCACAAATATTTCCATATGCAGAAGTACCTAGCAGTTGATGAAAAGTTTCTGATGGAAATATTTCTCCAAATCTTGGACTTCATTTCATGAAGATGATGGTTCCATGTGAAAAATTCAGCTGAATTTCTTTGACGGAAATGGATTAATCTGAACTGTGGGAAATCAACTCTTGGCCATGGATTCATATTGGTGTAGTTGCACCATGGGCATATTTAGGATCACCTTCCGATGGAGATAAGATTCGAAAGAAAGGGAAATGCCTGATAATTTGAATTGATACAACTGAATATTATTGCTTATACCTCCTCTCTGTCCATACATACAGACTATGCCTACATTTCTCATGTCAGCTTGTTACAGCTTGACATCTGGAAGATTTTTTCAATTAGTTTTCCTGAAATTAGTATATGTTGAATTTACTAATTAGTGGTTATGAATACTGTTTTGAACTGTAACCATCCTAAATTTGGGGAAACGTTTGTCCTTGTGGCTAAAAGCACAACTGTTGTGCAGAGTTACTGCCCTTTGCCATCCCTGGATTTGAAGGTCATCTGATAAAATCAAAGATTTACCAGATTTTCCCATAGTCTGTCTGAACCATATGACCAGAACTTCAACAAATTGATAAAGATCTGCCACCAATGACTGTTGTTTGAACTTCACAAGGCCTTCAATGTTCTGTTTTCCAAAATGACCATATAAAGACTTAAATCATTTAATCATTTGATGAGTTATTTGAAAAGAACTGCTCAAGATGTCGTCATCTGTAAACTATCGTAAAACATTTACACGATCTAAATCTGTGCCATCTGAAGCTAGTAATCAGGAGAAAAAATCTGTGCGGAGAAAGCGGAGTGAAGGGGCGTTTCCCCCTGATGGAGAAAGTCCTGGCAGTGTCACATCCAAGAGAAAGTCGACCCGACTAAAACTGAAGGGATCCTGTCACACAATCACAGCCATAAGTAGGTATTAAGGCTAATCACTGTTTCCATTTGAATAATTTTGTCCCCTGTGGGTTAAATGAAAGCTACCAAATGAAATGTGGTTTACAGGTAGGGCTTGGACGGGTGGGTAATGAGTTGGACCCGGGTACCCGTCTCAATACCCTGACCCGTTATTATTATCATGTGACTAATAGATTAAACAATGCAATACGTTATTCTTTCATGATGAAAAGGTTGAAGGTTGAAATCTTTGAAGATTTAGACATGATTACAGTTACCTCTTTTTGATATAATATATGTGTAAGATATTGAAAAACTCAATATTTTAGCCTCCGAGCTGAAAAATATATTGACATTTCTTCCAAATTTGATGTCAGGAATTAACATAACAGGTATCCGGGTAGAGTAGGGTAATAGAGGGTTGGGTACCCGGGTAGAATATCTGGCTCCATCCCAGCCCTATTTACAAGGTTTTACCATGATTCACAAACATGGGGTTCCCGGGGACCCCTAATTATTAGTTTTAAGCATCCTTGCAGGCAATATGAGGGTCCTGTGAAGGTAATGGTGTAGGGAACTGTATGTTTTGATCATTTCTGTAGAGCCTGGAATGAATCATCGATCATGTGGACTGATGGGTGAAATGATGCACGTAACTGCTCTGAAAGAAACAACCAAACACTTAGCCGAGTCATAGATGTGTTGTGGGTACAGTGAACAATGTTGTGGGTCCCTCAGTGAATTTTTGTTCTGCCTCCATTCTCTACATTTGTGCATACTGGACACAAATTTGTGAGTCACGTAAAACCCTGTGTTCAGAATCTGTCTTCAGAAACCCATGCTGTTCTTACAGTATGCAACTTACTGTATTGGTTGTTGAGGCTCGTTGATCCCCGACCGTGTCATACCAAAAAACGTTAAAATATGGTACTTGTTGGTCCCTGCCTGGCGCTCGGCATTAATGGGTAGAACAAGGACTGGTCGACGCTCGGAGTCAGTATAATGTGTCTGAGTGGGGTATTCATGCTTCACTGTGGCATGGTATCTCAGTGGGCTAGCACTATAAAACCAGCTTCAGTCTGGGCTAGTACAAGCAGCCACACATACACACGCATTCATGTTGTCATATGAGCGAAATATTCTCAAGCTCGACGTTAAACCAAATTTCACCTCACCTCACCTCAGGCTCGTTGACTTGAGTGATGCATGTTATCATATCCCTGTTGCATAAATCGGTGCTCATGATGTTAGTCACTGGTTGGTCTGGTCCAGACTCAATAATTTACTAACTGTTGCTGGAATATTCATAAATGTGCTGTAAACAGATAAAACAAACCCAAATGTTCTTTACGTTTGAAGGGCGGTAGGGTAACCTAATAGTTAAGGCGTTCACTCGTCACGCTGAACACCCGGGTTCGATTCCTCACGTGGGCACAATGTGTGCAGCCCATTTCTGGTGTCCCCCGTCATTATATTGCTGGAATATTTCTAAAAGCAAGCTGACATAGATAACCTCTTGGTCATGTGGACAAGGCATCCAACTTTGGATAAGAAGGTCTGTGGTTCGAATCCCAGTACCCAGAATCCTGCTACATATGTAACATTGTATCTTTTACAATATAGACCATAACCCAGTGATCTTAGGGGCTGCACTGGAAACTAAATATGAAAAACATATTTTCAGGGAGGTTCGAACCCTCCCCTTTTGACAATGTCTAAAGACCACTTTGAAGTTAATGTTTTGCATTGGCGGAGCCAAGTGGGGTTCAGGGGGTTGAACAAGTTGAAGGACACCAGGACCCATGTTACACTAGAGCACCATGTGGGAAATATTATTAAAAAGAAATATGTTAATTTTTTCATATCAAAAAACAAAATCTGTTTGGTTTAAACAAGGGTTGACAACATAGCCTGTCTCTTGCAAAAATGCCTTTGTGGAAACCACATCATAGATTATTATACTGCCTAAAAATTCATTCATTCATTCAAAATCACCCTTGTGAAACTGGTATGATTTATACCATTTATGATTTACCAAATTCATTCATTCATTCATTCGAAAACACCCTTGTGGAAATGATATGGTTTATGCCATACCTAACAAAATTCATTCATTCATTCATTTCATTCAAAATTCATTCATTCATTCATGATTTATACCATTTAACAAATTCATTCATTCATTCATTCATTCATTCATTCAAAAACACCCTTGAGCAAATGGTATGATTTATACCATTTATGATTTAACAAATTCATTCATTCATTCAAAAATATCCTGGTTGAAACGACATGACGGATTATACCATCTAACAAATTCATTCATTCATTCATCTGAAACTAATGACTGTCCATTTGTCTTCATTGTTCTTCATTTTCCTCTTCAGCAACGTTAGACTTAGAGATAAATCTTTATGGGCTAAAAAGTTAATTCACCATAAAAACAGACTTCAACACGAGAAAATAAACAACACCCCACTGTACCTGAAATGTTAGCGTCTATTCCTAAATGGTCATACTAAATCTTTATTGCCACTTTGCCCAGTCAGTCAAATATTATATTGTAGAGGTGACATTAGTATTGCTGTTGAGACAGACCACCCACTAGGATGTCAATATGGATTCTTCCTTCTTTAATGGAGTGAAAAGTTGTCATTCCCTTCATGGAAGTACAAGATGTCTCTAGTATTTTTACTGTTCAATGTCAACAGATTTTTGAATTTCTAATTTTAATCATCTTAAGTGTGATAAATGATTATTCTCGTCACGATATGGCTGAAATATTGCTCTCACTCACTCACTCACTCACTCACTCACTCACTCACTCACTCACTCACTCACTCACTCACTCACTCACTCACTCACTCACTCACTCACTCACTCACTCACTCACTCACTCACTCACTCACTCACTCACTCACTCACTCACTCACTCACTCACTCACTCACTCACCCTCACTCCACCACTCACTCCTCACTCACTCACTCACTCACTCCACCACTCACTCACTCACTCACTCACTCACCTCACTCCTCCACTCACTCACCACTCACCACTCACTCACTCACTCACTCACTCACTCACTCACTCACCTCACTCACTCACTCACTCACTCACTACTGAAGATTCTGGTTAAAATTGGTCTTCAGCAACCCGTCCGACCACCCGAGCCAGGCTAGATTTCTGACAGACGGTCTAAATTTACAGCTAGCCAGGCCGATGGTCTGCTCAAAATTTTAGATAACATGTTCCATACATCTGAGTAAATGTATTTTTAAAATTGAACATTACATTTAGACTTGACATTAGTTGACAATTATCTCAAAACACTGTGTTGACATATATTATCACTGAAACAACAACATCTATCAATGCGTGAAGTTCTGCTAACTCGAAGCACAGTGCTTACGATTCAATATCACTGACATGTGACACCTATCAATGCATAGAGCTGTACCTTAACAATATGGTTCAGTAAATTATTCATCGTAACTAAAAACTGAGTTATTTTCTTTGGATTGTCTGATCTGGTTATATCCATTTTGGGTTGGTAACATTTTGAAGTTACCAGCCCTAATGTCTGGCTGTGTTTTGGGTTTATTTCATACACTGTGTAACAAAGGAAACAAGATAATGAACATAATTGTCTAGGATAAAAATCTACCATTTTATTACAGCCTGCTGGCCACTTAGATATGTACAGACACGTAATGCCATGGTTATCCCAAAACAATATTTGATTCTTTAACCTTTAGACCACTTCAGTGAGTTGCTGTTAGTGTTGTCCAGATGATTGAGCAGGTCTGGCATTCGGAACCAACCTGAGGGTTTTATGAGCTCACTGCATTGTCTGGCTTTCATTAAAGTGAACTGAGAGGTGTGTGTCAGTCAATTAATGGTAATTCCTGCTGATAGACATATTGGACAACTCTTTGTGCTGTCGGGAGAGACTGGCTGTGTTATGTCTATAGCCAATATTAACACCAGGAAATGAAGGTTGGACATTGCTGGGGTGTAGGGTAGGGTAACAGGGGGTGTGGATGTGTTCGAATGTGAACCTGCTGGAAGGTCAGTGGCTGGTTCTGAGACTTTTGTCAATCCAGGAAAGTGAAGTCTTCAACCAGAGACCATATCGGTATATGGTTTCTGCTTCAACAGAGCTCCACAGAATGTTATGTGGGATGTGGTGAAATTTCTGAGAAGTCAGTGGTCTGGTTCTGAGATTTTTGTCAATCCAGGAAAGTGATGTGGTCTTTAACAGAACTCCACAGAATGATATATGGGATGTGGTGAGACTTTCTGAGAAGACAGCTGTGGTCTGGTTCTGAGATTTTTGTCAATCCAGGAAAGTGATGTGGTCAGCAGAACTCCACAGAATGATATATGGGATGTGGTGAGACTTTCTGAAAATTCAGGATCTGGTTCTGAGATTTTGGTCAATCCAGGGAAGTGAAGTCTTCAACAGAGCTCCACAGAATGATGAATGGAATGTGGTGAAAGTTTCTGAGAAGTCAGTTGTGTATTTCTGAGATTGTTGTCAATCCAGGAATGTGAATTTGGTGAACAGAACTCTGTAGAAGAATATTTGTGGATGTGATAATCCATTCAAAGGTGTCAGTGGTATTTTTCTGAGATTGTCGTCAATCCAGGAAAGTGGCGTGGTCAATAGAACTCAGGAGAACAATATATTGGATATGGTGAGACTTTTTAAGAAGTCTGTGGTATATTTCGGAGATTGTTGTCAACAGAACTCAGAAGAAGAAAATTTGTGGATGTGATAATCCTTTCTAAGGTGTGAGGATCGTTCTGAGATTGTTTGGAACCAAGAAATTTGAGTGGTCAACAGAACCCTTCCAGAAGGATTTTTAAGGGAGCGATGAGATTTTCTGATAAATCAGTGGTATGGTGGTAAGATCATTGTCAACTCTTACAAACCTGGTATTTATGGCAACATGTGGAGACATTAACTCCTATTAACACCTATTTGAACCCATTGGAGACTTTTCCAGGAATCCGTCATTTCAGACCAGAACAGTTAAAGCGGTTTGAAAAGGTTTTAGAGTAACCGTGTGAAAGCATCTTCTGGCGTTTTAGTGAGACTTGTGTTCAGAAGAATTTTAAAGGTAATTGTGAAGAAGTCAACAGAGGTATGTTTATGGAGATAGGTTGAGGAATCAATGGAAGGAGATCGTTGTTAACCAAAGGCGATAGTTTGAACCATTCACTGATGGTGACAGTGTCTGTACTGAAGTGAATGAGAAAGTCAGAATTGTGGGAAATCACCAGTATGTACTGGGAACCATCTGAGATTTGCCAGTGAAACTGAAGAGTTTGAGCAATTTGGAATTACATGAGAATTATATGGACATTATAAGACTTATATGGGAATTATATGAGAAGTTCTTAAGTTAGTGAAATCAACAGTGTACACAATTATGAATAAATCAAGAAAATGAACAGTCTCAACTATAACATGTTGAAAGGAAATGGAAGGTTAGAGTTGCTCTGGGTCAACACTGACTGAACAGGAACTGGACATTAGAGTGGTGACATGATAGCTTCAACTGTAACATAATAATAATAATAATGTGGGTATTTATATAGCCACATCCAGGTACTAATAACACAATACTATGTGAAGAACATAGAAAGTAGTAATGAGGAGACGATTTAAATGTGTCCAAAGATTCAGCCTGCACTGGCAGCTGCGTGTTTTGGAGTCCTTTAGGAATGACAAGTAGCTGGTGATTCTTGAAGATCTGTTTGGACTATAAACCGCAATTTGGACCTGTACTTGAAGATGTTTGGGAAACGTAAACACTGAAATGTACAAGCACATGTTGGATTCTTCAGTGAGATTCTTGTGGAATTGGCGGTATAGTTCTTAGACAATTGTTAATGCCAGGAATTCAGTTTGTAACAGAATGGTGATGGTGTTGAAAGGTTGAACCACCAAATGCCTGTTTTAAACTGTCCACAGACATTTTCAGGAATCTGGAATTTTGATGTCAGACTATGTGAGGCCAAGGAAATGAAGTTTGAACCAGACATAATATAACACTTGCACTGAAAAAACAACAGTTTTGATAGTCCAGCAACTGTTTGAAGGGATTTATTTTTATGTTTTGCCTCCTGCTGAATCCCATTCAAGTATCTCCAACTTTTTGTGAATTTAACAGTTTGCAATGCAGCTAATTTAGTAATCTAATATATCTCCTGCTGTTCTGTGTGTTGGCATTTAATCACACCTTCTCAACAGTCTCCAGTTTTCGTCATTTAATCAGTTCACAATGCATTTTCCACTGAAATGAACAGCAGACAATTTACCAATCACTATCCCCCAGGTATATAAATCATGTTTGAATATTTTATGCAGTATATGATTGATTTGGAAAATACAGGACTGTAACATTATAGGATAGACATTCTCTTCATGGATTCAATGTTAAGGAGTATAGGAATGTATCACAGTGTCATGTAGTTTTGAATCCTCTGTCAGCTTTGTTTGTCCGCTCAAACACAGCCATTATAGATGACAGTGGATCTGTTACCAAAATATGTTGAGATGTGTTTCCTGATTTCCTGCACAGAAGAGTTCTAACTGCACTTCCTTCCTCATGTTACCTTTGTTTCCATGGAAACAATAATTTTTGGATCTGTTGATGCTGTTTCATTCATCAATATTTATTAACCTGACTGTAGGACAGTGTGCATGGATTTCCTGTTTCATTGACTGAAGATTGACAGCAGGAGGGAACCAAGTTTCAAATATTTGTTCAGGGATGTGGATATTATTTCTGTGAAACATTACATAAAGAAGAAGCAGCTTGTGTGAATTTCATCTAAATTCTACAAATCCAAGATGGCTGCCAATTCGAAGCGCAGCATGTCTGTTCAGTTCAGCCAATCAGCAGTCAGCACACTGTTGGTAAAACACAGCACAGTGACCCCTGGTGGATTGAGGAGACACTCGTTGATGCCAGCCTCGGACAAACACAAACATGGAATGTCCCATCTTGCAGTTCCAGGACAGATTGGCCGACGAGGGTCCTTGTTTTCACGTAGGAATAATACCAATAGATTATCAATAATGTTTCTACCATTGCCTCAGTTCACCCAGCAGAAAGTGGGTACCTGGTGGGATGAGTCATATGACTGTTATGCATAATAACACATATTAATGGGCTTGGGAAGCAGGAAGTGACGCATAGGGCTGGCTATATCGATATATAGTGTAGAGATGGCATTGTGTCTTCATAGTGTTTTGTAAGTAATCCATGCATAAACATGTCACCAGTGATGTGAAATATGGTGATTATGTCTCCCCCCGAAGTGTCAGGAGACATATTGTTTTTGGTTGAGTTTCCATCGGCGTCGGCGTCAGTGTTGGCATCAACGTTCCCATTGTTTCCGGATCATAACTCTAAAACTACTCGAACAATCTTCACCAAATCTGGTATACTGCCTCTCCATATCATGTAGATGTACCTTTTGGGTTGAGGTTTGTTTTCAATGTTATCTTTTTCATGGCAACAATTTGGACTTTGTCTTTTTGAAGGGTAAAGTTCATTTCCAGAGCATAATTCTGAAACTACTTGACCCATCTTCATGGCAACAATTTGGACTTTGTCTTTTTGAAGGGTAAAGTTCATTTCCAGAGCATAATTCTGAAACTACTTGACCCATCTTCACCAAATTTGCTATACTGCCTCTCCATATCATGTAGATGTGCCTTTTGGGGGTTTGAACTTTTCTTTCAATTATATATTTTTTCTGTTTCAATGGCAACAAATTTGGACATGGTCTTTTTGAAGGGTAGGGTTTGTGTTCCATTGAAAAAGTTACATCCATAACTGAATGTGATAAAATTTGATTTTGATTTCAGCATTTCTTTAAAAATATTATTGACTAGAGACAACTCTGTGACTGAAAAACAACAGATTCATGCATGCATTAGAAATAGAATCATTCAGAATTCTGAATGTGTTGTAAAATATAACTGTGGAGTTGTTGATTTGTTGATAAGTAATTAAGTTCAATTGAATATAAACATATTAAATGAAGACTTTACAAACATAATAACATACTATCAATAATATGTATTTTCATACTTAGAGATTTGAAATTGAAGGAATCAAATGAATTGTTTGAGGTCTCAACGTTGAATTGGGGGAAGGGACATCTGTTTTTACGATTAAAACAATTTTCTAGTTTCTTTCTGAAATATTTGGCTCAATGTTGAATTGGGGGAAGGGGGAGACATCTGTTTTTATGAGTAAAACAATTTTCTAGTTTCTTTCTGAAATATTTGGCATTTTTGCTCAAAGTTACTTCTAAGATATTTCTTGATAATCAATCGATATTCAGTTAATGATAATCTATCTCTGTGCTATATATTGATAGCCAGCCCTATACATCACTTCCTGCTTTCCAACCCCATTAACTTTACACGACTTGATATAACTCATCCTCGATAATCTCCAGGGTATACGTTACGATAACTCTCCACTATACCCTGGATGCATCTATGGCTTGGCCCAATGATTTTATTACCTCCCTTCTCACAGTAGCAAATCAGATAAGCCACCGTCACAACCGAGCTTGCCAGTGTCAACAAAAATAGCTGTCGCAGCCACCAAAGTTTGTTCGCAGTGTGACTCAGATTTGGGGGGAAAACATACAGACAAATAGACAGGTCTGAAACCTTAAAAATATATATGCAAGAACTGCTTTTTCGGAGTATCTGCAATAAAATATTATTGTGTTGACAAGTTTAATCGGTTAGATAATTTAAAAAGCTAAAGTGAGTTGTGATTTGTACGCTCAACTTCCCAGCGTAGACACCTGATTGGATAAAAAGCCAGCCAAGGAAGGTAATAAAATCATCGGGCCGAGCCGTAGATGCATCCAGGGTATAGTGGAGAGTTATCGTAACGTATACCCTGGAGATTATTGAGGATGGATATAACTGGAATATGCACAAAGCAGCATTAAAACAAACTTACTCACTCACACACAATCACTCACTCACTCACTCACTCACTCACTCACTCACTCACTCACAACCCGTATTGATCCTTAACATACACATTCTCCCATTAACACAACTAAGAGGCAAATATAGACCCCCAGCTAGTCACATCTCATTCCAAAGACTAATTTCCTCCAAACTTTGCCCTTTACGGCAATATTCACACACAACAAAAGAAACTACATAAAATAGATTTTTCACTTAGGTGTGAATTCTCTTGGAAACAACAGGCTATGCAGTGTTATTGACATGTAATAGGGTGTGACTGGCCACACAATAGCCTGAATCTTATGCTAAGTGTTTTATATGCCATATCCTCACTTGTCAGATTCGCTGCTATTGTAAGATTGGATGAAAAGGCATTGGGTCCTCACTGCTACCCAAATATGTTTTACTTGAGTGAGTTACGATGGTCTCCTGTCAGATGGGGCTTATTGGGCTTAATCAATTATACATCATGCTGTGATTTATCTTGAATACTGCATGGAATTTCACAGTGCTTAAAGGGTGGTTGGGTAACTTAGTGGTTAAAGCGTTCACTCGTCACACCGAAGGGTTCGATTCCCCACATGGGTACAATGTGTGAAGCCCATTCCTTGTGTACCCCGCCATGATATTGCTGGAATATTGCTAAAAGCAGCACAACACCATTCTCACTCACACACAGAACTGTAGGTACTTTTTTTATTCTGGGGTTTACTTTTAACTATATTCCTATGTTTGAAATTAGTTTTTATTACAGAAGTATGTTTTATTCAAGTGATGCAAACCACTACGATGTAATCGTAATTGCTACAAATTTTAGCCTCAAACTACGCCAATACGATTGCACTAGAAATTCTATGAAATTTGAAGAAAATTCATTAAAATTCGGATATGTAGACAAAAATATATATATTCGTCAATTAATATACATTTTTGCCAAAAAGAGATGACAAGAAGGAATTTAATGCTGATAATTTGGAAATCTGGTGTTGGAGGTATGTGAAATTGAAACTTCACTCTTGATTAGTGTCATATTATCTTTCTCAGAATCCATCATGATTGTAAGTATTTGGTTGATTACTAATTTTATGGTCAAACTACTAATTTCGATCCTTGAAACTACTGTTTGCAACACTTTGGGGTTGGCATCTCTGGTGGTTTATCATGGTCAGTGAGCCTTGATTTCTTGGCTGCTGAATCAATCCTGTATGTATCTGTTCAGATTCTAGTACTTTACTAAGAAAGTGTAATCCCAAATGTAACATATGACCACTTACCAATTGGCATTGTGTATTCATAGCTTTCCCCGTGAGAACAGTGGCAATTTACACTTATCAGAGGGGTACTTCATGGTCTGGACTACCAGTTATCTGAACTCCATTTTGATTTTTTTTGTGGTAGCCGCATTTGCTGAGCGGATTAGACGTCTGACTTTGTGTGCTGGTGATTAGGTGCCTGAAGGTGTGGTTTGAATCTCGGATGGGACTCAACCCAAGAAAAGTACTCAGATTTTGTACTGTACTAAGAAAGTGTAATCGCAGATATGACATATTACAAAACACTGCTTGAACATAGTTTAGAATGAGTGCATGAATAAAGACGTAGCTTTGTGTATTGTGTGAGTAAATTAACACTCTATTTCATCACAATATTCATGTACAATAACAATGGCAAAATTTCCATATAATCCTTTATATAAGTTTGATAATCATTTGGGGGTGGTGGGGTAGCCTAGTGGTTTAATCGTGGGCTCATCATGCCGAAGACCCGGGTTCGAATCCCCACATGGGTACAATGTGTGAATCCCATTTCTGGTGTTCCCCGCCTTGATGTTGCTGGAATATTGCTAAAAACGGCGTAAAACCAAACTCAGTCAGTCAGTTGATAATCCTTTATAGTTCTTCCCATCAACGATATTTCCGATTATTAATCTCTCTATCCAGCCCTTGTAATGCAGGTGTCAGATGTTTACAACTTTAATGAAAGTCACAGATGTGTGGTGCTAATGAAGCTAGAACCATAATCTGGTCAAACCGGGATTCAAACAACTCAGTGTCACATATCTAGCGTGTCTAAGGGAGGCAACTCACCACAACGAATAGCGATGACTGAGACAATGAAGCCACCTCTGCCCCCCCTATATTCTTATGAACCCTGTATGTTTCCGCGTGTACTTATTATTATTCTGCATGTGTGTTAATCTTTACACTTTTTAACACAAATTGTTGTATACAGATGTATCCATTCACCCAAAGTGTTATCTTGTGTTATTCTCACAGATCAACTGGGTGCTTTTGCAAAGATTTGTATGATATCTGCAAACATGTATCAGGGCTGTTCATTCGTGTATTTGGTGAATTTAAATTTTTAATGAATTTAATTTGTTATTCATGTTGACAAGAATCGAATGTTAATTATTTTGTAAAAAGGAGTGTTTTGCTTGAATTTGGGTGTTATTTGTCAAATCTAAATAGGCAAAATGGAATATATCAAAGCTGGGCAGGATCATACCCAAGACATATATTTTGACCATAACGTGGTCATTGTCATTGTCATGATAAATGTCAAAACATGTCAAAGAATATATTTTGTTATTGTTTCAATGAATACACTGAATAATACTTCAGCTTCTAAATTTGTTACCAATTCTTCGTGATTTGAATCATATTCTCTGCCCTACCTCATGTTTAAATTTTGGTCCAGTTACATGTTTTAATTTCGTTTTCGAAACTATTCCATTCATTGAAAAATTACATTTTAAAAATATTGTTTTGTATTGTATTATTTGATTATCCACTGTCCCCATCTGTTGAAAAAAAGTATATTTTTTTAAACCAAGTAATAATAACTTAATGGTGCTGATTCTATCGATCACTGGTAGCCCTGGACCTTCAATAGCTTGAATATTCCTGTTTACAGCATAAACTCATTGACTGCAGCAAGAGTGAGGGTAGCCCAGTGGTTGGTGTGCTTGCTTGCTTCAGTGAGAATATTTGGTTTGATTCCAAACTGCAGTGAAAACAACTTTCTTTCTTAACTCGCTGTCAAATGTAGATGGGAAGTGGGCTAGCCCAGTGGTTAAAGTGGTTCGCTCATCACGCCGAAGACCAGGGTTCGATTCCCCACATGGGTACAGTGTGTGAAGCCCATTTCTGTTGTCCCCCGCCATGATATTCCTAAAAACAACGTAAACCAAACTCACTCACTCACTCAAATGTAGATGGCATAGCTGAGGGTAATCATTTTTGTTCCTACTACCAGGGAAACAGGTTAATACAAAGTCTGTGTATCATGAACATGTCTCCAAAACACGACCCAGTGATTTTTTGGTTGTCAGTGTAAACAGAATCAATGCTGCATGAAAACACACATCTTGTGTTACAGAGTAAAGAATTCAATCACAATTTAAGTTTCACCCCTGTCACCTGCCATGGAAGTTCTATTTCAATTGGTGATTTGTATAGAGGCAGTGAGTTGTCCCACTGCATGTCCTCAATACTATACACCGTAAACACTTCCACAGTGCTCTCTCTATCCCTCTACCAGGGCCAGTAGTCACTCTACCTCTGGGCTAATAATCACTCTACTAATGGGCCAATAATCACTCTATCACTAAGCCAGTAATCCCTCTCCTTCTGTGCAAGTAATCACTTTGCCACTGGGCCAAGTAATTGATCTACCTTTGGGCCACTACTCCATCTACCACTATGCCAGGAATCTTTCTACCACTAGTCCAGTAATTCATCTACCCCTGGGCCACTACTCCATCTACCACTATGCCAGGAATCTCTCTACCACTAGTCCAGTAATTCATCTACCCCTGGGCCACTACTCCATCTACCACTATGCCAGTAATCTCTCTACCACTAGTCCAGTAATCCATCTACCCCTGGGCCACTACTTCATCTACCACTATGCCAGGAATCTTTCTACCACTAGTCCAGTAATTCATCTACCCCTGGGCTCACTCACATGCCCATGTAATCAAGTTTATTTTACTTCCACCATTCAGATACACTTGAGTTGCTCATCACACTGAAGACCAGGGTTCCATTCCCCACCCGGGTAGTCTATGTGGACCCTATTTCTAGTGTCCAGTAGACGAGATATTGTCAGTATACAGCAGCTTAAACCACACACTCATTGTATTCTGTCTCAAACAATCAATACATTCCGGCTAAAACTTTTCCTTACAAATCTCCATTTCTTAATCTAGTTTGTTTGTTCCAATTTAATTAAAAAGTCAGATTTAATTTCAGAATCAGATTCTGTTTTCTTTATACTGACCAACTACATTATTCATGAACATGTCAGATAATAACCTCTATTTTAATCAAAGAATATTTCCCTTTGTGTCATGAAATAGGAAGTTTCTTGTCCAGACTCGCTCACCCCTGCTGGGACCAATATTAGATGTTTTATGGTAATGCTAATATAATTATTTCCAGCTAGTTTTCCAAGTGTTGTCCCATGGCTTGAGTGGTGAGCTGTAGGTGGGTTTACTCAAGGACTTTACGACAAGTAGGATTAAACAGCATTGACTTTGTAATGTTTGCTAATCCTTCGTATGGTAATACAAAAAGTTGGACTCAACATCAGGCGGACCGACAGGTGGAAGTGTGGATTGTGTGCATGGAAACATTGTTGTGATATTGGATAACGATCAGTCAGGTTTGATTCAGATCTCTTCCTATGAAGATTAAGATTATTTTATTGGTACATTTTTGGTTGCAGGCATGAGGATATGGGATCTTGTGGTTGTAATTGTGTCGTTATTGAGTGAGGTCTGTAGGTTCTGTCTTGTGATTGCTGGTGAGACATTTCCATTGAGATATTTCGTCAACTTGTCACTGTGAGCTTTACTGAAGTATTATGTATTGTTGTTTGTTCCTTGATACCTTGCTTGTACAAAGCTCAAAACATATGTTTATATATACCGGTATGCTACTCAAAAGGAGTTAATAAATGTTGTCATGTATTCATAAGACTAGGTTGCCATGGTGATACCGAAATGCTCAAGATTAAAGATCTCTTCATCATATAATATTTTATTACCTACGAGAACGAAAATATCGGGGTTCATATTTTTCATACGATGCCCTAGGGCAAAATATCACTTTGTCATGGTGACGCGACGTCATGAGCAATGCTATGACGTCACGTTCCTTCTATGACGTTGCGTTCTACATGCGGCAACGTCGGATAGCCAGCCTATGTTTGAAAGTAGATTTGGGTTTATTTTCCTCAATTTGACGACTTCAGTAATAAACAGAATATTATATTCGTGCCCATATCATACTATGTTTACGACACTCGTGACTAAATATCGGTATATCCCTCGCTCTCGCTCGGGAAATACCAATATCTAGGCACTCGTGTCGTAAACATAGTATGACATAGGCACTCATATAATATCCTCTATATACTTACAAATTGAAAGTTAGAGATGTAATTTTACTCAATTAATAGCTTTTGTAATCAAGTATGAATACATTTGATCAATACATAAATGTACAAGATCAATAATTTCATAATCATATAATCTTATTCTTAAAAAAGGGATGGTAAAAATGTAATTTCATGAAATGAAAGTTTTTAAAATCATGTCTGTATCAATACCTGTAAATTGCCCAATTTGTCATATGACATTTTTCACTACAAGAACACAGCGACAAACCCCTGTCTAGGCCTATTGTAACATTAGATTCAAGTTGACTGATAATAATGCTAAAATACATATACTGAAAGGAATTAATAAGGGATCACATGAAAGCACAAGCGTTCCTTTATTTTTTCCAGGTTTCTTCACAAGCTGTGCAATACAAAGCTTGTGAAGAAACCTTCGAAATAAATATTAAACACTTGTGCTTTCATGTGATACCTTATTTGTTTCCCTCAGTATATTTATGTGGCAAGAGCTCGGAGGATTTGGTCGACAATACAACATATGAGTGTAAAAGTGACAGCAGATGGAGGTTAGTAGCCAAGGGGATTGCATTGTCCTTACATATAAATTATAATATATTTGGATATAGTTTGCAACATAAAACAAATCTTCTTTTTTTTTGTTTGAAATTTTATGTTATGAGATGAGAATGAGATTACAATATGGATGTGATGCAAGAAAGATGTGATGTGATGAGATGTGATGATGATGTGATGTGATGTGATGTGAGATGTGATGTGATGTGATGTGAGTGAGTTGGGTTTTACGCCACTTTTAGCAATATTCCAGCAATTTAACGGTGGGGGACACTAGAAATGGGCTTCACACATTGTGCCCATGTGGGGGATCGAACGCAGGTCTTTGGCGTGACGAGCCAACACCTTAACCATTAGGCTACCCCACCGCCCCTGATATGATGTGATATGATCCTTAATTTTTAAAGTATTAGAAGTTTCAGATTTCTCTCTGAAGTGGTTTTACAAATCATGTATGAATACTAGGGCGTCAAAGAATCCACATGAGGCGACTACAAATAGTACAATACATATCATGAATAGAGGGCAATGAATGCAAATGTTTCAGATGAATACCTGAACATGTCACTCGTTGATGTCTTAATATTATATTCAGTTAAATAATAATAAAATATATACAGTTTCGACCGTATTGACCATGTTGACGGTGGTAATATATGACAGCAATATCCACTGACCACATTACTGTCAAACTGAATATATGACAGTGTTATCTATGTTTACTGTTATCCTGGCTTGATATGTAACATTTTGCATATCTCGCTTTGGTAAATAATAGACATACTCAAGTAAAAACATTCATTTAAAAAATATTCATGAATATTTGATTTTAGTGATCATGAATAATGAATTGAATTAAGAAACAAATAAACTTTAATTCACAAAATACACTTGTGAATCGTAAGCCCTAATGAATACCACATTGAATTGAATTGTCTAGATTATGTAAAGTATTAAATTATGTGTTTACACATGTGAAATCTTTGATCTACAGAAACATCACGACACAATGGAAAGCACTGTTTAAGCATATTTGGAATGTTAGATTAGGAATTATTGAAAATTTTGCTATAATACATGTTTAGGCATGGATTGGCAATAGTTATCTTCACGTGTCACTATGAAGAAAGTAATTAGCATGAGCTTACCTTATAGTCCTGTGAACTGTCCATACTCTCCAGTCTCAATCTGATCCAGCAGCCGGGAGACTCTCCAACATATGGAATAATCAATATAAACATATCGACTATCAGGAGTCCCCACTGTGACTTCATTCCAACTTCGCTGTGGGTACCCCAAGGTAGAATTAGTTCCAGGTACCAAATACTTGTTGATACTTTGTACTTGCTGTATCAGATGACTTAAATTCTCATTATGGCTCGGTATAACTTGACTCTTTACTTCACCATTCCAACTCCACAAGTTGTAATCCAAGGGAGAATCAGTCCCAAATACCTACCATTAATATTTGTTAACAAGCTGAAACTGTGGATCCCTGTAACTTGGCTGTTGTCATCATGCTAGAATGCGCTGGGACCTGATGATGCTTTTAGTAACTGTTTTTCTTGGACCAGACGTGATTATTTTTCAGGCTACCTTGATGGAGCAGAAATATTGATGACTGAATCAGGTAGAAAACATAAAAATCTCTTCCAAATAGTTTCCATAAATAACTACAGTTTGGGAGAAAACAGGTCCATCTTTTCCATCAGGTTTCAGACAAGTGGTGTTCTGTATGACCAGGTTGTATTCAGCACAAGGATTTTCAGTTAAGATTTTTCTACGTCACTATTTAAATAATTAATTCCGTAAAGATTGTACTAATTATGTTCACTGTCTGTAACTAACGAGAAAATTACTGTCATACTATCTTAGCACAGCAGTATCTGAAACCAGTTCAAAGTGAATACGAAAGTTTCAATGACTCCAGCTCTGTGTATCTATATTTGATGAGTTTGGGATACAGACAGGTAAATAATTTATACCTGTTGCAGTAGTTAATTAGCGTTGCCCTAACTCAGTCTGTCTGCAGCCTGCAGTAAAGATGATGGGGACGATCAGACAGCATTCAGTTGCGTTCGATTTGGATTCGGAAACATCTTCATCTCCCACAGGTTGTATAAGTATACAAAGATGTGTGTCTTTTCTTATCAAAAATGTTTTCATGTCAGCATGGATTTTTTAGGTCATCGTGTGGTTTAATGAGAGAAAGACAAATCCTCTATTTATCGTGTATTTTCATGAATTTTACTTCACTTTGAAACCATATTGTCACTGAGGAAGACTCAAAGTGGTTCACTGACTGACTGAATATGTTTTTACGCCAGCTTTTAGCAATATTGCCGCAATATCATGGCAGGGGACACCAGAAATGGGCTTCACATTGTACCCATGTGGGGATCGAACCCGGGTCTTTGGCGTGACGAGTGAACGCTTTAACCGGTAGGCTACCCCACTCAAAGTGGTTCAATGGTGGTGGTATGGCCAAATTTTTAAAGCAAGACCTGGGTTTGTTCCTCACATTGGTCTGGTGTGTGAAGCCTATTTGATGTTGATCACTGGATTGTCTGGTCCAGACTCTATTATTTACAGGCCACCATCATATAGCTGGAATATTGCTGTGTGTAGCTATTTTATACATTCAAACATATAAGGTATGTTTGTTGTTTAATGTCAGGGTTGGTATTAAACAAGCTGTCTGATAGTGGTCTTAAAATACTTGAGTCTCGATCTTGTAGACACACCCAACAGATCAGTTCATCAACCTCAAATTCAGGATAAAATGCCGTTCACCAACATCGATGATGGATCAAAAGTATTGCTCCTACTGACACCCTTAAATTTTAAAGGTCACATCTAAACATCATAACGACTGCCCAATGGAACATAAAAGGAAACAATTTCTATCCCAGATTCTAAATCTCAGATAAATCTCACACCATTTTCATTAGGCTGGTGACAGTTTAAGTGCCAGTACTATGTCATCCTTAATTTAGAAATCTGCTTTCCTGACTTCGTTAGCAACCGGCGCTAATCTCAAAGAAGCAGCCAACGATTAGGCAATAAAAGCACAACAAGGAATACAGCATGGCAGCAAGATTAATAAGTTTATTTGACATTCAAGGTAATTGGTTTAGTCCTATGGAGACTCCTGCCTTAGCGACCAGAGTCCACAGAAACAGCAGCAGATCAATAGCTATAAACGTTCAATAACGCTACATGCATGATCCCTATAGAGGGACTTGTGGTAAGGTATGCCGTACATGGTCAGTGAATATTATAGGCGGATTACCTCTGTCAGAGACCTGTATGTGCATATTGTATGTGTACACTGTTTGTGATTGTGGTTTGTGTATACTCTTTGTGTATCATGTGTTCAACATGCTTGGATCAGAGCTGAGGATTGGAATAGGATTTGTGGTATCAGGATATTCTTATTGGGTAAAAGTATTCATGGCTTTGTACATTTTCAGATGGATGCTTGATAATCAGATGGATTATGTCTCTGAGATGAATATTTGATAATAAGTTGTGTGGACACAGGATTATGTCTATCTCAGATTGATAATTAATAATAAGTTGTATGGACACAGGATTATGTCTATCTAAGATTGATACTTGATAATAAGTTGTGTGGACACAGTTGTGTGGATTGATACTTGATGATAAGTTGATTATGTCTATGTCTCTAAGATTGATACTTGATGATAAGTTGTATGGAGACATGATTATGTCTGTGACAGACTGATACTTGATGATAAGTTGTATGGAGACATGATTATGTCTGTGACAGACTGATACTTGATGATAAGTTGTATGGAGACATGATTATGTCTGTGACAGACTGATACTTGATGATAAGTTGTATGGAGACATGATTATGTCTGTGACATTGACTGATACTTGATGATGAAGTTGTATGTTGAGACATGATTATGTCTGTGACAGACTGATACTTGATGATAAGTTGTATGGAGACATGATTATGTCTGTGACAGACTGATACTTGATGATAAGTTGTATGATAAGTTGTATGGAGACATGATTATGTCTGTGACAGACTGATACTTGATGATAAGTTGTATGGAGACATGATTATGTCTGTGACAGACTGATACTTGATGATAAGTTGTATGGAGACATGATTATGTCTGTGACAGACTGATACTTGATTGATAAGTTGTATGGAGACATGATTATGTCTGTGACAGACTGATACTTGATTATAAGTTGTATGAAGACATGATTATGTCTGTGACAGACTGATACTTGATGATAAGTTGTATGGAGACATGATTATGTCTGTGACAGATTGATACTTGATGATAAGTTGTATGATTATGTCTGTGACAGATTGATACATGATATTTTGTATGGACACATAGAGAATCTCACCTGAGTGTCTTTTGATATCAAATATATCACTACAAGTTGATACAGTTGCAAATATCTGAGTCTTGCCAAGGATATTTTTACTCTTATCAACGATTGTTGATATGTATGTGATATCAGAAGACATGAGGGTGAGATTCTGTTTATCGTAAAAAATCACTCTTTATTAGTTTTCAATGAAAACTGTACATATCTGAACACGGTTCTGCCATTAGACTTGCAGTGCAGTGATGTCATAGCATTGTGATGTCATCAAGTTCATGACGTCATAGCATTGCACAAAATCTACTGTCAAAATGATATCTCCTAGGAGGTAATGTTTGTTCTCACACGAGCAATATCTCCTGTGGTACAGAATTAGGGATGATAAAGGATTATACCTGTGTCAGAATGATACTTAATAATAATTTACATGGACACAGGATTATGTCTATGTCAATAGATGGGGTCTGATTTGTCAACGCTTAGATGTGGTCGACTTGATTGGTTGGTATGTCTGTTGCTATGTGTCTGTATCAGTAGATAGGATTTGATTGGTTGCTGAAAATCAGTATCTTTGTCTGTGTCAGTAGATAACTTGATTGGTTGGTGTAATATCTGTTGCTGTTTCTGTTTCAATAGATGGGACTTGATCGGTCAGAATATCGGTTGCTATGTCTGTGTCAGTTGATGCAACTTCATTGGTTGGTATAATATCTGTTGCTATGTTTGTATCAGTAGATGCAACTTGATTGGTTAGTATAATGTCGGGGAGACGAGCTAGTCGCCAAGGAAACCGGAGATTATCTGTTCATTCGACCTCACGTAAGTCATGTTTCAAAAGAAATATTTTTGAAAAATGTCATTGATTTCTCTTTTCAATTTTACTTAATCCACTTTGAAATAACCAACAAGTCACTTCATTTATTCTAGATCGACTGAATAAAGGCAAAAGGAGAGATGGTACTCCCGAGAAGTCGGCCACGCCCTCCCAGGAGGAGAACAGTGAGAACCGACCACCATCACACAACGTCATCTGGAATGAGGAGATCGAAAAACTTCAGATCAAAGAGGATGAACTGCAGAAGGTGGGTCTAAACTAGTGGTGTTCCTAATTGAAATAATCGAAGATTGGTCGAGACCAAATGACCAAGCAATCGATCACATTTTCTCATAATCAAAAACAAACGATTTTGGAACTACTGTTTTTATGTTTGAAACACTTGACGATGGAACATATCTTAGAAGTTGTCAGGGCTTGAAAACGTGTATCATTCTTAGAAAACTCACTTCACTTGCTGAAAAGTCATGACTGAATATTTCTTGAAGACTCTAGGAAGTTTATGTTCATGATATATTAGTCATCACTTTAGCAAGTAGCAAGCTGTATCATTTTACATTTATGTGAAGTTCACAAATGCAATTTGCGCAGTTTCTAAAACAAAAACAACAGAAAACCGCGTCATACTTATCTGCAATAACAACCTGAATAGGAAAATCTGAAAAATGTCGCTAACCAATTTTGTTCGATGATTGCTCGTAGGTAATAAACCAATCATCAATTGTGAGATTTCAACCTATTCCCAACACTAGTCCAAACTTCAGGATGCTGGGCAGGGGGCCAAGGAAATCAGTGAAGAGGTTAGGGGATTGGTGGTTCAGATTGGGTAAGGATATCTGTAAATGGTGTGAGGGTAGGGATGTCAGTAAGGATGTTGGTTGGGGTAGAAGTGTCAGTAAGGAATTGTTGGTTGAGGCAGAGGTGTCAGTAAGGATGTTGGTTGGGGTAGAAGTGTCAGTAAGGATGTTGGTTGGGGTAGAAGTGTCAGTAAGGATGTTGGTTGGGGTAGAAGTGTCAGTAAGGATGTTGGTTGGGGTAGAAGTGTCAGTAAGGATGTTGGTTGGGGTAGAGGTGTCAGTAAGGATATTGCTTGGGGTAGAAGTGTCAGTAAGGATGTAGGTTGGGGTAGAAGTGTCAGTAAGGATGTAAGTTGAGGTAGAAGTGTCAGTAAGGATATTGCTTGGGTTAGAAGTGTCAGTAAGGATATTGCTTGGGGTAGAAGTGTCAGTAAGGATGTAGGTTGAGGTAGAAGTGTCAGTAAGGATATTGGTTGGGGTAGAAGTGTCAGTAAGGATGTAGGCTGGGGTAGAAGTGTCAGTAAGGATGTAAGTTGAGGTAGAAGTGTCAGTAAGGATATTGGTTGGGGTAGAAGTGTCAGTAAGGATGTAGGTTGAGGTAGAAGTGTCAGTAAGGATGTAGGTTGGGGTAGAAGTGTCAGTAAGGATGTTGGTTGGGGTAGAGGTGTCAGTAAGGATGTAGGTTGGGGTAGAGGTGTCAGTAAGGATATTGGTTGAGGTAGAGGTGTCAGTAAGGATATTGGTTGGGGTAGAAGTGTCAGTAAGGATGTAGGTTGGGGTAGAAGTGTCTGTAAGGATATTGGTTGAGGTAGAAGTGTCTGTAAGGATATTGGTTGGGGTAGAAGTGTTTGTAAGGATATTGGTTGTGATAGAGGTGTCAGTGAGGATGTAGGTTGAGGTAGAGTTGTCAGTAAGGATGTAGGTTGGGGTAGAAGTGTCTGTAAGGATGTAGGTTGGGGTAGAAGTGTCAGTTAGGGTATTGGTTGGGGTAGAGGTGTCAGTAAGGATGTAGGTTGGGGTAGAAGTGTCAGTAAGGATATTGGTTGTGGTAGAGGTGTCAGTAAGGATGTAGGTTGGGGTAGAAGTGTCAGTAAGGATGTAGGTTGGGGTAGAAGTGTCAGTGAGGATATTAGTTGAGGTAGAAGTGTCAGTAAGGATGTTGGTTGGGGTAGAAGTGTCAGTAAGGATGTAGGTTGGGGTAGAAGTGTCAGTAAGGATGTTGGTTGGGGTAGAAAGTGTCAGTAAGGATATTGGTTGAGGTAGAAGTGTCAGTAAGGATGTTGGTTGAGGTAGAAGTGTCAGTAAGGATGTTGGTTGAGGTAGAAGTGTCAGTAAGGATGTAAGTTGAGGTAGAAGTGTCAGTAAGGATATTGCTTGGGGTAGAGGTGTCAGTAAGGATGTAGGTTGGGGTAGAAGTGTCAGTAAGGATATAGGTTGAGGTAGAAGTGTCAGTGAGGATATTAGTTGAGGTAGAAGTGTCAGTAAGGATGTTGGTTGGGGTAGAAGTGTCAGTAAGGATGTAGGTTGGGGTAGAAGTGTCAGTAAGGATGTTGGTTGGGGTAGAAAGTGTCAGTAAGGATATTGGTTGAGGTAGAAGTGTCAGTAAGGATGTTGGTTGAGGAGTAGAAGTGTCAGTAAGGATGTTGGTTGAGGTAGAAGTGTCAGTAAGGATGTAAGTTGAGGTAGAAGTGTCAGTAAGGATATTGCTTGGGGTAGAGGTGTCAGTGAGGAATGGGATGAAAGTTGGTTTTGGGTAGAAGGTGAGTGTGGTCAGGATGATGTAGGTGGGGTAGAGTGCCGCAAGTGTCAGTGTCACAAAGGATGTTGGTTGTGGTAGAGGTGTCAGTAAGGATATTGGTTAAGCAGTAGAGGTGTCAATGGGATAAGTGATAAGGATATTGGTTAGAGGTTGGGAGTAGTAGAGGTGTCAGTAAGGATGTTGGTTAGGTGTAGAAGTGTCAGTAAGGTGTATGTGGTTGGGGTAGAGGTGTCAGTAAGGATATTGGTTAGAGTAGAGGTGTCAGTAAGGATGTTGGTTGAGGTAGAAGTGTCAGTAAGGATATTGGTTGGGGTAGAGGTGTCAGTAAGGATATTGGTTGGGGTAGAGGTGTCAGTAAGGATGTTGGTTGGGGTAGAAGTGTCAGTGAGGATATTGGTTGAGGTAGAGGTGTCAGTAAGGATGTAGGTTGGGGTAGAAGTGTCAGTAAGGATATTAGTTTGGGTAGAAGTGTCAGTAAGGATATTAGTTGGGGTAGAAGTGTCAGTAAGGATATTGGTTTGGGTAGAGGTGTCAGTAAGGATATTGGTTGGGGTAGAAGTGTCAGTAAGGATATTGGTTGGGGTAGAAGTGTCAGTAAGGGTATTGGTTGGGGTAGAGGTGTCAGTAAGGATGTTGGTTGGGGTAGAGGTGTTTATAAGGATGTCGGTTGAGGTAGAGGTGTCAGTAAGGATGTAGGTTGGGGTAGAAGCATCAGTAAGGATGTAGGTTGGTTTAGAAGTGTCAGTAAGGATGTCGGTTGAGGTAGAAGTGTCAGTAAGGATGTAGGTTGGTTTAGAAGTGTCAGTAAGGATATTGGTTGGGGTAGAAGTGTCAGTAAGGATATTGGTTGGGGTAGAAGTGTCAGTAAGGATATTGGTTGGGGTAGAGAGGTGTCACCACAGATATTTGTTGGTCAGTTGGTGTTGGACCTGTCAGGAAGGATATTGGTTGGGGTAGAGGTGTCACTACAGATATTGGTTGGTCAGTTGGTGTTGGAGGTGTCAGCATGTTTGGAAGGGACATAGGAGGATGAATGTGTCCTTAAGGTAAGCTGTACTAGTTAGTCTGCCAGACAGGGTAATGGTTTTATGATAACTGGGGAAAGGGCATTAGAGGTCTGGGTTAACAGAGAGGGCAAATAGGTAACAGACAAATGAAATCTGTGCTGCATTGTTCAGACTGTTGCAAGTTGACACCATTTATAAATGTTTCCTGATCATTCACTGCCATCATTTTGAACTCAAATCAAAATACAAAGAAGCGACCAGTTTAACATTGAAAAAATGGTTGAAAAAATGAGTGAAAAGTATCAACACAGGTAGCACTTGTGAAATATCAACAGTTAGTTACCCAAAATTGATGGAATACTATTATGATCCATATTGTTTCATCAGATCCATGAACCTCGTCCTCCAGCTGAGCGCAAGAAGACGCCTGTCTCATCAACAGTTACAGTCCGAAAACTGAAGCCAGCTGCCGAGCTCGAAAAGCCAAAACCTAGATTGTAAGTCCTGTCCCTATGTTATCAGCATTTCTTCTGACTTATGACAACCCATGAAGATCCACATTAGAGTTGGTCTTCAGCAACCCATGCTTGTTGTAAGAGGCAGCGAACTGGATCAGGTGGCTGATGCATGTCATTGTATCCCAGTAGATTAATGCTCATGATGTCAGTCACTGGATTGTCCGGTCCTGACTCAATTATTTACAGACTGCCATCATACGGCTGGAACAGGGCTCCAGATAACTTTTGGGGGTGCGAGTGTACTTACGCATCATATTGCAAGTGGAGGTGTACTGAGAATTTTGAAGGAGTACTGACATGTTTTTGTGTGAGCGAGTTGATGTGGTTTGTCTGGACGATTCATCGATCACTATTTCCAACCATGTATTTGTATTTGAAGACGCGGGAGAAATAACTGAGCGACCGTGTGATGCGCGAAATGTCAGGTCCGACTGGATATAAATAGGAACAGTGTAGTTTTTAGCCAATCGAAAAATAGTGACGCATATCATTGCATGGCAACGCAAGTGATTCCTACTGTCGGGGTTTCCTCATGTGTCAAATCGTGTTTCGCAAAAGAAACTTGACAAGTATTTATCCGAAATAGATTTCCATTAGAGGTACAAAGGTGTTTATGTGCGTACACGATACGCTTGAAATCTTATATTATGTCGTACTTAATTGATTTTGAGACGTACATTACGCCTGTACGCCCCTTATCTGTAGCCCTGTGGAGAATTGCTGAGTGTGGCATGAAACAACATACAAGACTCACTCTCTTAACACCCTCAGATAATCTGTCTAATGGTGAGAGACTGGGTTGTGAAAAAATTCCAGTTGTGAAATCTGTAATGAAAAATTCAATAATCTTGACAGGACTTAAATACATGTCCGCCTAATGCAAATAAGAAGACTGAGATAATATTTGGTACTCAAAGTCTGTTGCATTACACATAATATTTACTTTCCTCGAATGAAAATCACATTAATCTTGAGTGTTTGAAAAGGGTTTGGTTTGTGGAGTGTCTTCAGGATAAAAAATCTGTAAAAGCAGAACTTTTTGTTGTTTTGCTTTCATTGAAAACAAATATGGTACAAGTTTAAACATTTCAGATAAAATGTTTGTGCATAGTTTAGATTATCAGTCAAAGTAAATATTTTTTTCATTTCTTATGACTGCATTGGTAAACAGGTTTATTTGTCCATAGGAACATGAGAGCGTGAGTCGACAAAAGCTCAAACTATTAGAGTGGGTGAATGGTGGCTCAACTGCATGAGGCTCTGCAATTCACTGAGTTGTCTCCCTTTCCCATACTACAGTCAATCATAGGTTCAAATCTTGGAATCTCACCAATAATTATCCTTGGTGCAGGGATTTATGGGACGAGAATTCCTGCGTCCTATATGCACAAAAATTGACGATGGATGCAACATAATTTCTTTGCACTTCCACATGGACGCAGAAAAAATACTTTTTGGCGAAAGATCCAGTCAAGTCACAATTAGTTTATCACAGAGTTCGCTACTAGCCGGATTATGGTATTATTTGCAATTTAATTACTGTAACAATGTGATGATCATGATACACAATACAATAACAGTAACTAAATTACAACAATATTACAACATAGTATTAATAATAATATTTAAGTGTCTGGACCCCCATTTTGTTGTCCAGGCCCCCATGAAAATTAAGAGTATGAGTCCCAGGGACCCTCAGATACAGGAATCAAGGTAGATCCCTGTTGGTGTGCCAATTATACCAATGTTCATACCAGTACATACAGTCAACTGGGTTTTATCTCACATTATGTGAGAACAAAGAAATTTCAATCAAGTTTATTAAACAGGAACGATTTTTTATGCATAGACAACTTCTTTATTAATGGATGCCATGTTTCTGTGTAGATGCTAACACTGTTGTTATCAAGCAAGTGATGATAACAGTGCAAGCATCTAATAATAGTAAGTCCATTTGTATAGCGCGCCCTATATCCAATCACCAAGTGGTTGCTCATGGCGCTGACATATATACATATTTACAGCTGGAGTTCATTTATATGTTATAGTGCTTCTTGAACAGGAAAGGTTTTAAGTTAGACTGGAAGCTGGCTATTGAGGGGGATTCTTTGAGAGACCAATGCAGATTGTTCCAGAGGATAGCTGACAAGTAGGAAAAACGTCGATGTCCGTATGTCTTCAGACGTGTATTTGGGACGATGAGCAGCAACTGATTGGCTGATCTAAGAGTCCTGGTTGGAACCTACTCTCTGACAAGACTAGAGAGATAGGATGGAGCTGCATTGTTAAGACATCTCTACGTCATGTTAAGTATCTTGTATTCTATCCTGGCTGGGAGTGGTAACCAGTGCAGACGCATGAGGATTGGGGAGATGTGGTTCTGCAGATCAATCTGGCAGCTGCATTTTGGACTTTTTGCAACCTGGAGAGCAGGTCTTTGCCGATAATTCAAAAGGACAAGTACACAAGCCTGGCCAGAGTCTACCGCTCCAAGCAAAGTGTCCATTACATGAAGTAAAGTTGTCTCAGTGCTGTGACTGCTCCGATACGCTGACTGAAATTCATCATATACACTGTGGTTTTTCAAATAAGCAGTAAGGCGAGTCTTTACAGCCATTTCCAGCACCTTGGACACAAAGGATAGATTTGTGACGGGTCTGTAATTGGCCAAATCATCAGTGTCAAGGCTTGGTTTCTTCACCAAAACGTCGCATCAATTCCAATAAAGAAGTTGTCTATCCTTAAAAATCGTTCCTGTTCATCATACCAGCTTGTAAATGCCTCTTAAGGAAGTAAGAAAGTGATTGTCGAAGCCCTACTCTGCCACTCTTGTGGTGGGCCAGTGGTTGATGTGTTGCTTAGTGAATCATTCTAAAAACCAAGGTTTGATTCCTGACATTCATAGTGTGTAGCCTGTGCATGTTGCCCATGAAGAAGAATGTTCCCTACTACTCTGCATAATGTATCCAATTTATGCAATATTTCAAGCATTCATAAAGTCAAGCCTAGGATTCTTTCAGCGGACTGATTATAATATTACATTTAATAATAATAATAATAATAATACCTCCTGATCTCTTGGTACCAAATCAAGCACTCCGAGAACAACGGGGAGTCTGACAACAGTTTACCTAGGATGCAAGCTAGACATTTCGTCAGACTCCCTGTTGTTCTCGGTGCCCTTGGTTTGGTACCTCCTGAATTCTTGGTGCATATCAGAAGAGTGCCCGGGTTCTCATCTGGGAGTACAGCCCTTCTGACACTCTGGGTAATGCAGAAGGCTGCAGTGTTGGGGAGTCTACATATTCTCCAGAAAGTTCTTGGTGGGTTCAACTAGGAAGCGTTTCCTTGGAGAAGTCCCATTCGCTGTCTGGGCTGCATGCCCAGATCACCCGAACCCTCTCTGCTGCATTCTATCTTTAATCTGTAAAACATAATATTGGTAATGAGGAGGAAATTCTTTAACCACTAGGCTACCCCTAGCTGAAGAGGAAGACATGAAAAATTATCCAGTGTGCGTGTTTCTGTTTGCAGCGTGACTGTCGCAAAGCCAGCGCCACCAGATGCTCCAATCAAACCTATCGACCACTCAGGTAGGATAAACTCAGCTAGATTTCATTTTGAAAAAATGCATATAAGAGTTGAATAGTCTGCCATTTTGTTCGATTTTTAATCGGTCTGTTATTGCTTTTGGTAACCTCTGGTAAACTAATCAGAATCAAGTATTTTGCAAATTGATGCTATACTGACACATTTGTACTGCTTTCATATTTAATAATCTGAAACCAACAATTGGTAAAGCAGGAATTGTACAGGTAACACATGTACAGAGAAATATGGGTTCAAAGTTTTCTCAAATGGGCAATGGAAAGCTAGGTTCCCAACAGCCACTAATCCAATGCGAGTTTGATTAATGTTTTCAGGATTACATGTGGCTGCCAAATAAGCAACATTACACACACAGTCTTCAACTTAAGCCCTAGTCCAGCACCAGATTCCTGAAAACTTTGGTTTTTCAGCTTAAGCCTCTAGTCCAAAGCCAGATTTTGAAAAACTTTGGTTCTTCAACTTAAGCCACTAGTCCAAAGCCAGATTCCTGAAAAACTTTGGTTCTTCAACTTAAGCCACTTAAAGCCACTAGTCTTTGGTTCTTCAAAGCCAGATTCCTGAAAAACTTTGGTTCTTCAACTTAAACCACTAGTCCAAAGCCAGATTCCTGAAAAACTTTGGTTCTTCAACTTAAGCCACACTAGCCACTAGTCCAAAGCCAGATTCCTGAAAACTTTGGTTCTGAAAAACTTTGGTTCTTCAACTTAAGCCCACTTAGTCCAAAGCCAGATTCCTGAAAAACTTTGGTTCTTCAACTTAAGCCACTAGTCCAGTCCAAAGCCAGATTCCTGAAAAACTTTGGTTCTTGTACTTAAGCCACTAGTGGTTACACCTGAAAACTTTGGTTCTTCAACTTAAGCCACTGGTCCACACCAGATTCTGAAAAACTCTCCTGAAACTTGAGAGTCATGCAATGGAATTCAAACTAAAGACCTTTCGATCTGAAGTTGGACATCTTGCCCACATAACAAAAAGACGCCCATGAGCCTACAGGGTAAAGATGTCATCTGTGGATAAATCCACACCCTTCGGGGGGCGGTGGGGTATCCTCATGGTTAAAGCGTTTGCTCGTCATGCTGAAGACCAGGTTCAATGCCCTACATGGGTACAATGTGTGAAGCCCATTTCTGGTGTCTCCCGCCATGAATTTGCTGGAATATTGATAAAAGTAGCATGAAAATAAACTCATTCACTCACTCACTCACACATCCTGCTACATTAAGGCTAGTAGACTCTCAGGCTTCTCCTGGTATAATTTGAGGACATTCTGGCATTTTCTGTGTGTTGTAGGGTTTGCTGGACCTCGTTACAACCCTGATGGCAGCGTTATCAAGCACAGCATTCTGGGAAGCTACAACGATTTCCACAGGCAAGCTGTCAAGAAGGGAGACCTCATTGTAAGTGTCTGTGTTTTATGATTGATTGATTGGTGTTTTACGCTGCACTTAGCAATATTCCAGCTATATGGCGATGGTCTGTAAATAATTTTGGACCAAACAATCCAGTGATCAACATCTTGAGAATCGATCTACGCAATTGGGATACGATGACATATGTCAACCAAGTCAGCCTGACCACCCGATTCCGTTTGTTGCCTCTTACGACAAGCATGGGTTACTGAAGACCAATTCTTACAAAATCTGCCTTTCTCACTCGTTTTTCACTCGTTGCAGCTTGTAAGTGAAAGAAAGACAAAGGGACAGCCATTGATACTATGTGTGAAACCCATTTCTGGTGTCCCCTGTCGTGATCTTGCTGGAATATTGCTAAAAGTGGCATCACACCAAATTCACACAGTTTACATCTGAGCTTAGCATTCACTACAGCCTTGGACCAGTGAAAATCTGGGTTGGAACTGATCTTCAGTAAATAATGCTTGTGGTCAGACTCACTGACTTGGTTGACAACATGTCATCATATCCCAATGGCGTAGATCAATGCTCATGCTGTTGATCACAGGATTGTCTGGTCCAGACTTGATTACTTACAGACTGCCGCCATATAGCTGAAATATTGCTGAGTGCGGCATTGAACAGTAACCACACAAGCACAGCATTTTGGCCCATATATCGAAATATCCACATCATGATAATTGCGCACCCTTAAGCATCTACAGCCGGAACGAGCTGTTTTAGTTTGTTCTGAGATACAGAAATCAAATATACTATTTGAATGCTTCACTCACTTGCACTGATATCGTCATACTGGAGTAGTGGATCTGATCTTTATGTAATTGCTCTGTCATATTGAAATCTGACCAAGACAACTGACAGCATGAGTGAGTGAGTGAGTGAGTGACCAAAGTGATATGATTACATCAACCCCAATTCTGTGACCTCTGACTCTCCTGATGACAGGATATCCCGAGTCCACGTGACGCTGACACCCAACCCTCAGCTCCAACACTCAAGTATGAGAGGAAGAAGAAGATGGTGAAAGACAACATCCACTCCCAGGCGGACGAGAACAATGCACTGAGGAACTGGCACCTCAGGATGATGCAGAGGAAGAAGCAACAGGGATACATCTCAAGTGAGTTGCCCCATTCTGTGTCTCGGCAAATCACCATCAGATAAGAAGTTCAACTATAACAGTCTATACTGGTCCAAAATTAACATATGTCATAAGTCGAATAAAAATAATATGAAATAAAATGAATAAAAGTCAATGCATGGGGATATACTTTGCTGGACCTGATGTTGCATGTCTGGAGTTGGATCAGGTTCTGTTTTCAGGAAGTGATCTTACTGTGCAACTGTCGTAAGTCTTGATAAAGTATGGGAGTTACAACTGTTGTATCGTCTTGGCCTTGGCTACAAATAAATATATTTTCCATTAAAATCTGTCTAAACAACAGGGCCACGATTGTACAAAGCGATCTCAGTGCTACGACCATCGTAGGCCTATGTTAAGTATGGGAGTTACAACTGTCGTAGCGTTAAGATAGTTTTGTGCAGCCGGGCCCTGGCAACAAATGAAAATATTTTTCCATTATACTCTGTAAACCAACCAAAGCGGTCTTGTACAAAGCGTAGTCTCATGGTGCGATACCATCGTAAGCCTATGTTAAGTATGGGAGTTACAACTGTCGTAGGGTTAAGATAGTTTTGTGCAGCCGGGCCCTGGCAACAAATGAAAATATTTTTCCATTATACTCTGTAAACCAACCCCCTTGTACAAAGCGGTCTCAGTGCTACGACCATCGTAAGCCTATGTTAAGTATGGGAGTTACAACTGTCGTAGGGTTAAGATAGTTTTGTGCAGCCGGGCCCTGGCAACAAATGAAAATATTTTTCCATTATACTCTGTAAACCAGCCCCGTTGTACAAAGCGATGTCAGTGCTACGACCATCGTAAGCCTATGATAAGTATGGGAGTTACAACTGTCGTAGCACTAAGACAGCTTTGTGCAAGTGGACTGTGACATGTTAACCCTGCCATGATATATTTTCCTTAGATATATGATATATGTGCATGATATATCAGTGAGGTTGTTTACAGAGCTGCTGCAGAAGTCTCCAGAAGACCTGGCCATGAACCAGGCAGACAACTTCCGCTTCATCCAGGAACAGAGATACATCATAGACAGGACCATACCCGCCATGGACTATGGCAAGGGATGTAAGTCTTCCTTCTCATGGGCGAGCAAGCGAATGTAGTTGTACGCCGCTTTTAGCAACATTCCAGCAATATCACGTTTGGAACACCAAAATGGGGTGTACCTATGAGAGGAATTGAACCCGGGTCTTCAGCATGACGAGCAGATGCTTTAACCATTAGGCGGCCCTACCGCCCCACCTCATGGGATCCAAGCACTTGCAGCACTGCTACACATCCTGACCGGGGTCTGTTTCTCTAGGCTGTTTTAATGTTGTAAAGACGATCTGAGCTTCAGCACTTCAACACTGACTTACAACAGTCGGAATGCTGAGATGGCTTTGTGGAATGAGTGAGTGAGTGAGAGTTGGGTTTTAGGCCGCTTTGGGCAATATTCCAGCAATATCACGGCAGGGGACACCACAAATGGGCTTCACACATTGTACCCACGTGGGGAATCGAACCCGGGTCTTCGGCATGATGAGCGAACGCTTTACCACCAGGCTACCCCAGCGCCCCTTTTGTGGAATGAGCCGATGATGATGATGATGATGATGATGATGATGATGAGTGAGTTTAGTTTTACGCCACACTCAGCAGTATTCCAGCTATATGGCGGCGGTCTATAAATAATCGAGTCTGGGGTAACTAATGATGTCACAATGTGTTGCACAGTAAATCACTGAAGATTTTATTGCAGACCGAGTGGGCAGTGAGTACTGGAAGCAGCAGGAGAGGTTCGGTGATGAAACGGTTGGAATACAGTGAGTTCACCTGCTATACAATCCACGAATTGAACCTTATTTCACTTCTTATCATAATCAGCATCACTGGGACCAAATCTGACATATCAGCCCTTTTGGCCTAGAGGATCTACTTAAGTGAGGAGCTATTCGGGGGTGTTTTTTCAGTAACATATGTTAATTTCAGATAGTACATGTTAGTCTATCCTTCAAATTTTTTTTGTGGACTAAACAGGGCTCGATTTAGTGCTTTGTTACTTGCACTGGTGCAACCCAATATTACAAAGTGCAACCTAGTTTTATTAGTCTAACTTGCACCAGGTACAAGTCAATTTTTGAGTTGGTAAACTTCTGAATAAAACATCTAAATAATTCAATAACATATTTCTGATGTTACATATTGCAATAGAAACAGTGCAACTGGAATTTCACTGGTGCAACTAGGTTCTTATCTTAGGTTGCACCTGGTGCAAGTGGGTTAACATCTCTTAAATCGAGCCCTGCTAAGTCTCCTGACATGAAAATATCTGTAGGCATCATTTCCAGTCCATTGTGACTCATCGTCACATGAACTATTGGTATCTGAGCGTAACAGATGATACAAAATTTCAGACAACATGCCAAAGTTACTGACTGAAGAGGTATTGGAGGGACTTCCTATAAATTTGCTTCTTAACCTTCTGTTAAGACCAAGACCCATTTACTCTTGTGCTAAGCCAAACAGTGTTAGTGTAGGGTAACATTCAATGACAGATTTATATAAACTTGTTCCTGCTGTGTGGAATATATTCAAAGAGTCTTCACGGTACATGTTACTGAGCTTCATTTCATTGATATTCCTGATTTTACATCAAACCTGGTATTTGTCTTCAGTATGGCCTTGACCCAGACAGAGAAAGGTTACCCAGTACCCGTGGAGCATGTGGGACTTCCTCAGACCATTCGGAAGGAAAAAGGTAAAGTGGGGATGGAGAAGACTCCTTAAGCCTTGCCAGAATATTTCTTGTTTTGCGTCATTTGGTATGAAGAAAACTTATACTATTCTACTAAAATATTAACAGGTCTGAAGGACAGTCCCGTTTTTATAATGCCAGCCCTTTTGAAATTTTACTGGCCTCAGGCCTAATGACCAGCAGCACTCATGACATGGCGTATGGGAGGAATGTGCAGAGTGACGCGGGTTAAAAAGGAGGGAAGGACGCATTTAGGATGACCATGGTGAATCTTCGTTTTTTGTAAAGACCAGCAGATCCTTGTAGTTAAGGGAGGCAACTCTGCACATTCATTGGTGGAGTATTTGCAAACTGGTCCAACCATGAATCAGTTGATAAGATAATGTCATCAAGGTCATCAAGGGCACACAACTTGTGTGACATGTAAAATTATATTTTAAAACTTCCCCTTTCCCTCCTCCATGTGTTACAGGCTGCCCCTGGAGCCCCAGCTACACCGTCCCTGTGTTCTACCCCTGGCACAAAGCCCCCTTCTACGAGAAGCGGAAGAAGCAGCTACAGTCCGTCATTGACGAACTCGATCCTCATCAACCTGTGAGTTCACTTCCTGTACTGAACAGACAGGGGCGGATCCAGAGGCGGGGTGCGCACCCTCCCTCTACCCGTAACCTTTGGACTTCATGATTTATGTGCACCCCCTTTCTCCGAAATCCTGGATCCGCCCCTGAGAGACATGTTGCTTTTCACTAATTTCTTACATAGAGATTATTAACCGAGTGTGTTTCCGTATCATTAATATCATATATTAGGAATAAAAATTGTAATCTCATTATCAAAATTACTCTAAAGAAAGAGGCAAATTGTATGTGTATTTATATGAAGAGAATCGAGCATTTGCTTAAGAATACTTAGCGATACACCAAGGTGAAGGTCATTCATGACGGCGGCATATGGTTGTGACTAGTCACAGTGCAAACATAACTGATGCTTAAAATAAGATCTTTCTGTCTAAAAAGAACAAGAAAATCGGGTTTTCCTGGCAGTGTTTCTATTTTCATTGCGGGTAATCACCTCATCAATATCAGTTTCGGATACCTGATGGAATTGATTCGTCGTCTGTATTGTGATCGATAGATCGAAATCCTTGGTTGGTACCTTTCTTCGACGACTGCCTCTCAGTCGTGCCTCATAATCCGTACCTTCAATATGAACGAAGTTCTCCATTTCATGTTTTCCAAAGTCAGTTACTGCAGTAACGACTCCAGAATCTCTGTCATCAATTTTTGCAGAATCACCAATTTTGAGAATGGGGGCAGCCATCTTTGTTTACAAACTGGTCCACGCAATGTAAACTCACGACGATGTCATCAATGAAATGTTAACGTTTAAGGATTCGCATGGCGTGTATGGAGTTTTGTGAAAGTAGTTCCTGGATTGACGTAATTTGCATAGTTATCAGATTTGGATACCAAGTTTATCAGATTGCTTTATTGCACCGATAACACCCTCCATTACATGATAATGTGGGTTACAGGTGTCACTAGATTGGAGTAGAATGTTCACTTTCAAAATCCTGTAAACGCTGTTCACACTTTACAAGCACTGTTCTCGCTCAATGCTATCTGAAATGTCAATATGATCTGTCTTGACAATATGATCTGTCTTGACAATATGATCTGTCTTGACAATATGATCTGTCTTGACAATATGATCTGTCTTGACAATATGATCTGTCTTGACAATATGATCTGTCTTGACAATATGATCTGTCTTGACAATATGATCTGTCTTGACAATATGATCTGTCTTGACAATATGATCTGTCTTGACAATATGATCTGTCTTGACAATACGATCTGTCTTGACAATCTGTCTTGACAATATGATCTGTCTTGACAATATGATCTGTCTTGATGATCTGTCTTGACAACAACTGTCTTGATCTGTCTTGACAATATGATCTGTCTTGACAATATGATCTGTCTTGACAATAAGATCTGTCTTGGCAACATGATTGACAATATGATCTGTCTTGACAATATGATCTGTCTTGACAATATGATCTGTCTTGACAATATGATCTGTCTTGACAATATGATCTGTCTTGACAATATGATCTGTCTTGCAACTGTTAGTATGGTAACCTGAAGAATAATCACAGATTTTCCGACATCCCGAGCGACTAAATTTTTTGTGTGATCCAAGTTTGTTTCAACGCTTATTAAAATGAGGCAGATAATCTGTAGGTGGTCCAAGATATTTTTTATAGATTAAACTTCTTTTTTATTTCCCTCAGTTTAATCCAAATTAATTTATTTTATCCATAAAAAATATCTTGGACATCTGTATACAACTTCTAAATGCTTCTAAAAGACATCAGTCTGTACCGCCTCCGTGGTGTAGTGGTTAGAGCGTCCACCCGGAGAGCGGAAGGTCGCGGGTTCGATCCCCGACCGCATCATACCAAAAGACGTTAAAATATGGTACTTGTTGGTCCTTGCCTGGTGCTCGGCATTAATGGGTACAACAAGGACTGGTCGGCTCGGAGTCAGTATAATATGTCTGAGTGGGGTATTCATGCTTCACTGCGGCATGGTATCTCAGTGGGCTAGCACTATAAAACCAGCTTCAGTCTGGGCTAGTACAAGCAGCCGCACCTACACATACACACGCAAGCACGCGTCATATGAGCAAAATATTCTCCAGCGCGACGTTAAACCCAATTTCACCTCACATCAGTCTGTAAAATGTTGAGTAGGTTCTGTAGTCTTTTGGTAATGTCACACACTTGTAATTCCTACATTATCAAAAGGTAGTCATATCTGTGTAGCAAGGCATGGAGTCATCCCACAGGTGACATCCTTACCTTGTCAGCTTGATACATTGTCAGATAATTGTTTAGCCTGTATGACACTGCAAGGCCTACATTAAACTTCTTTCAGTCTTGCTGCTTTTGATTCAGCCTTCAAGAAGATTAGTTGGGTAGTATGTAATTGGCATGTATCATACAATGGTCACATATCTTCTTCCAGGATTTTAACCACTTGGAGGTGATCGGCACAAACAACCCCTTCAGGGGCAGGGCGGAGATAGAGTCGGACTCTGGGCTCACGGAGAGAGCTGAGTCGGAGGACCGCTACCTGGGTCTCGAGGATGGGGACGAGGGAATACAGTGAGTAGACCACACCCCAGTAGTAGTAATCAGTAGGGGGATTGGAGGATGCAGAGGGTTGGTAATTTACTGAACAGCCAAAGAAACACAAGTTTCGAAAAAATGAAATTTCATGAAAGGTAAGCGTTCATGTTTATGGAACTTTCATGGTAAAGTGACGTAATGATCCCAGATGAGATGATGTCATGCAATTTGACGTCCATACGAACCATTCGCACAAACACACCAACAGTGTTGCAAAACCATAATTTAAGCATGTGCGTCGACGGTTCTGGATGGAAAGCATGCATTTCACTCAGAGGTATTCTTTATATAGGCTTGTGTCAAAAAACAGTTCAGTATTGACGCTAGGAGGAATACACGCCACACAAACGATGCCTAGACTAACGACTGAGCAGAGAGGAATGGCCATTGGAAAGTTGCACGGAGGTAGTTTTGCAACCGCTAGGCAATTGGGCTGTCATCTTACCACATTACACGACTTGCTCAACGTCATCAGCAAACCGGGGTTGCTGCTGATCATCCCCGTACCGGACGGCAATGAGTGACAACTCATACACTAGATCGGTTCATCCGGGTCACTCATCTAAAGAACCCACTCAAGCAGAAACAGCAGCCTTAGTTCTAGGGTCAAGGGGAGCAGTGTCCAGCGATACGATTAGGCGTCGTCTTCGGGCTGCTGGAATCCACTGCCGACGGCCATATGTGGAGCCAATTGTGACACGTCAACAACACCAGCAGCAGCCCTCACACAGTAAGGGTGTTTATCATCTGGCTCAGAACAACGTTAACATTTTTCCATGACCGTATATAAACAAAATCTGATCAGGTCCTGATTTTCGAAACAAACTTAAGTCTGAGTTTTGACTTAAGTTAGAGTTTTTACTCAAATTCGAGAAAGCGCAGGAAAATGCATGTTCCCAGAATGAACTGAAATCGATATTAAACTCAAACACAGTAGACAATTTGGTTGGATAGATTTTTTGGTGGATAGATTACTTAAGTTGTTTGGGCTTTCTTATTTTAAAAATGCAGTTGAGTTAAAAGTTCAGCTGTTTCAAATTGTCAAACTCAGTTTGAAATTTTGAATAAAAACTTTTCTTTTTTCTCGAGAAATCGGGGCCAGGAACTTGTGGTCAGTGAATGAATACACAATGACATTTACACTTTCTCAGTAAAGTACAGATTTTAAGTAACGGTGACTGTGTGTTTTAGATGGCAAAATTTGTGTGCTGGCGATTAGGTTCCTGACTCTGGGAGTGTGGGTTGGAATCTGTACTTTACTAAGAAAGTGTAATTACAGATATAACATGAGTTCCATGGTCAGTAAATGGTTGAGAGATATTGTTTCAAATGATAGACATAGTTTGCAAAGTTTATAATGACAGCATGGTATGTGTCCCAAGACTAGGATCGTGTGAACTGTGTCCCAACTACATAGGTTTCAACATCAAGTAGATCAACCTAATAATTTTACTGGTCATAAGCGTGCTTGTTACAAAGCAAACATTCTTTTGAGATTTTATTTCGTGATGAAAGTTTCAAACATAATCAGAGGTATAAAATGCTAATTTTTGTGCCAACTCAATTACAGGTAATTACAAGCTTCCAGGATATAACTCATATATATTCCTTCCCTGATTGCCGTTCTCAACAAGATTCATGTGTTATTCCTCCAGAGACCCACTCAAGGACCATCCGGATGTCTACCCAGAACCGGTGTTCGGACCATCCTTGCAGATCGCTGGTCAGCCGGCCCGCTGGACAGGGGACAGTCATGGCTTCATCGGGCAGCCTGGTATCCAGGCCCGGATCTCGTTCGAGTCATACACGGGCGAGCGCATCACTTCCTACCTGGAGATCGTAAATGATGGGACCACATCTGTCTACTATGACTGGAAGGTAGAATGTTTTGAGAGTAACCTGTGGGATGAGATGAATTACAGTATATCTGTCCTAATGGAATTCATTTTGTAAGTTCTTGGCAAGAATATTTCACCATTAGTTCACGAGGAACTGATATTCTGTTACCACTATATGTCTGAACAAGTACAAGCAGTGAAAGACAGAAACGCAGTTGTTGCTGTAAATGTGCTGATCTTTGAAACTTTGTTAAACCCTATTTCACCTCACCTCACCTCACCCCACCCCACCACACCATACCACCTCATCATCACCACACCACCACACGACACTACACCTTACCCCACACCCAAACCACCTCACCTCACCTCAACTCACCCCATCTCACCACACTACACCTGACTAAACCTCATCACACACACACACCACACTCAACCACCCAATCTTACCTCACTTCCCCCATCTCACCTCACCACACCATCCAGACTCACCTCACCCAATCTCACCTCACCCAACTTCACCTCACCATCTGATCTCATCTTACCCAACCTCACCTCATCTCACCCCACCGTCCAGACTCACATCACCTCACCTCACCCAACCTCACCTCACCTTCTGAAATCATCTTAACCAACATCACCTTTTCTCACCCCACACACACCTCACCCCACCATCCGGACTCACTTCACCCCAGCTCACCTCATCTCTCCCCACACACCTCACCACACACACCTCACCACACCTCACCATCCACACCCAGCTCACCTCATCTCACCCCCACTCACCTGACCTCACCTCATCTGTGTCTGTTTCAGCAACTCCCCAAGGACAATCCGTTTGAGTTGGTACAGGCCACTGTCCAGAGGTTCTACTTCAACAACAGCAGCGGTCAGTGACACACACATACACACAGTCAGATCTGTGGGATGGAGTCTAAACATACAATCTGGTGTAGTTCCAGGTCAATGGGGATAATAATAAGGCTGCCATGTTATAACAGTAATATTGATGACAACTGCATAAAACAACAGTCGCTCACTTTTAAGGCTTGGGTAGGAAAATAAGGACATTATTATCTTTTTATTATTTTTACTATTGGATATTTATATCATATCCTCGCCTAGTGGAGTGCTGGTATTTTTTCCCTCAATCACTGGATGCTCAAAGGCACATCTTATTATCAATCTCAGCTCCCTGGGGATCATACAACTCTTCTTGCCACTAGGCGCACCGAGTTAATGCGGCTTTCCCATCCTTATGATGCAAGTGTTGTCACAGACTTGAAGCAAGACCTGTTGTCATATGAATTTACAAATTATTATTCAAAATCTGAGATAGATTTGTTTTTCCTCATTCCTGATATGTTCCAGATGTGTAAAAACCTCTGTAAATATTCTAGTCATTTCAGTTTCAAAATGTTTGTTTTTTTAATATTTCTTTAATATTGTTTGTTTGCATTAAACTAATCTGAGACATGATGTTCATGCTAGCATATTAAAGTATCAACATCTCCAGTCTATACAAACGTATAGTATATACTGTCACTAAGCATGCTGTTTTTACTGTGTATGCTTTTTCAGGTGTAATTCTGCCTGGAGAGACGATGAAGTTCCCGTTTGTCTTCAAGTCTCCCAACGCTGGAGTCTTCACGGAACAGTGGAAGTTTGAGACTCGCCCCGTCGTCTGTGGCGGTGCCGACCTCATCGTGTCCCTGAGAGGGGTGGCACTGCAGGAGGACATCTACCAGAAACAGAGACAAGAACTGGAGGTGAGAGTCTTGATTCCTTGAATTTATGTTTAGAGGTGTCTATGTTAAACCTTTTTATGGTTTAGTGCAGAATGTGAGTGAATCGGAGTGTGAATGAGTGTCTATGTGAGTGTCAAATCTTGGAAAAATATCGGAGGACACATCATCATATCTTTAATATGAACTTCAGTGACATAATTAATATGTATAACAATTTCCTTTTCAACAGGTATAATCTTGCTTGTTTCTTTTAAAGATGACTATCTGCTCTTATATGATTTGGGACCGCCTCCGTGGTGTAGTGGTTAGAGCTGTCCGCCCGGAGAGCGGAAGGTCGCGGGTTCGATCCCCAACCGCGTCATACCAAAAGACTTTAAAATATGGTACTTGTTGGTCCCTGCCTGGCGCTCGGCATTAATGGGTACAACAAGGACTGGTCGGCTCGGAGTCAGTATAATGTGTCTGAGTGGGGTATTCATGCTTCACTGCGGCATGGTATCTCAGTGGGCTAGCACTATAAAACCAGCTTCAGTCTGGGCTAGTACAAGCAGCCACACATACACATACACACGCATGCACGTCGTCATATGAGCGAAATATTCTCAAGCACGACGTTAAACCCAATTTCACCTCACCTCCTATATGACTTGGGCCAAGCACTACCCTGGGTGTCTGGTATTGTTTATAACAGGGACTCAGAAATGAAATATTAATTACAAAAAAACAAAACAATGAGTATCACTGTATGAAAAAGTTCAGGTCGACACCTTAAATATTCAGACATTTTCTAAAATGAAAACAAAGGGTTGAGTCAGTCATTAATGAGAACCCACCTCAGGAACTTATTACATGTCTTGAGCATATTTTCATCCAGAGCTGGACCCGTGAAGATCAGGGTTAGTATTGATCTTCAGTAACCCATGCTTGTCGTAAGAGGCGACTAACGGGATCGGGTGGTCAGGCTCGCTGACTTGGCTGACACATGTCATCGGTTCCCAATTGCACAGATTGATGCTCATGCTGTTGATCACTGAATTGTCTGGTCCAGACTCAATTATTTACAGACCACCATCATATAGCTGGACTATTGCTGAGTGCAGCGTAAAACTAAACTCGCTCACTCACTCATTCACTCACTCATCCAGCGTTGTCATGGTGTTTCCAGCAAGATCTGCAGGCGAAGCAGGCTAACCAGGTGGTCACGCAGATCCTGGACGAGCTGATAGATGCCATCAGGATGCCCGACCGTCCACAGTCGCCCGTCGACGCCTACATCACGGAGGAGGAGATCTTCAGGAGACACAACCAGGGGGTAGGTGCTAGTTTACCCATTCCGACATCATCTGTATTATTACATGTGTCACAGCAATAGAAATACATCAGATAACAGATGTGTATGGTTGTTTAATTTGAAAGCTCAGTTCTGTAATTAGTAATTAGTAAATGTCTACTACTAGTACTAGACGGAACGTGTTTCTAGGCATCATTTTCAGTAGAGTTTACTTTTGTTTTATGAACAACTATTAGCAGAGCTTGCAAGACCAAGATTTACTGGCTTTTGGAGTCTTAACTTAAAAATCAGCATTGAGATTCACAATAATATTACATATGCGTATTATTAGGGGTGGACGATAATACCAGTTAACCGGTATATTGCAATTCGAACTTCACAATACGATATATTGCAGTACACTTTTCATGAACCGGTTCACCCGATATGATCGGCAATTTTCCGCGACCATGATCGGTAATTTTCCTGATGTAGTCAAAAATTCTAATAACATTTGTATTTCCTTTATATTATTATACATTGACAGTTTTGAGAATGTTTATTGGTCGTATTATTGCATTTGCACGACTTCTAAACCATATAAATATAAGAATAGCTTGGTACAGGCACTCGTACGAAAACGGCGGACACCGCTGCAGACGCTTTTTCTCCAGTTCCAAACTTTAGGGCAAAGTCTTCAATTTGGAAACATTTTCAATTGCAATTCAATCTCTTGCACAATCACAACTGAGTCCTGACAGTGGCCAGTGGCATTGTTTCAAAAGAAAGGAAACATTTCATTACCTTAAACCATGTGTTACACTTTCAGAGGCCCAGATAAGCTGCGTATCTGGGTAAAATACGCATAGAAAATTTCCAATTACGCATTGAAAAATAATTGTTGCGTACCAATTACGCATTTAAAATGTTAGATACAAAAAAGTTTAAAACAAATGCGTACGGAATATATTTATAAAAATAGCTTGCGTAATGAAAAAGACATCGATTGCTATCAAGTTGTACTGTTAGTATAGGACTAGTGTTGTACTGTCAGTATAGGATGAGTGATTTTTATGAAATCATTTCCATTATATTTAAGTTGGTTTTGATTAGGTATGACATGAGGCAGAACATACCTGCTTAGTAAACTTACTCAATGACATAATACTTAAGTGAGTAAAATGACTGAAGTACGCACATATTTGAATCCAGTGGGTAACGGAAAATGAAATACCCACTCAACATTCATAATACCCACTCCAAAAAAATACAGTTGGTACAGTACCCACATGAGCTAAATCTTATCTGGAGCTCTGCACTTTCACAATATATCGCAATACAAAAATTTTGGTAATACCCAACGTATTATGGGATAAAAGTGACATGTTCAATCTTGTAAACATGTTTATCATCCAAATTGCTTCCACAGTAAATATGCTTGGGTGAGATCAAGGGGTATCTCACAGGAGATATTGCTTCAGTGAATTACTGTGCAACCCATTGTGACATCATCAGTTACCATGACATCACAATCAAATTATATCAAATTACATCTCATGCTGGTTAACTGTACTTGTATACACAGGTTATAAGTTGGAAGAATGATTTTGGATGATAAATAAAATTTCACACCCATTTCTTTTGATGTCAAAAGGACATTGGGTGACAGTCTCAACGTTCAGTGTTGTAGTGGTTGTGTTGACTCGGGTGACAGTCTCCACGTTCAGTGTTGTAGTAGTCGTGTTGACTCGGGTGACAGTCTCCACGTTCAGTGTTGTAGTGGTTGTGTTGACTCGGGTGACAGTCTCCACGTTCAGTGTTGTAGTAGTCGTGTTGACTCGGGTGACAGTCTCCCTGTTCAGTGTTGTAGTAGTCGTGTGACCTCCTCCCCGTGTTGCAGATGCACTACAACCATGAGACGGTGGTGGAGCTGAAGCAGATGTACCTGCAGCTGTTCCCAGAGGAGGAGAGAGTGGGCAAGTTCTGGGACCTCTGTGTGCAGGACCTCAAAGACGTGAGTCTAACTTGCAAGTTATCATGAGAGTCAAATCCGTGCCCTCTGGTGCCGGACCTCAAAGACGTGAGTGTCACTTGCAAGTTATCGTGAGAGTCAAATCCGTGCCCTCTGGTGCCGGACCTCAAAGACGTGAGTCTCACTTGCAAGTTATCGTGAGAGTCAAATCCGTGCCCTCTGGTGCGGACCTCAAAGACGTGAGTCTCACTTGCAAGTTATTGTGAGAGTCAAATCCGTGCCCTCTGGTGCCGGACCTCAAAGACGTGAGTCTAACTTGCAAGTTATCATGAGAGTAAAATCCGTGCCCTCTGGTGCTGGACCTCAAAGACGTGAGTCTAACTTGCAAGTTATCATGAGAGTCAAATCCGTGCCCTCTGGTGCTGGACCTCAAAGACGTGAGTCTAACATTTGCAAGTTATCATGAGAGTCAAATCCGTGCCCTCTGGTGCCGGACCTCAAAGACGTGAGTCTAACTTGCAAGTTATCATGAGAGTCAAATCCGTGCCCTCTGGTGCCGGACCTCAAAGACGTGAGTCTAACTTGCAAGTTATCATGAGAGTCAAATCCGTGTCCTCTGGTGCAGGACCTCAAACATTTCTCAAACCAGAATAGAATTTAATTTTCAAAGTAGTGCAGTAAAGATGGTTTCTGATTTGTTGTCCTTTCATTGGTCAGTCAAAGTTTGCAAAAGGTCACGCTGACATGACCTGTAATGACATGACCTCAGATGTTTGTGCAGCGATAGCAAGGGTTAAGATCTGATGTTAAAGAACTTGGCGTAAAATGATTGAGCCATGACGTGTTAGAACTGTTTACTGTCACTGGTCCTGCAGCTGGTGATGGACCTGGATGAAGATGACGAGAACAAAGAGCCGTACTTGCATCGTATCAACGAAGCTGTGGGGAAGATGTCGTACACCCCCAACCACCCAATACAACAGCAGCTGTACAAGATAGGGTGAGTAATAAACAGGGACTGTCATCAGGAGACTAGATGTGCTTCTACCTGTATGTGGTTTGTTGTTTAACGCCGCTCCAGGGATTTACAGGATTTGAAGTCCTGCATCCTATACACATAAATATTGACAATGGGTGCAACAAAATTTATTAGCGCATCGACAGGGACATAGAAAAAGTCCAAATACTTTTTGTTTAAATTCCAATCAAGTATCAATAAGTTATCAAAGAGTTTGCTAGTAGCTGGATTATTGTACAATTTGCACTTCAATTACTGTAGCAATAATGTGATGATCATGATGGACAATACAATAACAGTATTAATAATAATATTTAAGTGTCCGGGACCCCCATTTTGTAGTCCAAGACCCCTGAAAATTAAGAGTATGAGTCCTAGCAGAGACCATAATATTATATGGTCTCTGGTCCTAGGGACCCTCAAATACAAGACTCAAGGTAAATGTGTGGTGCTCCCAGCAATACCATGTGTGCAAATCCAGAAAGAGAGTGTGTGTGTGGGTGGTGTGTGTGTGTGTGTGTGTTGTGTTTGCAGGTGTGCACCCCCTTTGTCCTGTTATTTTATTAAATGACCATTGAAACAAACGCTCATGAAAATGAAGTGTGCACCTTCCCTTTCTCTATAGTGCCCCCCCTTCTAAAAAGCTGTATCCATCCCGGAATATTCCAGCTATATGACAGCAGTTTGGATCAGAAAATCCAGTGATTTACATCTTGATCATCAATCTACGCAATTGGGATACAATGACGTACATCAACCAGGTCAGCGAGCCTGACCACCTGATCACCAATTCTGAAGACCAATTCTAACCTATATCATTTGCATTGAGAATGTAGGACCTAAGCAACCCATGCTTGTCATAAGAGGTGATTAAATGGATGAGGTGGTCAGACACCAGACTTGGATGTAAGTCATTTTATGCATTCCATGGATTGTTGCTCATAATGATAATCACTGGATTGTCTGGTCCAGACTTGATTATTTACAGATCGAAGTCATACAGCTGGAATATTGCTGAGTGTGACGTTAAACAACCAACAAAACAAGCTTTTGCAAAGGAATTTGAGTTTAGCAGTCAAATGGTTAAGTGTAAATGTATTGATATGTTTCTCTCATCAATCTGACATCATATACAAGTAACAGATGTAGAATTGTGCTTCGTAAAGTATGTGTGTGGTGTGGAGGGGAGAATATATCATGACATAGATGCAAGATTTGGATATTTATAAAGAAACAAATGCCCAAAAGGAAAGTCAAACCTGGGAGATTAAACCTAAAAAATATTGATATTAATATATATGAAAATTAGAAAGTGAGTTACCTCCCCTTAACCACATTGCTCTTCCCAATTTCTCATGACAATCTTTTCTGATTGTATTCTTCCCATGATACTAAGTATAATGTCTTCATTAAGTGTGTTATTTGTTTTTGTGACAGGTACGAGTATCTGATCGAGGCCGTGGACAGTATTGTTGGGCAATCCATGTTAGTCCGTCAAGTTCTTGGGATGCCTGAAAAAGAAATAGAAGAATTTCCTGAAGGCGATTTAAGTAAGTTAAACAACATCATGAATCATCATTCAACGTTATATATCTTACATGGGTATCAATTTTCATCTGTCTTCAATCTTGCTTTGATTGTTTGCCGGCAGCTACAAATTGTCACCAGCACTCTTATCACTTATTGAAAGAGGCAACCATGCTGGCTGTAAAAAGATGACTAATTTCAACTGGTGGTCTCGGTCACTTGGTCGACTAGGTCGACTAGTTGTCATCGTACCCGATAGCTCAGACCTGCATCTTTATTTTTTCACATGGCTAGAATATTGCTGAGTGTGCCATGAAACATTTATTCAGTCAGACTGACCATTCTCTTCCTCATTGTCTTACAATGTTCTCTATCTGAGACGCTCGTCTCCCACTTGTGTCTTTTCCTTATTTTTGTGTATTTTATTCAGTTTCTATGTATTTTAATTTGTTTCATTTTGTCTCCTTTTGCACTCATGTATTTTAAAATTCAAAATTTCATACAGAATTTCATTTCAGTGTGATTGTTTTTTTATACATTTCACCAGATGTCACATGTCTTATAAAAGAGTGGTTTGCTTATCACGCCAAAGACCCGTATTTGATTCCACACATAGGGATAATGGCCCATTTCATTGCTGTGATATTGCTGGAATATTGCAAAAAGCGGCTTAAAACTTCCCTCACTGACATTATCTAAAGCAAAATGCATCTCATGCATCTCAGATCCAAGCATGAGGTACATACATCCATGTATAGGACATTCTGCTGACCAAATCTTTAGCAACTATGATACCACAAAAATTTCATGATTCATGAAGATTTTGAAAAATGTTCAAATTACTTCATTCAAATGCATTTTGACCATTTAAATTGACACCTAAAAGCAACGTTTCAATCAAACTGATATTCAAATTATGTATCTATTTGTGAACATGAATCTAACAAGGGCCATAACTCCACAGGACACGACCGAGAATACTCCTGGGCATCTTGTTCCTCCACTGGTAGGATCATCATGTAGAGTTATCCCCCCTTGTTGCAACCCGCTGTTTGTTGTATTGACCCTTCACGTTTTTGTCACATTGATTTTCAGAAATTGTTCATAAGAAAATGTGTGCACACATTATTGTTTTTGCACATGTTCAATATTGAAATTCACCACGTCACTTCTCCTCCCTAACATGTCAACCCGCTTCTTCTTCTCCTCTTCCTCCCTCTTCCTCTCCTTGTACGTGTGATATCTGCATGGCTCCAGTAGACCGGCCACGTGATCTATATCTGTCCCAAGTTATTACTGATTTGGAGTGTGGGTTGGTACAGTGGGGAGGCAATTGTCGTACGTTTGGCATGGCAGAAATCTGTGGTTGTCAGTTAAAAATCCTAGAATTGGCTTGATTATGTTTCTTGGTTTGTCAACACTGTACCAGTGCTGAGAGATTCAAAAACAAAATAATTCCAAGATTTTATGACAAGAGGTAGTCAACTTTCCTGTATCTCAAGCAATATTCCAAGGGTGATGAGGTGTGGTGTTTGGCTGCTTGACTCCTGATAGGGTTCTAGGACTTTGATCCTGGCCCACTACGAGTTTGTTCAAAATTGCCTCTGTTCACGCAGCAGAAAGTGGGTAACCAGTGGGATAAGTAATGTGACTAATATCCTTCTAGCGCCTCACAGGCAGCTTGGGTTTTCCGGGGTAATAATGTGTTAGCGTTTTGAGCATGCACAAGTGTGTGGAAAAGGTGCATTATAAATGGCCATTATTATTATTATTTATATCAATCACTGGATTGTCTGATCCAGATTCAGCAAATTAGCTTACATGTGCCGTTGCACAAAGTGATCCTAGTGCTATGATGGTCACAAGTCTATGTTGAAGTATGGGAGTTACGATCACCTTAGTGCTGCGATGGTCACAAGTCTATGTTGAAGTATGGGAGTTACGATCACCTTAGTGCTGCGATGGTCACAAGCCTATGTTAAGTAAGGGAGTTACGATCACTTTAGTACTACAATGGTCACAAGCCTATGTTAAGTAAGGGAGTTAAGATCACCTTAGTACTATGATGGTCACAAGCCTATGTTAAGTAAGGGAGTTACGATCACTTTAGTGCTGCGATGGTCACAAGTCTATGTTGAAGTATGGGAGTTACGACTACAATGGTCACAATACGATCACCTTAGTACTACGATAGCTTTGTGGCACCGGTCCCTCGGTCATACAACTGAACATGCAGGTATCACATGTACTAGTATATTGAATCCCTCCCAAGCAGTGTCAGACATTCAGGAGGTCCTGGGGTCCTTGAGGTCTTCTCCAGCGGTATTTGAATCTATGGACCTTTAACTTGTTTATTAGGTTGATCACAAGGACCCTTGACCTTCATGCTTGGTGTTGAACTTCCGGGTGTGCAGACTCATATCACGTTTCCATCCCATTTTCACATTGTGTTTATGATCATGGCTTATGAATATGGGTAAGGCTGGCTGACTTGGTTGACAAATGTCATTGTATCCCAATTGTATAGATCAATGCTCATGATGTTGATCACTGGATTGTCTGGTCCAGACTCGATCATTTGCAGACTGCCGCCATATAGCTGGAATATTGCTGAGTGCAGAGTTAAACAGCAAACAAAGGCATGACTAATGTTTACAAAGACAGTCCATGTTGTTGTTGAAGTTCAGACATAGGTTTACTCTTCTATCGTTAATTCAGTCGTACCACCACAAGATCCTGCAAAGTTAGCCGGTCCACGTAAAGGTGCAGTCAGATCAAGCAGTATTGGGGAGGAAGGTATACCAGATACATAGTTAGGGCTTGTGATAGTTATATCATTACCCATAATCAGTATTTTATATCACTGCACTGAGAAGTGTGTGATATACAGATTTAGTTTTAGTGACTTATTGAGTTGCCTATTGTGGTATACATAGTAAGGGCTAGTGATAGTTATATAGTTGCCCTTAATCAGTATACTATATCACTACAGTGAGACATGCGTGGTATACATGACTAGCTCTAGTGACTTATTTAATTGCCTTTTGTAGTATACATAGTTAGGGCTTGAGATAAATATATAGTTGCTTTGACTCAATATATTTCATTATCTGTACTTCATAGAAAGAGCATGATATACATCTTTAGAGCTACAAATAGTTTTAGTTGCCCATCATTTTCATGCATAGTTAGGGCTGAGGATAATATGTAGTTGCCCTGAATGAGCATATTTTATTACTGCAGGTATCTGGGTGATAGTCATTAGATGCCATAACAAGGGTATACTAGATGTAGTTTTGTATTTCAGAGACAGCATATCTTCATTCATTCACAGTTAAACGGTTAACAACAGAAAATTGTTAGACCCATTTTGTTAAAATGTCTCAAGATCACATACTTTGTGTATGCTTCTGACAAGTGTAATATGACACATTTTCCATAGCTGAAAGCTATAAACACACACAGTGTGCAAAATATTTTCCAAATTTGGCTAGACAGTCAGGCTAGCTATGCAGGAAAGTTACTAGCCCACACAATAATTCACTAGTCCGAAATTTGAATGTAGACATGTGTTTCATCATTAGCTGCTAATATGATGAACTTTTTTATCAGGCCATACTTTTGCATGATTTAAAAGTGTGTTATAACTTAACAAGATGGAGAGAGTGATATATTTACAAAATGACCCCATGAAAAATCACTAGCCAGTCGGGCCTGTGATTGCAGAGATTTACTGGCCCGTCTGGATTTTTACTAGCCACAGGCTAGCAAGCCAGTGGCTATTTCCCGCACTGAACACACAGTGCCGTTTAGAAAGTGGTCAAATGTAAAATCTGTTATATTTGGGATTACACTTTCTTTGTAAATATAGACTCAAGTCATCAGACTTCCATTTTCATGGTGCCGTATAGCTGGAATATTGCTGAGTGGTAGTGTTCACGAATAGCGTCTGACCCTCTGACAAATCCGGCAGATTCGCCAACGGTCAGACAGAAGTCTACAACCCGCCGGCCCCAGTGTCTGACTGTATATTTCACATGACTTTGACTGAAGTTGTTTTATGTGACATGTGACACTTGTTTGCTGTTTATAAATCTTATGTTTGTTAATAATTTCAATGTCAATTATAAGAAATATTAAATCTGAAATGTGTGTTTAATTTTATTCCATGGGTCCTGTGCATTTTCAATGGGTCAGACAGACATCTGAAACTTACAGGACCCAATGTCCTGTGACTTTGAAACACCATTCGTGAACACTGAGTGAGACGTAAAACTCAGCTCCATTTTCATGGAAGCCGTGGTGACTGAGTGGGTAGATCACTGACTTTGTGTGCTGGGAATTTGGTGCCACCCTCCAAGAGTATGGGTTCAAATCCTAGAGTGTAATCACAAATATTGACCACTTTCTAAAAGGTATTGTGAATTGGAAAAATGTTTGTGATAAAATTCTGTCATGTACAACTTCAGCAGCAAATGTGCAGCAATTGTGGCTAGAATGATGCTCATTATGTCAATCACTGGATAGTCTGGTCCAGATTCAATCATTTACAGACTGTCATGCAACTGAAATATTCCTGGGTGGGCCATAAAACCAGAAACAGAAGCAATATTTAGCATGGATGTTTAGCTGTAACACTTTTAACTTTTAAACTTTTTTTAGGCCAGACCAATTTTATTTCTTGTTTTATGGATTTTTGTCCTCAGAAAACCTAAAGGCAGGAGGGAAAAAATAAAAATTAAAAATCTCTAGTCAAAGAAATATTCATTTTAAATACTAAAAGTATTTTATTTTTGTCAATTTATGAAGTGTATATGGGTTACTCTCATTAGAGACTTGTTGTTTCAGTATGGATATGGTTTTATTTGGTTACAACAGAAATTGACTCAAAATTGTACAGGATTTATAAGTGCTTTTAGACAAAGGGTTATTGATATACATTCACAAATGTGGAAAAATAATATAAGTTCACTTAGTGAAACAAGAATATATTTTCTTATCAAACCACACTTACCATGGAAAAGTATTTATCTCAAATTGATATCATAAACTATAGGGTAGCCTTGACATGCCTACGATTATCTTCTCATTCACTTATGATTGAGAAAGGAAGATGGGCTCGACCAAAATTAGCTTTAGAAAATCGATTATGTCCTTTTTGCAAAATGACATAGAGGATGAATATCATGTTATCATGGTTTGTCCTAAGCACTTGACATTTAGACGTCGCTACCTACCTCTGGACGTATACAAGTCTCCAAATATGATGAAGTTTATTAGTCTTTTACAAACTAAAGTTGAAGTATTAACCTTCAACTTAGCCAAATTTGTTTATCATATATTTCAGGTAAAGCAAAACTATAATCTGAATTATCCATGAATGTTGATCTTCTTTCTAGTGCTATCTTTTGTCACAAAAGGTCTTTGTAAGGGGGTTGGGTGGGGGGAGGCAGATGTTGGCAATGCGCTTTTGAAAGTATGTTAATTGTATTTTTCATGTTGGCCGTTGGCCTATTAAAGAAATAAACATATATATATGGAGCAAAAAAAACAATCAACAATATTTTCTTTGTACGTTTACATTTTTGGCCAATAAAAACATGAGGATTTCTTTTTTGAGCAGGGAGAAAAAAATTTCTTTTATTTCTTATTCTTGAAAAAATACGACCAGTGGATCTGTAAAACAAGACATAAAATTGGTCTGGCCTTAAGCACTTTTAACAGCCACGCTGTACTTATTCCAGAATTCACTGCATCAGGCATTCAACATTCCTCAGTAGACAGTAGTTTGACCCAGTTTCTCTCTGACAGGATATAAATGGACATTTTATGAGTTCATCTATTTTACAGCCACAACATTGTGTTTTAAGTTGTGAAGTAAACAGGTGGATTGTCAGGAGTCTGGTATGTGTCGTAACACCTGCTTGTCAGATTGTAGAGTCGTAACACCTGAGTCAACACCTGCTTGTCAGATTATCTTGTCAAATGGGATTTCAGATTTGCTAGTTATAAACAACGTGACCTCACATCCCCATTCAAACGTCACAGGTGTGCTGGGGTTATACTAAAAGTTACACCCTGAAATAAAGTTATCTTGTTTCTCAAAATATATAAAGATAACCTAACTGTACAGAGAACGACATAAAATTGAAGAGCTGAGGCAATCTAGACTTGCAAAATCATGCTAGACTTGAGTTGGATGAATCTTGTAATATATTCCCTGGGTTCTGAGAGACAGACTAGGGCAGGGTGTGTTAATGTGTTTACTCACTCAGGTCACAACTGATCCACAATTCATTCTGCCATGATAGTAATGATAATGATGATGATGTGCCAATTTATGACGCACCAAGTCCACACCTTAATGTATGCTCAAAGAATCATCATCCCAGTCAATGGATCACACCTGATGGTTGTCATACCATGCTATGTATATTTACTTCTCATTGTTTGGTTTCACTTAAAACTTGAAACTGTAAGAATCTACATCGAAATATCACTCTATGCAGTAAACAGGAAGTTGTCATCCATAAAGTTGTATGCTAAATCAATGGATCAATGAACTAATCTTTCATTCTCAACTCCATGGAAAGTACAATGACCTAGTGCCTCTTAGGTGCTAGAAGATTAACAGTCACATTTTATTTAATCCTACTGGGTACCCATTGACTGATAAGGCTGAAAAATTGCTGAAAGAGGCATAACAACATACTGAAATACTAAGATTTTGTCAATGTTAGTATCAGTATGCAAGTATAGTTAAGATAACGCATTTCATGCAAGACTTCATAATGGATCAGGGGTGGTGGGGTAGTACAGTGGTTGAAGCGGTCTGCCTGCCATGCTGAAAACTCGAGTTTGATTCCTCATGTGGGTACAATGTGTGAAGCCCATTTCTGGTGTCCCCCACTATGATATTGCTGGAATATTGCTAAAAGCGGCGTAAAACTAAACTCACTCACTCACTTAATGGATCATGTTTGTCTGGAACCGATACAATCATTTATAGGCCCCCATTTTACAGCCGGAATATTACTGAGTTTGGCATAAATAACAAACAGACATGGACACAAGATGTAAATTAGTGTGAATATTTATACAGTTGCTCGAACCCCTGCCAAACCAGAAGTTAAGGAGAGTAAGTTAGCTAACATCTGATTGGCTCATTGTGTTGTAAAAGTCATATCATTGGCTGAGTGTGATGCTACATGCATAATAATGTGTGTATTTACATCAACAATAATAACTTGACAGACTGCATAATTAATTATTAACACAAAAAAATGACATCAGTACAAAATAAGGGACCTTGGTCAGCTCCATATTGCAACGCAAGCCATGACCCCATTCCGTTGTCAACCAATCAGGAAAGAGTATTCCATTAGTGGGTGTGGCCTAATAATTTTTTCATAAATGGATTTAAATGCAAAACGGAATTGAACATTTAGACAATCAATTAACATTTACAATATGTGTCTGGCATAATATACCTTACTACAAAGAATGGCAAACTCATGCGAAAAGCATATTTTTGACAGGTGTTATATGAATACATGACACTGTTTATGGATAAACTTCTTTTTATTCTTTATCACAAAGTTTCAGAGCTAATTAAAATTATAACAATGTAAGGAGGAAGGCAATAAGATTAACATTATAACAATGTAAGGATGAAGCCAATTAGATTAAAATTATAACAATGTATGGATGAAGGCAATAACATTAACATTATAACAATGTAAGGGGGAAGCCAATAAGATTAACATTATAACAATGTAAGGAGGAAGCCAATAAGATTAACATTATAACAATGTAAGGATGAAGGCAATAAGATTAACATTCTAACAATGTAAGGAGGAAGCCAATAAGATTAACATTATGACAATGTAAGGAGGAAGCCAATAAGATTAACATTATAACAATGTAAGGATGAAGCCAATAAGATTAACATTATAACAATGTAAGGAGGAAGCCAATAAGATTAACAGTTTAACAATGTAAGGATGAAGGCACTAAGATTAACATTATAACAATGTAAGGATGAAGCCAATAAGATTAACATTATAACAATGTAAGGAGGAAGCCAATAAGATTAACATTATAACAATGTAAGGGGGAAGGCAATAAGATTAACATTATAACAATGTAAGGAGGAAGCCAATAATATTATCATTATAACAATGTAAGGAGGAAGGCAATGAGATTAACATTATAACAATGTAAGGGGGAAGGCAATAAGAGTAACATTATAACAATGTAAGGAGGAAACCAATAAGATTAACATTATAACAATGTAAGGATGAAGCCAATAAGATTAACATTATAACAATGTAAGGAGGAAGCCAATAAGATTAACAGTTTAACAATGTAAGGATGAAGGCACTAAGATTAACATTATAACAATGTAAGGATGAAGGCCAATAAGATTAACATTATAACAATGTAAGGAGGAAGCCAATAAGATTAACATTATAACAATGTAAGGGGGAAGGCAATAAGATTAACATTATAACAATGTAAGGAGGAAGCCAATAATATTATCATTATAACAATGTAAGGAGGAAGGCAATGAGATTAACATTATAACAATGTAAGGGGGAAGGCAATAAGATTAACATTATAACAATGTAAGGAGGAAGCCAATAAGATTAACATTATAACAATGTAAGGAGGAAGCCAATAAGATTAACATTATAACAATGTAAGGGGGAAGGCAATAAGATTAACATTATAACAATGTAAGGAGGAAGCCAATAATATTATCATTATAACAATGTAAGGAGGAAGGCAATGAGATTAACATTATAACAATGTAAGGATGAAGGCAATAAGATTAACATTATAACAATATAAGGATGAAGGCAATGAGATTAACATTATAACAATATAAGGATGAAGGCAATGAGATTAACATTATAACAATGTAAGGAGGAAGGCAATGAGATTATCATTATAACAATGTAAGGATGAAGCCAATAATATTATCATTATAACAATGTAAGGATGAAGGCAATAAGATTAACATTATAACAATGTAAGGATGAAGGCAATAAGATTAACAGTTTAACATTGTAAGGATGAAGGCAATAAGATTAACATTATAACAATGTAAGGATGAAGGCAATAAGATTAACATTATAACAATGTAAGGATGAAGGCAATGAGATTAACAGTTTAACAATGTAAGGAGGAAGGCAATAAGATTAACATTATAACAATGTAAGGATGAAGGCTTTAAGATTAACGGTATAACAATGTAAGTTAAAGCCAATGATTATAGCACAATGGACTGCACACTGGAAAGGTAGATGCCTCGGTCTCGGTTTATAGCTGCCTCCTTTCTTTGGATTTTGATGCTTTCTTAAAGTTTCCTCCTTTTCCCTTTTTAGCCGATGAAGAACAAAAAGAAAAAGTTATCCATAAAACATGTCATGTATTCCTGTTTGTCCCACTTCTAAATGCCTTTATAAGAACTTCAGGTGTAATATATGTGTGTACGTTACAGTTGAAATCATAACTAATGATTATATATTCTGATGTAACTGTTGTGAGTAAATTTTCCTAACATCTAACGTTTCTATAAGCTGAATGTGGGTGTTTTGTTCTCTGTTGTGGGCTAATGTAAGTTTGATTGTCCCATGCTTGTTGAAACACCAGGGCTGGAAATGTGAGTTACACAGGAATTGGTCGTTTAGACAATCAAATAACATGAAATCATTTGCAATATATTTCTAACATAATGGAAGATCCGGGGTAGAATAGGTCTTCAGCAACCCATGCTTGCCACAAATGGCAACTATATGTTTGTCGTAAGAGGCGACTAACGGGATCGGGTGGTCAGGCTTGCTGACTTGGTTGACACATGTCATCGGTTCCCAATTGAGCTGATTGATGCTTATGCTGTTGATCACTGGATTGTCTGGTCCAGACTCGATTATTTACAGACCGCCGCCATATAGCTGGAATATTGCTGAGCATGGCGTAAAACTAAACTCACTCACTCACTCACTCTAACAAAATGATTGGCAGACTCAAGTTCAGAGCATATTTTGCAGGTGTTATGTGTGTTTACGTTACAGCTGCAGTAACTAATGATTATAAATTCTTATGTGACTTTTGTGATTAAATTATCTAACATTCTAAATTGTCTGTAAGCTGAATGTGGGTGTGTTTGTTCTCTGTTATGGGTTAGTGTAAGTTCAATTGTCCCAAGCTTGTAAGACCCATGCTGGAAATGTGAGTTACAATGGATCCTCAGCAACCTACGCTGGTCGTCCGAGTCGACTTGATGGATTGAGTGGTCAGACTTTGTGGCTCATGTTATCAATCACTGGAAACTCAAATTATTCACAGGCCTCTGTTAAACAGCTGGAATAATACTGTTGTAAAGCCCATTTCTGGTGTCCCCCGCCGTGATATTGCTGGAATATTGCTAAAAGCGGCGTAAAACTAAACTCAGTCAGTCAGTCAGTTGATAACATTTAAAATAATACCAAAATGAGTCAATCTAGTCCTAGTCAATATCAGAAGAACTGACCAATAAATAATGATAATTAATTAATAAGTTGGATTTTGATGGCTACTTAAGGTTTGAAAATGGCTCAATCAATAGCTAGCGGAATTCATTTTATTTTAAATTTTGTTGTTTTGTTTCTTTCAGAAAATATTATTTGGTGTGAATCGTCAGCTAGAAATGCTAAGTGTCTTTGTACTTCAGTCTAATTGGGTTTTTTCGTGGTTACGTTTGATCAGTGATGTTTATTTTATTTATTTGGATTACATTTGGTTGGGTTTTGTTTGATTTTGTCTGAAGACATGAAATCTTTACGTACTATCATCATTTAAATTTTGTATGGGTTTCTATGTTTCAGTTTTGAAATGTTTTAAAATATTTAATGAAATGATATTTGATAACAGGTCTACAGTATTTTCAACTTGGAATTACATTTTGTGAAATTGTATTGTTTTTTTATTTTGTGGAAACAAAATAATTTATGATTCTTGCTTTTATGTTTATTACAGGTTTTCATTTTTTTTTGCATTTTATAAAACCAATTATTATTTTCTGTTAAAATCTTATACCTCATTATTTCATGGTTTTGTGTAGGCTTTTGTTTCTAGTGGGTTTGATTTAATTTTCATTCTAAATGAGACTGATTTAGGTGAGGTTAATGTCAGGTTTTATTCATAATTTGAATTTAATTCCCCCTGGTTGTCTGTTTACAAGTAGTGTCCCAAGTTTCAGCATGTAACAGGTGGGGAGATACTACTAAAAACGCTCAAGCAAGGATGAGGCTCCAGAAGGGTTGAGTTTGGGAAGCAAACTGTATTTTGTTTTCAGAACGGTCTGAAGGAGATATGAAACACATATATGAAAGATAATTTTACTGTTATCAGGTGTTTATTTATATCTTTAGATGTTCATTAGTTTCTTTGTTTTTATTAAAGCAAAATATGAATTTATATTTTGATGGAGTAGTTGTATACCATTAAGACCCTCACATGTCAGTGTCTGGAAAAGATATGAGTCACAAGGCTGAATATTTGAATTTGCAATTTTATTCTCTCATATCCAGGTTTGCATTACTCTTTGGTAGTAGGTGGGATAGATTACGACTGTCATAAGGCTGAATTTGTATTCCTAATGTGGAAATAACTTCTGTTTCATTGTAAAAAAATTTAGTTTTTTTAAATGTTTGCATAATATTTTATGTGCCTTTCCCTTACCAAATTTTGCTGTTAACATTTTAAATTTACAATACTGCAGTTAGTTTGCAATTAACCTACACCTAACAGTGTTAACAGTACAAGAGCTTTGGGGTCAAAATTTGATCAACATTTGTCGGTTAAAGATTCACAATGCCTGTCTCTTTTGACCTTGTTTAAATCACATCAAGGTTTTGTTTTTATTTATTTTGCAGCGAAAATCATTTTGATTGATCATAACAGCAGAAGAGTCACAGCCGATCTGTGCAATACAATCTTGGTGTTTGGTAAAGTTAACATTCATGAAACATGATCTATGGATATCAGAATACCAAAATTCAAAATCTGATTCCAATATATTTTAACTTATTATTAAAAGGCATTGATGAATTGTACAGTTCTTTAGTCCTATCAAATTTGACCCAATGGTGTGTGACCGATATTTGTATGCCAGTATGTATAATGCATGTTTATATTCATTTCATAATTCTGATTATGAACATGGTGTTTCTTGTAATGGGATTGAATATATATTTTACAATTCCTTAATTTTGTCTGTTTTGATATTTGCATGATAAAATTTCAATGCTTACTATTCTATTTTGCATTTGTTTACGTCTTTGTCGTACATTCCTGATTTGCACATCAATATTTAATTTGTTTCATACTGTAATGGCACTGTAGAGTTGTCTCCCTTTGACCATGGTGTCTTACCTATTGAGCATTGCACAGGTGACAGTCGGAGGGGAAAGACAGCAGACAAGTCAAAAGCAGATGGGAAAGATAAAAGAGGAACACCAGGAAAGGATGCTAAGGCAGTCAAAAGCGGGAAAGAGGTAAGGAATTTTGCAAAAAATCTGTTTGTTCCATGTTAGTACAGTATTTGATTCCTTCCACGAGCGTATCATCACATTTTCTACTCTCAGGGTGGTTTAGTGGTTAAAGTGTATGCTTGTCTGGTCAAAGGTTTAGGTTTGATTCCTTACTTGGTCAATTGTTAATGTGACAGCCGTTTTTGGTTTTGTTGTATAACTCCTACATACCCTCTATTTGATATTGCTGAAAAACACATCACATCCACTCACTCATTCACTCACTCTTACCAAAAACACATGTTTACTCTCATTAACTCACTCACAACGACCCTCGCACTCACTCTACCACTCAATCAAAACACCAACCGTCACACTCACTCATTCACATACTGGTCACTCACTCAATCAAAACACCAACTCATTTACTCTTACCCAAAACAGATTCAGCCATCTCACTCACTCACTCACTCCCAACGACCCTCGCACTCACCCTAACACTCAATCAAAACACCAACCATCACACTCACTCATTCACATATTCACTCACTCAATCAAAACACCAACTCACTAACATACTCTTACCCAAAACACAGATTCAGCCATCCACCATCTCGCTCGTTCATACACTCACTCACTCACTCACTCAGCTAAGTGGCGACTAGTGGGATCAGGTGGTCAGGTTCGCTGACTTGGTTGACACGTCATTGCGTCCCGATTGCATAGATCGATGCTCATGATGTTGATCACTGGATTGTATGGTCCAGACTCTATACAATTATAGACTGGTGATGAGGTCAATACCTGTTTTTATGGACACGCGAAAAGCAATATTGACCGAGGACAATTGCTTTTCGTGGGTCCATAAAAACAGGTATTGACCGAATTCGCCAGTCTATAATTGTTTTATTATGTAATTACCGAAAAAAAGCTTCTAAAATCCAAAACATGTCCATTTAGTCAAGAAAAGTAATTTTATTTTCATTACAAACCAATAACGTTATGTCAACAATGCTGTGACATGTAAACAATAAAATGACGTCATAGCTTGACGTCATAGTAACTCAGGTCAATATGACTTTTGGTCGGACCTGGGTTGGAGTCAATATGCTTTTCTGTCGACGGTCACGTGACCGCCTCTAGACCAATCAGGTAGCCGGAAAAATATGCTTGCATAATAAAATTATTTACCGACTGCTGCCATATAGCTGGAATATTGCTGAGCGGGGCATTAAACAACCAACCAACCAACAAACAAACAAATCATATTGTGCTATGACATCATTTTGCAATGTGCATCATTGTGTCTACATATAGGTTCATGTTAAATATCTATTCATAGGTAGTCTTCCAAACTGTACCGATAAGTGACATTAGTACCAAGATATTTCCAAGGCTCAATATTTAATGACTTTATGACCGAGGGATGTCAGGCAGTACGCCCACACACCTTACACCCCTATAGCTCTAACGCTCGCTCGCTCACTCACTCACTCACTCACCCACTCACTCACTCACTCACTCACTCACTCACTCACTCACTCACTCACTCACTCACTCACTCACTCACTCACTCACTCACTCACTCACTCACTCACTCACTCACTCACTCACTCACTCACTCACTCACTCACTCACTCACTCACTCACCCACCCAAATCAGTTGAAGTTAAGCAACGTCAAGCTCGGACAATCCTTGGATGGGTGACCGTGTTTGGCAGCCTGACTCCTGAGAGTTTCTAGGACTTCAGTCAACGAAGCACATGTGATGCATGTGGTCTCACCTTAGGCAAGGGTGTTTGTTCAAATTGCCTCTGTTCACCCAGCAGAAAATGGGTACCCGGTGGGATAAAGTCATGTGACTATAACCTTCTAGCGCCTAACAGGCAGCTTGGGTTATCCGGGGTAATAAGAATCAGATTCTGATTAAGCGCCGCGAGCAATCACTTGGTGTTTGGAGACTGTGCGCTATAGAAGATGACTTATTATTAAGAGAGATTCAACATTCATCATCATCATCATCATCTAGAGCATAGCAACATAATCAGAACTATCATCACCACTATCATCCACTATCATCCTACGTATAACATCTCCATTCTTTTTGTCAAAACACCGTGGAGCTGTTAACTACACTGGCTTCACTTCAGAAATGATGCCCTCTGTTATCTCAATCTCTCTTATCACCACCTACAGAATTTATCTCGCTGTCAGCTTGAATCAACAGCCAATCAAAATGTTTATCCTGTACATGCGTCAGGCGAAGATCTGTATTAAAGGCCCTGTCTCATCCGAGTGGGCGTGACATATTGGTTTAAATCTAAAGATGGTTGATCTCCTATGATGTTCCTATGTATTTCAGCCATGATGCTTTGATTTTTGTCAGCATCCTGTCATGTGACCCATAAACGAAAAGAAACTATGGTCGTAAATGGGTTTAACCGTGACCTACAAAACTGGGATCCAAGGGGCTCCAATGATTCATTTCAAAGTCACAGGAAATATTAGGGTCATTTAAAGTAATGAAATGGTGTAATGTACTTTAAGTTTTTATAACTATTGAAAATTTACGCCCTTTTTTTTTCTTGCCAAGAAATTGGTGAATTAATATTATTGAAATCTCTTTTTTGTGCATTTAATCTTTACATTTGAGCATACTGGAGGAAAATTTCTGTCTTGTTTGGAATCAGGATGTATGTCGATCTAACTAAAATGGAGATACCTTCGATAATCGCGGATGAAAATACATGCTTCAACCTTATTTCAGTGAATCACAAAATTTTCACAAAATGACAATCTACTGGTGTCCATTTCAGTATTTTTATATTACATAAAATATATACTGTATTGTTTTCAGGAAGAGATTGAGCACATAGCGGTGATTGTTTTATACCATCCATGTTTTTGTTTATGTAGGTAGTCATAGCAACATTTCCATGATTCATACTGCACCAAACATGTTAAATTTTGGGTAGTCTTTATGATATGCCTGTGTGGATCAGGTTTCATTCTTATCTGTTTCAAGTTTTACATTTTCTTATATAAGGCCAGACCAATTTTATTTCTTATTTACGGATTTTTGTCCTCAGAAAATCTAAAGGCAGGAGGGAAAAGTGCTAAAAATTAAAAGAGTAAAGAAGTAAAATTCCTTTTAAATACTAAATATATTTTACTTCTGGCAATTTATGAAGTGTATATGGGGCAAAAAACAATTTAAAAAAAATGTTCTTGAAAGTTTACATTTTTGGCCAATAAAACATTAGGATTTATTTTTTGAGCAGGGAAAATTAATTTATATTGTTTTTTCTTATTCTTGAAATAACATGATCAGCGGATCCGTAAAACAAGAAATAAAATTTGTCTGGCCTAAAAGATTATTTTTTTAATGTTTTGCTTTTGTAGTTCATTGAAAATTAAGATTCAGATGCATAATTTTGAGTCATTGATCTTTTAAATGATTAAATAGAAAACTTTATGTTATATTCTATAGTTTATTCATTGTACTGCTACAGAAGCCAAAATACATGATCCAAAACTTTTTCTTTTTAATAAAAGATCATTTATTTAACTTATAATTTTAGATCATTTTAAATAAATAAAAGAAATGCATGTTTTTGATTCAGTGTCTCTTCTTGTGATATTATTCATAAACATATTTATTTTAATAATTCACTTTATATTATCATTTGGATATTTTGATATGTACTTCAGATTGATTGTGGAGCGGTGGGGTAGTCTTATGGTTTAAGCTTTGGCTCGTCACGCCGAAGACCCGTGTTCAATTCCCCACATGGGCACAATGTGTAAAGCCCATTTCTGGTGTGTACCCCGCCGTGATATTGCTGCAGTATTGCTAAATGCACGTAAAACCATACTCACTCACTCACTCAGATTGATTGTATGTATAAGCATGGTTTATCAGGTGGTGTTTTCCAGTTGACAAAACTGCTTTGCTGCGGTGAAAATCATGGTTGTTGCAATGTAGGTTAATAAGCAGACTGCACTTCATGAAGTCTGTAAAACATTCCACACAAAAATAAATAAAAATCACTCGCTTCAAATTTTTAATGTGAATGCAGGATCAAAACCTTTTGAAATGAAATTACTTTCCTCCGTGTGATGCTCGCGTTTACATCCTGTTTACGTGGTCTACGGATCGTCAACTTCAATACATCCTGTGAAGTATGTGATGTAGACAGTTTATCTGTTGTGCACTCAGTTGGTAAATTCCCCCTGAACTAGCTAGGTGCAAGGAGGAAAATACAAAATAACGCCCTGCTAGACTAACGCTTAGTCCTTGAATATATATAACTTTGATAGTAACAAATAATCCCATTTAAATTGAAAAGGAGCCACAGTGAGTTGGGAGATTCAGAACCTGGAAAATCTAGACTTGCTTCATTTAAGTCTTTAGCATTGCAGAGAGGGCTAGGCAGTAGGGAAAATAATGTGGTTCAGGGACTGTGAGACAGACTACATTTAGGGCTTTAGCATTGCAGGGAGGGCACGGCAGTAGGGGAAAGTAATGTGGTTCAGGGACTACGAAACAGGCTGTCGCCCTGCCGGCAGTATGGTTTCAAGTTGATTTGTCCAAGTATCTAAGACCCCATCTTGGTATTAAGTTAGTGAAATTTGAAGGTTGCTATTTGATTATTAATTTTCAGATTTATTCCGTATAAAATTAGTGAAAATTTGAAGGTTGCTATTTGATTATTAATTTTCAGATTTATTCCATTCGTATTTATTCATCATTTTGTATTCATTTCTTTTAAAGTCAACCTAATATTATTTACTCATGGTATTAAATGCCCACTACTTGACCAGCTCCTTGACCACTTCTCTGAGTGGCATTTTAGAAGTTGGGAAGTACAATATTGAACAAACTTCATGGATAACAACTTCTTTTATTTCATGAGTGTGACGTTTCGATACAGATTCTTGTTCCATTGTCACGCAGGAATTTGTGAATGACAACGGTACAAGAGTCTGTATCGAAACTTCACACTCACAAAACAAGTTGTTATCCATAAAAAATTTTCATTATTTAACTTCTTGACCATTCTGTAAATTAGAGCGACAAACCCTTTTCACATTCACAAAACAACTGCCAATTGATTGTACGATTTTTAACTTTATTATGAGCATGTGTTTATGTAAGTATTCTTTACAAGCATCTTTACTAAGGTGGACTGACTGACTGAGTTTGGTTTTACGCCGCTTTTAGCAATATTCCAGCAATTTCACGGCGGGGGACACCAGAAATGGGCTTCACTCATTGTACCCATGTGGGGATTCGAACCCGGGTCTTCGGCATGACGAGTCAACGCTTTAACCACTAGACTACCCCACCACCCCAAGGTGGAAAATGTATGTGACAGCCTGTAGTATGTCATGAATAGTACAGTCAATTACATTACTGCTAAGTGTTTACTGAAATGGATGTGGAATTAAGTAGTGTTGGGAATTAGTTAAAATCACACAATTGATGATTGGTTCATTACAACCCATCAATCATCGAAAATAATTGGTTAGCGTCATTTATCAAATTTTCCTGTTATTTTTGTTAATGCACAGAAAAATAAAAAAACAAACATGTAGTTTGGGGGGGTTTGCAAATCGCACAAAATGCATTTGCATATCTCACATCTTTAAAGCAGGACTAGTATGTTAGGAACATAAATTTCCTGGAGTCTTTAAGATAAATTCAATCATGACTTGGAACGACCTTGTAGTGTTTATGAAATGTAAATTTAATGCACAGATAAAACCAACCTTGCAAACAAGATCGTTAATGCAAACAAGTGTTCCAAAATTGTTTGTGTTCGATTATGAGAAAACATGATCAATTGCTTGGTCGTTTAGTCACTGCGACCAATCTTCAATTATTTCAATTAATCGGACCCCCACTGGAATTAAGTATGTTATCGTTCCCTCAGTATCGGACATCAAATTTAGCTTGTGTAATAAATACTCTAATTGTTGGTTTCCTAAGCACCTCGGAGTCAGTATAATGTGTTTGACTGGGGTATTCATGCTTCACTGCGGCATGGTATCTCAGTGGGCTAGCACTATAAAACCAGCTTAAGTCTGGGCTAGTACAACCAGCTGCACATACACATACACACTCATGCACGTCGTCATATGAGCGAAATATTCTCAAGCACGACGTTAAACCCAATTTCACCTCACCTCACCTCCTAAGCACCTACAGTACTAACTGTGAAATATGGCAGGCAAGATTCTTTGTTTGTTGCAAGTTGAAAGAAAGATAAGCCATTTGATAAGCTGATAGAGTATATTTCTTAAATGTTCATGCAGTTTTAAAATAGTTTTGCAAAAGTAAACATTTTGTGTTTATCAATTCCTCCTTCACAATGAGCAGCACAGGCGTAATCTTTGCACAATTTTTCGTTTGTCATTTTCTTTTCTTCTTTTTTATATTCATGGTGATGGGTTGTGTGAAGATGTGACTTGTAGTCATATTTGTCAGACTGAAAAACAATTTCAAATAGTTTGTTTCATTATTACAAAGTCTGAGAGGTACAATTTCAATTTTTAAATTATTTACAATGTGATCCCTGATACTCGGAAACCTCGCCTTCTGGTCAATTCTCATTTTAAAAAAAATCTCTTACGTTACAAAAGTGACTGTCTGGAACGGATATGCGGTTTCCATTCCTGGACGGTAAATTTTACAAACCAACCAGTTTAATCGACACAAAATTGACTCACTTCTCCGCACGAAGCCTTGGTCTTCTGCTGACCGTGTGAAGTGAAACGCGAGTGTCCCACGTGTCTTGACACGAGACAGGGTCTGCTAATCCGGATTAATGACCGATCAGCAGGGTATTGGTGGTGATTAGTAGGCCTATCTGACACAGAGTGAATTGTAATTGGCAAATCAAAACAACAAGGCTGTTTTTAAAGTGTTTTTAAACCAGAAGTGTGTGCTGGCTATCATTTCAACACCTAAGCCTGGATGACAGAAGTCCAGATATCTGGATATTCAGTTATCCGGACGATTTACGCAAAAAACGAATGTGTCCGGATAGCCGGGGTCTCACTGTATATGGCTTTAGCCTTACCATCAACATAAACTGTTTAAATGTGCCTGGGTTTCTGTCCTCAAGTATCCAGTTTTTAGAAGGATAAAAACAAATAAAGTTGGTTTTATTTGCAGAAACTGTTTTCTTGATGAATGTTTCCACCAATCGCAGATAGTTTTAAAATGTTAAGACAAATTGTCTTGGTCAGTATTTTTTATGTCTGGTGAAATATCATCCAATCTGTTTCAGTGATAAATCGGCTGGGTTTCCACCAATCACAGAAAGTTTTAAAATCAATTATAGCTAATGTCTAGAAGAGCTGGGAGCCACATGTATTTGTTTGTGTAGGAACATGATGCCAAAACAATCTACGTATATGTATATTTTAAGTAGCGTTTACTGCACTTGATCTTGGCTTCACTTCTTAGCCTGCATTATTTTCTTGCATACTGGCTTATCAATCATTTTATTTTGTCTGAGATGCGGCGAAAGAGCTTTTACAACGAAGACTGCACTGCTTTGTTGCAAAGATATATGTTTTTGTACTCAGTTTGTTTCATTTGTGCCTTGCATAAATTATACGTCTTTTCATGAACAAAAAACAATGTTAACAAAATAACCATCATTCATATGAATATAAAACCTCTGTAACATCAGCTGCAGGAATCATGTATGTTGGCTGTCATCACAATACAGTCTTCAGATATTCAACAGACGACCTCTTCTCTCTCAGTTATCCATGACCAGTTTATGTATTAATAGTATCGCCCTTCTTAATCCTCTGGTTCGGTGGGATAGCCTAGTGGTTAAAGCATTCGTTCATCACACCGAAGACCCGGGTTTGATTCCCCACATGGGTACAAAGTGTGGGGTTCCTCGCCGTGATATTGCTGGAATATTGCTAAAAGTGGTGTAAGACTATACTCACTCACTCACTCACTTTGCTCATGTTACAGTTTAATGGTGCAAAAATGAAATTTAATTTATTGGAATATTAGCAATTCTGAAGTTAAATCATAAACAATAAGGATCATTTAGTGGATGGACAGTAGCTGTTTCAGTTGGAAATGCAGTTCGCCTCATTGAAATTTTCTTGCTGTACCTGAGGCTTAGCGAGGCAAATGGTTTTGAGAATTGGTAACTGTGCAGTGACAGTTGTAACTGTTTAATACTTTTGGTTATTCAGTATATGGTTTTGATTTTGTGTTTATCAGGGTTAAGGGGCTTGGTTGCAAGTGATGAAGTGGTGTAAGGCTCAGCTCGGCATTTCACTTTGCAGAGTTAAGGCCCTTTGCTGTATTGGGATCAGCCGATGTTGTGTTTGAATACCACATTTACCATTGTTCTGTCAGAAGTACTCACAGGTTGAGTTCCAAGATTAAGCTGTTCGCTTTGATACAAATCACTCATCTCTCTGATGAGAGAGTTTATTATGAGTGAAATTACATCTTCAATGTTATTACATGAATGACAGTATTTGATAAAGAGATTAATGCCTTACCATAATAGAAGTGACAAATATAAGGAAAGAAAAATATGTAGCTGTTCACCCAAGGCTGGCACCAAACAATATTTGTATAATATTTATGATATGGAGGTACACTCAGGTTTATAGTCTCAATGTCACATGTCAGTGTTGAGAAATATCTTTCATCTTATCACAGACCCCCAAGCCAGATCCAAAGAAGGCACCACCAGGTCCTAAGAAACCTCCCAGTCGAGGACCTGTAGCTACCCCAGGGCCTGTGGAGAGGGCAGTCACGCCCGTCAGTACACCGTCCAGCCCCGCCCCCGACGCCGATCCAGTGCTGGAGAGGAAGTACAGGGAAAAACTCTACTGTCAGGTAGGGACGTTGTTCTAGAAATATGGAGGCTAGCCTGATTTGATATCAACATGGGAGGTTTCTAGACAATTACTCATTCTACTGTCAGGTAGGGACGTTGTTCTAGAAATATGGAGGCTAGCCTGATTTGATATCAACATGGGAGGTTTCTAGACAATTACTCATTCTACTGTCAGGTATGGGCTCGGGGACGTTGTTCTAGAAATATGGAGGCTAGCCTGATTTGATATCAACATGGGAGGTTTCTAGACAATTACTCATTCTACTGTCAGGTAGGGACGTTGTTCTAGAAATATGGAGGCTAGCCTGATTTGATATCAACATGGGAGGTTTCTAGACAATTACTCATTCTACTGTCAGGTAGGGACGTTGTTCTAGAAATATGGAGGCTAGCCTGATTTGATATCAACATGGGAGGTTTCTAGACAATTACTCATTCTTTTGTCAGGTATGGGCTCGGTCAGCTTGGACCTTTTTCTAGAAACAAGGATGTTAGCCTTTGATATCCATTTGGGTGGAGTTCTATACGAAGATTCAATCCGTGCCAAAATCATTTTACCAAACTAAATGTTCAGGTGTATAAAAAAACATGGCCTCTTCTAGCTGACTTGACTAGACATAAGTTTACTAGCTCTACAGGGTATGTCATACACAGACATCTTATCTCAACATTTTCTGGTAATACGGTTTCAGAACCAATATTCTGTGGCATGTTTAAACACTTCTTAAATTATGCTTCAATTTAAAAAACAACAATTTGAGTGATATGATTAATATTTGATGGAGTGTATGCTTCAAAGAATGTATTGCTTCAAAGAATGTATTGCTTCAAACTATGTAATGCTTCAAATAATGTATTGCTTCAAATAATGTGTTGCTTCAAAGAACATCTATTTTCATTATGTTGGTAGAAGTGAAATTGCGATTTTAATACTTACAATAGCTTCTTTAGAAGCTTGTATGATGAAGAGAAACAAATGTTATGGATTGACAACTTTTTTATTGCAATAGATGTGATACTTTGGTGTAGATACTACATGTATCAATGTCTCTTGCAAGATAACCATGTTAGCATCTACACCGAACCATCACATCATTTGCAATAAAAAAGTTGTCAATCCATAAAATGTGGTCCTCTGTAAAAAGTAGCTGCCATGTATTAAGCTCCTTGTTTAAATAAGTGTCCCCTTCCAGTTTCTAGACCAATATGTAAGTAATGTTTACAAGCACCCTACTAACCTAAAGCTCCCATCACAGATGGTATTTTTCTGTGTGTTACGAACTGTTGACAAAAAGTTCTGATGTAGAAGTGTTGTGTGGGTGCAAGTAACGATTTGTTTCATCAATGTTTGAAGGAAGTTTGTTCACTACCATTTGATCTCTGAAAACAAATTTTACTTGTTGTGTAAGACTGTAACAGGTACTCCCAATCAGGCACGTAAGCAAGCCATTTTTCATGTGTAAACCCGATAGGTTGCAAAGCTTTATGTTTAGATAGTATTGAGGGCTTGCCCAAATTTCATAGCTAAAGTCAAAAGGCTTTTTATCCCCTGCCGCACGTTTAGCGCGAAACGGGGAATATAGTATTAGGCTCCGTCTGTCCGTCCATCTGTCCGATTGTACGAATTGGAATATCTTAAGAACCGCTAACTGGATTCTTTTCATATTTGGTACCTAGGTTCATCACAGTAAAAGAAAGGTCCCAGTCAGGCTTGGTGACCTTGGCCTTCATTTCAAGGTCACAAGGGGACTTTAACGTTTTACCCTTGTCAGCGAGATATCTCAAGAACCATTCACTGGATTTTCTTCATATTCAACACCAAGCTTTATCTAGGAAAGGCGCAGGGCCCAGTCGATTTTGGTGACCTTCACCTAATTTTCAAGGTCATGGCGACACTGAAGATTTCAGCATGTTAAGCTGTATGTTAAGCTTGTCAGCGAGATACCTCAAGAACCGTTCGCTGGATTTTCTTCATATTCGACATCAAGCTTCATCGAGGGAAGGTGCAGGGCCCAGTCGATGTTGTTGACCTTCCCTTAATTTTCAAGGTCACAGTGACACTTTAAATTTTTTTAAGCATGTTAACCTGCATGTAAAGATTCTGAGTGAGATATCTCAAGAACCATTCACTTGACTTTCTTCATAATTGACAAGCTTCATCTAGGGAAGGTGCAAGTTCCAGTCGATTTTTGTGACCTTCACATAATGTTCAAGGTCACGGCAACACTTTGAAGATTTCAGCATCTTAAACTGCATGTTAAGATTGTCAGCGAGATATCTCAAGAACGGTTCACTGGATTTTCTTCATAGACTTTCAAGACTTCCCTTGAATGTTTTTCAATAAGCAATTTCTTTATTACTATTTTTGCATATTTCATACACTAAGACATTCATGTCAAGGTCAAAGTGAGTCTTGAAAATATTTGTGCGTTTGAACAACTACAGAGCAAGATATCAAGAGAGGTTGACTGGTCATGTTTTTGTTCATCTTAAATTACGACCTTCACTTTCATTACTTTTTTTAGTTTGATTTGATAATTTGCGGAGGGGGGTTATGTCACCTTAGTGACAATGCTTGTTTTTATAATGGTAGGTACGCCCCTGCCCACAATGTCATGTTTATATTGACCAGAACACTTATTACAGTAAATATGGTATGTTGATAACTGTAAGTTCTAGAACACTTTCTTCTCATGCCCAGAGCTCTGATTACAGTTAATATGGTATGCTAATAGCTGTAGATTTCAGGACAAATTCTGCTTGCATTATGATTACAGTGATTAGTAATGGTAGTTTCTCATACAATCTGAATAAAACTCGCATTATATGGCCATATTTGCTTAGCTTCTTCAGAGTTTCAAAATGGCTACTTCTAGTTCAGACTACGCGATTCAGTATTTCAAAACTGAATGACAGAACATTCCAGAATGCCTATAGCTTCAGAGGGCTATGGTAAGTTTCTACCATTATAAATTCAAGCGAGACAATGTTGAGAATTTGGAATCAATTGTACAGTCCGTATCTGTCGTCCAGAATGCCTCATGTTAACCATTTCCAGGTTGCATGAATGGGAAAAAAATCAAGAGAACCTCTGGTCGGATTAAAAGTCATTCTGCCCTAACCTATGTTGGAATGTCCTCAAATCTTTGTGAAGAGGTAGTGAACACTGTCAGATTTCATGAAAGAGAATGAGTTATCATGTCTCTGGAATGTATACCTGATTATACTATGAACTATTGGTTTGCTTTGGCCAGACCAATTTTATTGTTTTATGGATTTTTGTCCTCAGAAAACCTACAGGCAGGAGGAAAAAAAATAATAAATCACCAGTCAAAATAATATTACTTTTAAATACTAAAAGTATTTCACTTTTGGCAATTTATGACGTGTATATTGGACACAAAAAGGCAATCCAATAAAAACATTAGGATTATATTTTTTGAGCAGGGAAAATTAATTAAATTTTTTTTCTTATTCTTTAAAAAATATGACAGGCGGATCCGTAAAACAAGAAATAAACTTGGCCTGGCCTTAGCTTAGATTTTAATAGTTGAAATATATCCCAGCTGTGGTACAGTTGGAATAGTGTTGATGATCTGACAGGAAGTTGTAATGAGTTGTCTCCCTTCTTTTTCAGGCATACACGGTCATTGGTGAAGCCATTGACAGGATGGATCAAGCTTTTGCAGATAAACTGAAAAACAACACTCTCGACAGACTACAACCAATATAACTGACAACGTTAACTTGTACAACATTTCTTCATTAGGCTTGAATTTCAGTGATTTAGTGGGTAAACTGAGAAGACGTTTTACCATCCCATTCTTGATGATAACATAAGAAAGCTAAAATTAACGAGCTGAAACTAGGAAAACATCTTACAATTTTTTTATTTCATTTCGTTTGTTCTAAAAATTTATTCAGAAAAAATATATATGTAAAATGTACACAAATGTATTTGTAATGATTTGCAAATTATATAAATTTAGCATGGTTTTGCTACATAATCAGTAAATATACCACAATTTATGAGAAAATTTTCATGGGTTTGAATCCCATTTTGCCCTCATGTTTCTTGGTTTGTGGGCACCATACCCTTGCTTGTGGGTAAACATCCGAGACCTGCATCACATGAATACAGTTTAAACCCAGTTCACTCACTCACTCACTAAATCCACTAGTAAATCTAAGCCTAATGAAGACAAAGAACGCTGTGATAATAAACAGTCAAAAATGTGATTTTAATTTTATAGTACAATTATCTGTTTAAACATGTATGTACATGAAACAGGCTTAAAATATATATTGAGTAAATTAAATTTTGTTTGTGTAATTGAATGTTTTCGTTTGATACACATCTCAACTACTTTTTGTTTTGATTTTTAAGTTTGATTTTGTTAAAATTCTATTAATGTAAGATATTTGACCACTTCAATTATTTCCAAACGTTTGGGTTGATTCTGACTGGAATTGTTACTAATTGTTACATGACCATAAATATCCACAATCATGATAATATATTTTGATATATGATAATGTTTAGGTACAATTATGAATTTCATGATTTTTGTTTTCAGGAAAGTATTATTTATTGTCTGATCATGAATGTACCATCTGGCAACAACTTTCACTATTTACATGTCTGTTGAAAATTAAAGCAATATTATGCCAAGTTACTGGTTTTGTTTTACCTTTTGCTGTAGTTTGAAAGATCCTGAATAATTCCAGGTCAAGTGTCTGGTGAGGTGAGATGTGGTTCAACTTCGTGGTGTTCTAGATTATTGCACATATCTAGAGTGAGTGAATGAGTTTAGTTTTACGCAGCACTCAGCAATATTCCAGCTATATGGCGGCGGTCTGTAAATAATCGAGCCTGGATCAGCCATATAGCTGGAATATTGCTGAGTGCGGCGTAAAACTAAACTCACTCACTCACTGTTGGGGTATGCTAGTTTTACATCTTCTATCAGTTCAAGCCAATAACAATAATGGTCTTATGTTCAAAAGAACAGGGTCACCCTTAGTAAACAGGTGTAACACAAAACAGATCAGTACTTACCAGCCCTGACACCTAAAACAACATGCAGCAAATGGTTGTTATCAATATTCATTATTCCCTGTTCTCAACACCACTGATTTTTTCTAATAAAAAAGTACCAAATAAATTTAGAAAATCCCTGAAATTGCCACCTGATGTTAAATCTTTCTATCCAATAATTGTTTCAAACACTGAGGCTTCCCAAGTTTGTTTTTTTTTTTTTTAACTTTTAATGACAATGATTAAAAAAATTCATTACAAAAGACTCTTGGATGAGAATCAGTTTTCAGGTGAGCTTTCAGTCAAAGATACAGCTAAACAAAGTCAGTGTTAGGTTAGTGATGTCATTTCATTGTGACATGGTGGTAACATGACATCACAATGGCCTGCAAGGCATTGTGTTGCGACGTCACTGCAGCAATATTTCCAAGGATGTGTTGGTTAACACTTATCTTACCTTCGTGTGAAATACTTTAATTTCATGGGTCAATGACACTTTAACAAGTTTCCGTGTCACCCCTCCCAGGAGGGTGACAACTGGAAAAAAATATTACCCGCCGCCACGGTAACTGCCAAATTCTCCGCCGAGAAGCTGTATCGCAAACAATAGTATGACGTCATAATATGACGCATGCAGTTTCCGGAGTTCTAAAACCATTCGATTAGCTGTTTTTTAGTTCACTATGTACAGATTTATTTTACCGACTTTCACTGCTTTATTTAAACTATTTTATACACTGAATCGTTTGCACACTCAACTTAAACATAATTAACCATTTTTATAGCAGTGTTAACCTTGTCAGAATATGTTTCACTGATTTAAAAAATCCAGTCGAGGGGCAGACGCCATTTTGTTTGCATGTCATGTAGTCTGTAGCGATGTTTAAAATAAAATAAAATGATAGTTTGTACATTTAACATGGCGGTATGATATATACGTTGTATGCTTCTCCCTCGGGTAATACGGTCTGATGTACGTGGGCCGGTGGGGTAGCCTAGTGGTTAAAGCGTTCGCTCGTCACGCCGAAGACCCGGGTTCGATTCCCCCCATGGGCACAATGTGTGAAGCCCATTTCTGGTATCCCCCCGCCGTGATATTGCTGGAATATTGCTAAAAGCGGCGTAAAACTAAAGTCATTCAGCCAGTCAGTCTGATGTACGCCTCTTTGTAGCAGTGTTATCCCGTCTACCGGCTCGGGTAACACTGCTACAAAGAGGCGTACATTAGACCGTATTACCCTCGAGAGAAGCATACAACTTATAGAGCATACTAAACGACCTTCCGTGTGATACCCTTTTTATTAAACGAGTAAATGATTTGGTATCAAACGGGCGAAAGCGAGTTTGATGCTAAATCTTTCACGAGTTTAATAAAAAATGGTATTTAAATAGTTTAGTATTCTGTTTATTACTCTCCAACATAAATTGGTAGAAACTGTTTACATTTTTTTATTACAGTGTGATGACTGAGCTTTCCGTGAGTCAATCAAGGCCTAATGCCATTGTGACAGAGGTATTACCATTGTGACGTCATAACTAAACCATTATGACGTCATACGTCTAGCGGTATTACATAAGTGTCAAGCGGCCTTCACACGGCAAACTAAAGTTTGACAACACATGTTAAAATTTTAAAGTTGTCAAACTCGCTTTTTCAAACGTCAAACACATGTTGGTCAAACTTTCGTGTCATTTGAGCGCAACGTCACATCACGTGACAATTTCTTTGACTGCGATTGGTTGTTTCTGAACAACTGGAGTTTGACAGCACTTCACACATCAAACTCGAGTCTGACAACACCGAAAGTTTGATGGAAAAGTTGGTGAGAATAGAGACCGATCCTATTTTTCGACAACAGTTTGACAACTCTGAAATTGGTGTTGGTGGCGAGTTGTTGGAATGTTCACACACTCAAACTCGAGTTTGACAACATGTGTTGTCAAACTTTAGTTTGCCGTGTGAAGGCCGCTTAAAATATTGACGTAAACATATTACACTGCAGTATCTTCCATGGACGAGTAATAATTCCAAGGATGTGTTGTTTAACACATGTCATCGTCTCCCAATTGCGTTGATGGATGCTCATGCAGAATGACCTACAACCTTTGATGCAATACAACAACGAAACTATTCTTCACACTTTGGCCATTTTCACAAATTGCAATGAATAAAAAGCAGATTAGGAAGTGCATTCACAAGGCCAAATATTTTTCGCTTGCAGGTGAAAATTTGCAAATTCTGTCATAGGCTGTCTGTTTTTTATCTCAGGTTCATCTTGAATTTTCATTCTCATGCAACTTTTTTATAGATTTTCTTATCTCAATTTTCCGAAGAACTGTGGAAATTAATGCGCTGATGTCATGAATAATACTCTTACCCCTGTACACGCATAAATAACTCAGGAAAGATAGGTTTTTTTCTTCATCGAATTTTTGTAAAAACTTTCCAAAGCAAAGGGGCTCGGTTTACATCTTAAACTAATTTAAATTTGGTCGTAATGGGACAGTGTTACAAGCGTCCACAAGCGACCCCAGTTCGATGCCCCACTCGGATACAATGTGAGAGGTTCATTTCTGGTGTCCTCATCCTTGAAATTGCTGGAATATTGCTGAAAGCGGGATAAACTGACTGACTGAGTTTGGTTTCACGCCGCTTTTAGCAATAATCCAGCAACATCACGGCGGGGGACACCAGAAATGGGCTTCACACATTGTACCCATGTGGGGATTCGAATTCGGGTCTTCGGCGTGACGAGCCAACGCTTTAACCACTAGGATACCCCACCGCCCCGAAAGCGGGATAAAACTAAACTCACTTACTCACTCATTCGTTGTAGTGTATTTATAGGCTACCCTTCAAAAGTTGAAATATTGCTGCCACAAGCAACAAACAAACTTATTTTTTCATCATTTTTCGATGGTGGTCTGGGATTCGAACACATATCACGGTTTCCTGGAATATGTAGGCGACGCAACTCTTAACTGTTGTCCTTTATAGTAAAACTCCAGCTGACTATGAAATAGCATCTTTTCCAGGGAACATTCATTAAGTTTTTCGAGGTACGTTTAAAACGTAATGTTTATTATTCAAAAGTGTTAGACCAGCTTCGAAACTGAAGACTGTTTATGTAAACACGGATGTGTTGCTTTTAAACCTACGTCTCTGGAGCACCGGGACGATGAAGCATACACTGTACGGACAACGTGGGGAAGGCGGCTTGCCAGCAGGTTTGGTACAAGTGGTTAATAGATTTAAGGAAAAATACGCCACCAAGTCCGACCTCTTGCAAAATACCGCACCGCCGCAACTAAACACTGCCGCGATGTGTGACAAGTGAAAAGCCAACTTGTGAACGCTAATGAGGGCACATTTTCAACCATTAACATGGCATTACGAAACCGTCATTCATTCGTTCGTTCGCTCATTCATTGTTACACCCCACGTCCATATAGTGAGTGAGTGTGTACGGTTTTACGCTGCTTTTAGAAATATTCCAGCAGTATCACGGCGAGAGACACCAGAAATGGGCTTCGCACACTGTACCCATGTTGGAAATCGAACCCAGGTCTTGGGCGTGACGAGCGAACGCTTTAACCACTAGGCTACCCCAAAGCTGAGAGTCCACACATCCAAAGTCAGCCTTAATGAAACAATAGACCAGACAATTTACTGATTTTTGTTTCTTGTTCAACACCACACCAAACAACGATATTTCAGCTACGTGGAATGAGTGATTAAGTGAGTTTGGTTTTACGCCGCTTTTAGCAATATTCCCGCAATATCACGGCGGGGGACACCAGAAATGGGCTTCACACATTGTACCCATGTGGGGAATCGAACCCGGGTCTTTGGCGTGACGAGCGAACGCCTTAACCACTAGGCTACCCCACCACCCCTACGTGGAATGAGAGTATTTGACCCAGATATTCCAATGATTCAATTCGCGCGTCACGCGAGTTCGAAGACATCCAATATACCAAGTCACGTAAAGACCCGTGCCAGTTAAATTCGGACACTTGACGTAACTTCCATAGACTGACATGTTAATTTAGTGTAGCATAAATAATTTTCAAGAATTTAATTTTCGTATGATCCAAGTCAAATTTTGTACATTTGTGAGAAATCATCTTACCTACAATCACATAATTTCTGTTTAATTTTCCGTTGCTTATTTATTGAATGGCAACAATTTAATCAACATATGAACAGTGCCGTGAACTCCTTTAACATGGCGGCCTATGGGATTGTGCATTGTGGAACTACACCTAAGTTGTCCAAGATATTTTTTATGGATTAAACTTCTTTTTTAATTTCTCTCACAACGTTTCGAGACCATTCCAGGTCCCTTCATCCCTGATGAAGGGACCTGGAATAATCTCAAAAACGTTGTGATGAAATTAAAAAAAGTTTAATCCATAAAAAATATCTTGGACATCAATGTACAACTTCTAAATGCCACTGAAAGACATTACACCTAAGTTGATAAATGTGATGTCATTAGTTAATAGTGGTAGGGAAAATGAACTGAAATTCTGTGCGCAGAGCAGAGAGAAGTTGCCTGTCAAATTTTACAAAGATCTATCCTAAACTCACCTCATGAAAATTATTTATGCTACACTGAAATAACATGTAAGTCTATGGAAATTACGTCCAGTGTCCGAATATAACAGGCACGGGTCTGTAGCTGACCACCCGATCTACTCAGTCGTCTCTAGCGAATAGAATAGGTTGCTAAGGACCTACTCTAACCAGAAATCCACACGTGATGAATAACTGATGCATTATTTGCTGGTAAATTTATGGTATATGTAGCCAGCAGCTATGACAATATTCACTGGTACGGATACATTCGTATATTCACAGAGTCTTACGACGGAGGGTTCGAATCCTAGATTCGTCGTCATAATAATTCATGGATTTTGAATGAGAGAGTATACACCGCTCTAACCAATACCCTCAGAATGGGCTTGACACATTGTATCCATGTGGGGAATCGAACCGGGTCTCCGGCGTGACGAGCGAACGCTTTAACCGCTATACTACCCCACCGCCCAATTCATGGACTGATTCAGCCATGACGGTTTCACAAGAACCTCTCAGATCAGCCTCACTTAGGGTTTGTTCCGACAACAAGTTCGCACTCCGTGATATTTATAACTGAACTACTGTCCAAAACTAGCTTTAAAAAAAACAAATATCCCAAATTTGTCAGCTGCTGTTTTGATCTGAAGCAAGACTTTAGCACTATCAAAAGACACTTAGACATATAGATACCATTCTTTACGGCGACCCGGCTCTGCCAAATACTATTGATAAAAAATATCTTTAGTCACGTGCATAAATATATTGTAAGAGGTAAGCGCTTCGATTATTGAATATGTCTTAATATAATTATGTTCATTCATTGCGTCCATTCATTATTGTTCATGTTTCTGCTGGGAGCGGGCGGTAATAAGTTACATAACTTGTGCCCAGTCCCTTTCAACATTGAATAAAATATGTTCTAACAAACCAGCTCATTCAAATAAAATGTTGGGCAAAGGTAAGCATATTCTTTAAAACTGGAATTGACCAAGGACTTACAAACATTCTCGAAACATTACGAAGCTGAAAACATTTGCTGAATCACTCTAAAACACAACTGTGACAGCCTTGCTAAAAACTTCACCAACGAATAACCAAGAACTGTCATGTGTGCGTGCGTGCGTAGATATTTTAAGCCTATTAGTGCCTTGAAGAAATTCTAAATAATATCAAGTAAATTTAACGTCGAGGATGTGTTGAATTTTCAATATGCGTTAATATGTTCAACAAGTACTCAAGAAAACTACCCGACTGTCAAGAAACTATAAATATTAAATTTTCAAGATTTAGATATGTATAGTTTCGGTGTGAACTGATGTGGGTGGACATCACAAAAACACGATACTTGGCCAATTCCGTCGACTTTCCAATATTGTAAATATACTTACGGATATATTTCTGGACACATTTTTTATATGAGAAATGCTGTAAATGTCGTAATTAACGGAAGTCGCTGACAGCGACCGCTACGATATCAACGGTGATACACTTATTCGCGCCATCATCGCTGTCAAATAAACGTTTAGCAGGTGCCAGATTTATCAATAAGTTTACTAATTTTGTGCAAGGGTGTGTTTAAAACATACACAGATGACGTGGGTGTTTCAGTGCTGAAAGGTGCGAGAACATCATTGTTTGAGACACAGCGTGTCGATTTAGACAGTTGCTATGGGTTGCGAGAGTTCAAGTTTATCGTCTGCCGATGAGAACGCACGTGCTGCACGCTTTTATTGCAGACTAAGTCACGTGTCAATCACTAGCTCGGGCCGGGTAAGCTGCACACACTTCCTTCAAGCAGATATTGTCGGATATATAAATTGTGAATGTTGTTATGAACGTGTTTTCAAAACACATTCACAAGCAATAGGTAAGCATGTTAAGGCAGAATACTGATTCCACTTAAGATTAAACCCTCAGGCTACGTTGTTTCTTGACACTATAGAAATTTGCCTCAGAATGAAAGAGGTCGTTGTTCATTCGTGACGCATTGTTCACCCTTTAATCTATTTGAAGGGGCGGTGGCCGAAGACCCGGGTTCTATTCCAGACATGGGTACAATGTGTGAAGCCCATTTCTCGTGTCCCCTGCCGTGATGTTGCTGGAATATTGCTAAAAGCGGCGTAAAACCATACTCCCTCCCTCACTCATCTATTTGAAAATGTTGAACACGATACGGTGAAGAACGATGATAATTTTATGGATGTACAACTTCTTTATTCTGCGAAAGGCGACGTTTCGACATAAATTCTAATGTCGTCGTCAAACAAAGGCCATTGTTGTATGTCCATAAATTTATCATCATTCTTCATCACCTCAACTTCTAAAAATGCCCATCAAAGAAGTAACACGATACGGTGATTGAAATGCCAGAGGTTTTTTGTTTTATTTCGTTTGTTTTTTGTTGTTGTTTTACCATCTCGTTCGGTACTAAATTAACTGTCGATGTATGTTATACACTAATATTCATGATCGAGTTTAGGTTCTGTCTTTGACTTAAAAAATATAAATGCTGCTTCGCATTTTTTATAGTTCTCGCGAATGCAAATATTTTCTTGTGTAGTAACTTGATCTGCTAAAGAAAAAATACCATCGTGTTTGTCAGCCATGACAAAAGTATTAAATTCCGAAGACAAAACTGTGCATTTGAAGTGAAAGTAATAACATAACAAAATGGAACAGATGCGAACCTAGTAATAGTTTTCCTCGCTGTAGGTTCATTTGTTTGTTGGGGCGGTGTGGTAGCATAGTGGTTAAAGCGTTCGCTCGTCACGCCAAAGACACGGGTTCGATGCCCTACGTGGGTACAATCTGTGAAGCCCATTTCTGGTGTGATATTGCTGGAATATTGCTAGAAGCGGCGCAAAACTAAACTCACTCACTCATTTGTTTGTTGTGTAACGCCGCACCAATATTCCATCTATATCAGGCCTGGAGTACTGTGTGTGTGAATTCTCTTAATACGGTATTTTTGGTTGCATATACAGACTTCTGAATTCGAGAGGCAGTCTAGTGGTTAAAGCGTTCGTTCGTCGTGCCGAATACCAAGGTTCGATACCCAGGTTCGGTACCCAGGGTAGATTGAGTGAAGCCTATTTCTCGTATCCCAAGCCGTGATGTTGCTGGAATATTGCTAAAAGTGGCGTAAAACCTTGAATTCGAAATTCATAGCATTACATTTATTTTCATGACTGTTTGGGTGTGTAAATATTTCAATTATTCATTTTTTAAAAACCACGAAGTTTTATTCACTTCACCCCCTGGATCTATTGTCCTGCAGTGGTGAAGTGATAGGGTGACTGTCCGCCTCCGTTTGCAGCGATCGCGTGCTTGGTTTGGCGGTGAATGTACGTTCGGTGTGAAAAATCTAATCACCATTTGTGAAAGACGAACAATATCATTAAATATTAACATTACACGAATGTAAATGTCCTGATGGTTATTTATAGAAAGTTTCAATTTGCTAGGTTAAACATGAAGAAAGCAATCAGCGATTATCGGCAGAACATACCTTTTCACGTAGACAAATACTATGTTTGTTTGAAATGTAATTTAAATTTTTCTTATGAATGACATACAGAGTTAGAAATTGTCACCAATAGTAGTTTCTGTGAAATGAAGTCATTTTGCTGAAAATTTCAGTTATTGTACAAAATGTAAACTTGATATTCAGTGAAGTGATCGCAGGAGTACAGTGATCACAGAATTCAGTGATCGGAAATTTGGAATATGCAGTGATCGGAATTTTTCTGTACACCTTTTCTGAAAGTTTATCGAAAATATGAAATATGCGGTGTAATTATGTAACAAAATATATTTTTGATCAAGATATCATCAGACGATTTCCATCTTCTTAACCCAATTTGCATATGAATTAATTGCATTTTTTAATTGGTAATGAAAATGAAATGTATTCTATTACGATTATTTCGAGGGATTAGCGTTTAGGTTTAGGGTTTAGACTTAGCATTGTTAGTTTTAGGGTAGGTTTTCTGTTAAAAAACCCCATCTATTCTAAGGCATAGAATGATAGAAAAAGAACAGGTTGTTACTTCCGAAAATCTTCCCTTTTAATTAATAATGATATTCACGTTTATTTTATTTCAGGGCCCCTTGAATATCGGCATTAGAGTTGAACTTCAGCAACCCATGCTTGTGGTAAGAGACGACTAACAGGATCGTGTGGTCAGACTCGCTGACCAACTTGGTGGGCGGTTGGGTAGCCTAGAAGTTAAAGCGTTGCCTCGTCACGCCAAAGACCCGGGTTCGATTCCCCACATGGGTACAATGTGTGAAGCCCATTTCTGGTGTCCCTGTCGTGATATTGCTGGAATATTGCTAAAAGCGGCGTAAAACCATACTCAGTCAGTCGTATCCCATATGCATTGATCTATGCTCATGTCAATCACTGGATTGCCTGGTCCAGACTCGCTTGTTTACAGACCGCTGGAATATAACTGGAGTGCGGCGTTAATTTTTTTTAACCCAACCATTAAAGTACTGTTGGAAATAGAAAAATAACTGTTGTTAGGCTGTTACTGTATCCCTAAAATTTACACAATTGCAAATGCATATGTCGAAATAACCCACTTCGGCCTAATTGAGCGTTCAGTGGGATGCGTAATAGGATATCCAGAAAAGCATGCTTACTCGTAAAATCGGGCAAAACTTAAAAAAACCGAATCAGACTATAGATGGCAATTAGGTTGCTCAGCCAGGTATGACGGACCATCGACTCACCTGGCATGAAATGCACGTGCTGCCTACAGGCACAAGGGGTCATTTCAAAGATATTTGATGCCTTTTGTTGTGTGTTGAATATGTCACATCTATTGATTAACATCTTACGTGTATTTCTTTCATAGAGTTTATGTTCAGATATGTAAAAGAGTATGATACCCGTAGAAAAGCATAATCAGTCATCGTGTTAAATGTCTCAAAATATATAGATGGCATGACCACCCGAAGATCGACAGGACTGGATATTATTTGTAAATTGTTATGGCATGCCGTTTACTTCCCCAGTTTAATTCCCCTGAAGGATCATCTTATCTTAGCTGATATCTCTATACCCTAGCCTGACCCCAAACCACCGTCTCCGACACCCGTCCTTGTTTTGCTTTTGAGACGATCCCTCCTACCTGTTTCATTTTATATATATAGTGATAGTGACACTCCATGGTAGATACATCCTTATATAGTTTCACAATTAAAATTATTATTTTTAACGTCAGCTATTGTTTATAATGAAGCTAAGTCTAATTTCAAAATGGGTATTTAAAAAGTGTATTTGTAATACAATATCATCGCCCTCTAATTTGCATAAAGCCATGGCCTGTTCCAAATAAGTCGATTTGGACTTAGAAAAATAACGCATTGCTCATTTCTGCACTGATCTCTCCTGAGTAAAGTCCAATCTTTACGTTTCCTATCTCCCTACCACTGAGACTATAGTTAGGCCGAACTTAGTTTAACAAATATTTCACACTTTCACATATTAACTACCTAAATTGTAGATATAAATGTGAAATAACAGTTTTTTTATTTCTATTTCCGACAGTACTTTAGTTCCATTCATGTCGACCGCATCAGTGGTGTAGTGGTTAGAGCGTCCGCCCGGAGAGCGGAAGGTCGCGGGTTTGATACCCGACCGCGTCATACCAAAAGACGTTAAAATATGGTACTTGTTGGTCCCTGCATGGTGCTCGTCATTAATGGGTACAACAAGGACTGGTCGGCTTAGTCAGTATAATGTGTCTGAGTGGGGTATTCATGCTTCACTGCGGCATGGTATCTCAGTGGGCTAGCACTATAAAACCAGCTTAAGTCTGGGCTAGTACAAGCAGCCGCACATACACATACACACGCATGCACCTCGTCATATGAGCGAAATAGTCTCCAGCACGACGTTAAACTTAATTTCACCTCACCTCCATTCATGTCAATCCTGATAGACCCATCAAATGATGGGTTGAGTTCTAACCGTGACAACTGTTGCTATAGCCGATCACTGTATTTTTCTCTCTATTGATTTGCCAAATACATATTCTACGAATTATCATAATTTGATTCTGTCCATTGCTCTATCTCCAGATGTTGCCAATAGGCTTTACACGAGAAGTCTGTTTGGGTAGTTATAGCTGGCTTTATTTGCAAAATACTTCACCGCGAATTATTTTTATTAAACTTTTTGATTAATGGTTTTCCACAGCTGTCATTCTATCATAGGGCTGGAGCTGAGATTATACAAATCTGAGATATATGTTGTCGTTTGAAGGATTTGTTTGGTTTTGGGTAGGGGAGAGAATCTGTAAACCTTACATTCCCTCCACTGTCTAGTTAGCGCGCGATGTACACCCACGGGTTTCTTATCTCTTTGAACTTTCTTAGATGGATGTGCTCGTAATGTTTTATCTACCGTGGCGTCTAAAAACACAAGAAATGTGATATTATTTGTGATTGCTATGTGATGACTGAAGGCCACGTATATATTTTATACGTGTTTTATAATTACTCCGAACAGAAATAAGTATGAATGCTTCATCAAAACAAATGATAAATGACGATAAAAGGCGGTATGTTGTATAATTACTAGGAACAGAAATAATGTTTGGGACTAATTACGTGTAATTATACAAAATAAATATATTGAATGCATTAAAACATGCTGAAAAAATGTTTTATGTTTGTTGTGGTTTTGTTTGTTTTTGACGTTTTCATGAAATTATTGGTTGAGACTTACCTCTAACTGAATCCCCAAAAATATTCACGATCCCGTCCAGGATCAGAATAAAATTAAAACGCTTTGGAATTTAACTTACAAACTCAGTGAATTACAGCGAGACAAAATCCCGAACAAATGTTGAAAAAATATATATATATTTAACTCGACTTATTTTGGGGCCCAAAATGTCCAATAACCAAAAGAGAAAATGCAGTGGTCTATTTAATTAAAGTTTACGAGTAAATTCTTAGCTACATAATCATTCAAACTTAATTAAGTAGTGAAGTCACAGGTAAAGCTTTATTTAACATTATTGATCGTGTATTTCCTTAAACGTGCAACAAAAATATATATATAAACAAACATTAACTGTTCATACCTTGAAACTGTCGGCAGTGTCCAAGTTTTTTCTTTTCAAGAGTTTCTGGTTTTTCTTACAGGTGACAGGGCATGATATGAATGAAATGGTGTCCATAATTTAAACATGACTGTGGGAACAGTCTGACATTTAACCATGAAAATACACGTCTGGTACTGATGGTCAATATAAATAAACAAGTTGAATATAAATAACGACCTATACCCGTTGAAAGGTCGAAGGGGATAATGGCCCCATAATAATCTTAAGTTTCAAAATTGCAGAATTTTTTTTATTGGGTCTTTCAGGTTTAGTTATATGCATAAAATCTCTTAAATTAGACATTTTTACAAATGTTGGGGGACCGTTCTCTATTTATGGCTAGGGGGGTGATCATTTTAAGGGGATGGGGGTGGATGATTTTAAAGGGGGGAAGGGATCATTCACGTTATACATGCTTCTCCATAAAAAAATCATCACACACACACCCCAGTCATAAATTATGAACTGTCCCTTGCCCTATCTCTTTGCCCAGTTGTTGTAATAGTTGCAAATATAGCCGTCATTCACAGGAACCATTCTGATAGCTTTCATACAATTTTCTAAACGTTTTGCTCAGTTCTTGAATTATGCGGATCCTGCTACACAAAAAAACACCCACATACCTTCCTACCCACACACGTGAAGACATAAGAATTGCTATCTCTAACCCATAATGTACCCGTGAAGGTCCGGGTTAGAATATTGATTCTCAGTAACCCATGCTTGTCGTAAGAGGCGACTAACGGGATCGGGTGGTCAGGCTCGCTGACTTGATTGACACATGTCATCGTATCCCAATTGTGTAGATCGATGCTCCTGCTGTTGATCACTGGATTGTCTGGTCCAGGCTCGATTATTTACAGACCGCCGCCATATAGCTGGAATATTGCTGAGTGCAGCGTAAAACTCGAATCACTCACTGTAACAGACAATGGAGTATAATGCTGCCAAAAAAATTAAATTGGATGAACTGACAGAGCTACAGATAACCTTTTTGATCATAGTTATGTACTCGCTTGTGTTCATCTTAATTGGGTATCCTCATTTTCCTTTGAGTAACAAAATAAATTGTACACACCACTCAAACAAAATCGGGTATTTTGCCATTTTCCAGTGATTGTTAAAATATAAAGTCTAAATGTTGGTTTACGTGTTATTTATATGAGAAACCATAAGAAAGACCAAGTTGCCAACGACCATGTCCTGAAATAGAATCTCAATATACCAGAAGTTATGTTGTCTATCCTCAGTAACCTCCATCTGTAGCACATGGGTCAGCTTACTCCAACTTCTAGTTGGATTGGGGCGGTGGGGTAGCCTAGTGGTTAAAGAGTTGGCTCGTCACGCCGAAGACCCGGGTTCGAATCCCCACATGGGTACAATGAGTGAAGCCCATTTCTGGTGTCCCCCGCCGTGATGTTGCTGGAATATTGCCAAAAGCGGCGTAAAACCAAAGTCAGTCAGTCAGTCAGTCTAGTAGGATTGGTGACCGGAACTAATTCACCGGTACCGAGCTAAGATTTGACATTTTGTGTGTATGCATGTAAGATCAGATTTATTGAGTATTTACCAAAATTCAAGCGTACTTGTATGCAATAAAAGGAACGGACTTTTCACATGTATATTTGAGTAATTTACGCAGATAATTCTGAAAACCTGGCGTCACGACCTATTGCAAAAGTTGTCATCTATAGCAGGAACTGCTTCTAATAAATCTGTGCATCTGCATGTGATGTACTTGCATGTGATGTAATTTGCATAACATTCCACACATAAATTAAGGTCTCCTGATGCGAGTGCTTATGGAAACATATGGCTGCCAGACATTTGGTACCACATGAGGGCGGTGCTCAGGCAGTGTATTCCCAATTCTTGAGTTACTGCAGCCATTGAAAATACTTCTTACAATTTGATTACTGTAAGAACGGCATATGATGAAACGATCATTATCTGTTTGGGTTTGGTATCGGGTAGGGTCGGGGTTATAGGTTGTAGGGTTTGCGGCGGGGTCGGGGTGGGGTTATAGGTTGTAGGGGTGGGGGTGGGGTTATAAGTTGTATAGGGGTGGCGGCGGGGTCGGGGTGGGAATAAACAGTAGGTTGTATCATTATACTTATAGTCCGTGTGGCTCAGTGTTTTATCTAGTATTATATGTTTAGTAGTTTTTAAAGTAGATTGCAATCAGCGGTCCGCTTTTGAGCCAATCGGACTATAATATATAATCTTCAACATACGGAAACAGTCTCTTTCTCACAGGTAACTCCCTCTCAGGAATGGGGGGAGTGCGATTCAAACATGTCTCACAGCTTGTCTCAAACTGTCACAAAGAGTAATTGACATTTTATGGCAAAAGTACAATTTTCCCAGTGATATCCGTATTATATTTTTTGGGGTATTTGATATATATTTTATTGCTGAATCCCTGTTACAGGCGGGACAAGGAGCCAGGGAACGCTTTGCCCGGTTTGAGAAAAAGACATAAAGGATTTAGTTTGTTTTTGTTGCCAAGATACAGCTGTCACACATACACACAGAGTAGGTACAGTATAAACATGCAATACCAAAAATTTCACACGAACAGTGACAAGCTGCTGATGTTAATACACACATGCATATCAACTTATTATAAAAATGGATTTATTTGGATTCACATAGAAGTAGTGTAACACCCCCTTTAGATATGTACTTATGTATCGCATGTGTAACACATGTCTGTATGCTAACAAAAAAAAAGGATTATAAAATATTGCATATATACATGTATTACATATCTGGGATAAAAAGTATGTCGTACACTTGTTATTCCTGGTGTAACATTTACCATACCAAACGCAGTCTATACGTCTCAAACTAACAGAGTTGCACGTTTGACTAATATGGCTACTCTTACATCACAAAAATAAATATTAGTAATTGATCTCAAACCTATAAGTGTATTAAATTCAACCGAGAGACCACCTGCGCTTCTTTCGCCATTTTCGGTATTTAACTTGCGCTATAATATCTTCACCAGTCCTGGGGTATATCGACTGTTATTCAATGTCTTGTAACAGGACGAGCCCCTTTGTCTACAGCAGGAACACTAGGCGCGTGTCTCGGGTTAGATCATAATGATTCTTCCGTGGTTAACGTGCTCAAAGATGTGAAGACTATTTCATGGTGTCTTTTGTTTCATTCTATAAATATCATACTATTATTTTCTATTAATTACCAATTTGATATTGCTGCTCTTTTCGTTCGGTTAGAACAAGATATTTCGGCTTTGATATTAATTTGTAAGAGATTTTATCATATGAATTTTTTTGTTTGTGTTATCTGATGCCGTTATCATTGTTATCAGGAAAGTTGTGTATGCCGAAGTATAAAGGCGACTTATGTTTAAGGTCATAGGTGTCCAGTTCGTTACACAACGATTAGGCACTGTGGTGATTAATGCCGAAGGTGTATCTTCAACCATGGCTAATTCCTGGGAAATGTGTGGGGCGGTGGGGTAAAAGCGTTGGCTCGTCACGCCGAAGACCCGGGTTCGAATCCCCACATAGGTACAATGTGTGAAGCCCATTTCTGGTGTCCCCCGCCGTGATGTTGCTGGAATATTGCTAAAAGCGGCGTAAAAAACAAAGTCAGTCAGTCTTGGGAAATGTGATCCATAGAGGTCCGGGTTAGAATGTACCTTCAGTAACCCATGCTTGTCGTAAGATGCGACTAACGGGATCGGGTGGTCAGCGTCGCTGACTAGGTTGCCACATGTCATCGGTTCCCAATTGCGCAGATCGATGCTCATGCTGTTGATCACTGGATTGTCTGGTCCAGACTGTTATTTACTGCTGAGTGCGGCGTAAAACTAAACTCACTCACTCTTAGGAAATGGGGCGGTGGGGTAGTGGTTAAAGCGTTCGCTCGTCATGCTGAAGACCCGGGTTCTATTCCCCACATGGACAGAACGTGTGAAGCTCGTTTCTGGTGTCCCCCCGCCGTGATATTGCTGGAATAATGCTGAAAGCGGCATAAACCATACTCGCTCTTGGGTTAAAGTACCAAAGTGTAACTTACAACCTACGGGCAGAAACCCTATATAGTCACGCAGCTCCTCCACGATGGAACAAACCTCCTCTGGACATCAAGCTTTCATCATAATTAACTGTATTCAAATAAAAACTCAAGACGCACATATTTTCAGGCTATTATTCACAGACGTTATTTCACCCTATTATTCATAGACTTAAATTCGTAGACATTATCCCCTGCTATTATTCATAGGTTTCATTTCATACCATTATTTCATTACGTTTACCTCACATTTTATTGCTTTTGAGCATGTACCTTGTGGATGGATACAGCGCTATAGAAATACTCATCATTAGTACTATTGTTAAATGTTAGTCCATATACCCGTGAAGGTCCGGGTTAGAATGAGTCTTCACTAACCCATGCTTGTACGAGGAGAATAACGGGATCGGGTGGTCAAGCTCGTTGGCTTGGTTGACACATGTCATATCATCGGTTCCCAACTGCATAGATCGATGCTCATGCTGTTGATCACTGGATTGTCTGACCCAGACTCAATTATTTACAGACCGCCGCCATATAGCTGGAATATTGCTGAGTGCGGCGTAAAACTAAACTCACTCACTCACTGTTAGTCCATAGCAACCTGGGCTGATTCAGAGAAGCATCCATACAGGTCGAGTGGTAAGACTCGGTAACTTGGTTGAAATCGTATCATCTCATCCGATCATGACACATGTCATCGGTTCCCAGTTGCGCAGATCGATACTCATGCTGTTGATCACTGGATTGTCTGGTCCAGATTCGATTATTTACAGACCGCCGCCATATAGCTGGAATATTGCTGAGTGCGGCGTAAAACTAAACTTACTCACTCACTCACTCACTCTCATCCGATCACCTGAATCGTTTCTCACAACATCAAACACTGGATTGTCTAGTCCAGTTTTACAGGACAGTTATGTCGCTGGAGTATTGCTGAGTTAGCGTTAAGCAACCATGCAAAACATACTGAGACATGAGATACGGAGTGTTCCCTATCAAGTAAACAAAATCAGGAATTGGTCTGCCATTTTGAAAAGTTTCGCATCGAAACGGGCTACAAATTCCTTGTTCATGCGTTATATCAGAACAGACCGCACACTGATAGATGGACAGTGGAAGTTGGCAGGTTTAACTAGTACTGCGTCATACCAAAATACGAGAAAAGGAGGATACTACTTTCCTAACAAAGACTGGTTGGCTATATATCAGTCGGTATACTGTCCGAGTGCAGTATATACGTATATGTTAATCACCCTTACAAGGTAGTTCGGACTAAAGCCCTCGCATATTTAAATATAACTACCGTAGTGAGGGTGATTAAACGGCTTACACCACGAGGGCATACTTATTTAATACGCGTGTAATGTATTAGGCATGAAGATTATCAAAATGAGTACAATTTTATTGTTTATAAATAGAAATAATTGCCCTAGGGCAGTTATTCAGTAATGCTAATAAAGCACTTCCAAGAACAATGGACATAACTTAACCTGGTGTTACGGCATGATATCGCTGTGTGCTACTACTAAATACGGCGTTAGTTGATTAAATACAGCCTTCCAAACCCATGCATGTCGTTCTGTCTGTAAGTGCAGTATACTAAGAAAATTTAGTCGACAAAGACTCGTACATGCCGCGCGATTGGGTGGTCAGGCTCGCTGACTTGCTTGATACATGTCATCGGTTCCCAATTGAGTAGATTCATGCTGATGCTGTACATGTTGATCACTGGATTGTCTGGCCTAGACTCGAATATTTACAGACCGCCGCCATATAGTTGGAATATTGCTGAGTGCGGCGTAAAACTAAACTCACCCACTCGTACCTTCCGACTCTCGCGCATTTGGCTTGAGACTCACGCTTTCATGACTCGTGTCACGGTCTCGAAGCAACTGATAACTCTCACGCTAAATTGGGTGCATATGAAAGTATAAATTAAAAAATTAAAAAACACACAAATGAGACTGAGTACATCGTTTTTAGGGACTTTTCTGAAAAGAGAATTTGCAGTTATGGCGTTGGCGTCATGTAGGGTGGGTTCAGGATTTCTGAAGCTTTTTTTCACTCAAGGTTTTTTTCTCTTAGGGTTGGAAGTTCTGTTTGAAGACGACCCATACACCAAGAGGCGCTACTTCCGGCAGGTGAAATTATATCTTGATAGTTTGCTATGATATTTTTTGTTGTTGTAATCACCCACCAGATAAGCATACAAAGTTTAATCACCGCTCTACCATTACGAAATTAAGAGCTCTTGAGCGAACGCCAAGACAACCAATGCAGCCGTCACCATGTACGAGTCCCGTCCTGTATCGAATAGAGTTGGTTGATTTGTTGGAACGCCGCGCTCAGCAAGTATTCCAGATATATCTATATGGCGGCGGTCTGTAAATAATCAAGTCTGGACCAGACAATGCAGTGATCAACATCATGAGCATCGATCTCGATAGTCAGCGAGTCTGTCCACCCGATCCCTTTATAGTCGCGTCTTTAGACAAGCACGTGTTGCTGAAGATTCTAACCCGGATCTTCTCGGGTGTGTCGTATAGAGGGATTCCGGGTGTGGTAAGAGTCGTAAGACGGACAAGGCTCAGTGGCCGGGCCGATGCATGTCATCGCGCTGACTGTAGTCTGTTTGCAGTGAAAACGTACCGATGAATTTCACTTTAAACAAAAAGTAAATCAAATAAAGTGAAATTAAGATTGCGAATCCTCATAATTTTACCTTGCCAATTAAACATTTAAATTTCAGAATTTTATTCAACTTAGGATAAAAGTTGTTAACAGACGATCATAGTTTCAAATCGCTATTATTGGTTTGTATTACAAGGGAGTAAACTTAGCAATTGGAACAGTGATACAAACGCACGTGCGGTACGTGATGAGCGATAACTTAGACCAACCCTACTTGTTCTCGGTGTTTCATTTAATGTGCATACCCCCTTGTGATACAAACTAATAATAGCGATTTGAAACTATGATAAGGTATAATCATGAGGATTCGTACTTCTAATTTCACTTTATTTGATTTACGTTTTTGTTTAAAGTGAAATTCATCGGTACGTTTTCACTGCAAACAAACTATAGTCTGTTCGGGACAAAAAGATGATGATAATAGTAATTATCTGTTTATAAAGCGCCTAATATCCACCGTAGAGATGTTCATGCAGTGGCGCGGTGACAATATTGGGGAAGTAATAGTTCCTATGGGTTTTAGAGAAAGGCAGCAGTGATACCGATGAATCACAATCTAACTCCAAATCAGTTCATGATCAAACATTCATTTCAACTCGGAATGTAATGAAAACATCGGACAAATTCAGGAAAAAAAGTTTCATAACGTTTGTCTCCAAAATAACAAAGTTATTTTATAAGCTATCATCATTTTGTTTTGATTTTCCGTGAGGGTAAAGTAACGGAAAAGTCTGCAGGGTTGGTCTGATGTTTTCATTACATTCTGCGTTGAAATGAATGTTTGTTCATGAACCGATTTGGAGTTTGATTGTGATTCATCGATATCATTTTGACCCAAACAGACGAAAACCCTTAGTCCCTGAAGATATATAATTTTGATAAAAACAAGTAGCTCCATTTGAATTGGGGGATCGGGAGTGAGTTGGGAGATTCAGTATCCTCAACGTGAGGAAATCTATCCTGTATGCATTTAGCTTTAGCACTGCAGAAAGGTAGCGAAGAAGGGAAAATAACGTGGTTCAAGCACCGTAAGCCATCGCGTTCCAGCATTCTCCACGATATCAATCACAAGATTGTCTAGTCCCTAGTCCAGATTATTATTTACTGACCGCCGCCACAGAGGTGGAATGTTTTAAAAAATGAATTATTAAAAGTTAAGCGGCCAATGGTTTCTAAATAAATCCATTTACTGAAGTTCCATTAGACTAACGCTTTGCCCTTGAATATATATAATTTTGATAGTAACAAATAAACCCATGTAAATTGAAAAGGAGCACCAGTGAGTTGGGAGATTCAGAACCTGGGGAATCTAGACTTGTTTTATTTATTTGCAGGGGATGGCTTGGAGGAAGGGAAAATAATGTGGTTATGTTTTTTGTATTGATGAAGTTGAGGATGAAATCCATTTTTTACTACACAGACCCCTTATAATTACGTTTTACCCTCCTAAGTAAATGTTTAAATAACAATGATACTTTTAATGATTTTACAGATATACAGAAAGTTAATTTCATCTTAGCCAATCCGAATATTGTTTTTTATATCTGCCAAAACCTGCAAGATTTTACTTCATAAGCGGAAACAAATTTTATATGGTAATAGGTAATGGTTTTATATTGTGTATGTATACGTATACTTGATATCGTACTGATGTATTTTTTATTGTTCTTCGTTATTTAATAATAACTTCTATGTGTATTTAGTTTTCATATTGTGTGTATATGTTCTTAGCTAATAGTCTCTCGTAACCCAGAAAGGGTGGCTCACTGTTTTATTGTATTTGTATTGTGTATTGTTACTATGCACTTGTGAGGTGAGACTTTAATAAACTATCTGTCTGTCTGGTTCGGGACTGTGAGACAGACTGAAGTTCCATGGCCGACTTGGTTTATCAGGAAACAAGACCCGGGGATGGCGCGCAAGGTCGAGAGTGTTGACAGTCAAAAACTCAATGAACAGTTTGCTGTGCAAAGCTATATTGTTTTAAGGACTTTAATGCTGAAGTTTAAAACAACCGATACCCTACTATATTCTTTTTGTTACATGTATGTGTAAAATGTATTCAGATAACAAGAATGTCGGACACTTTATGGATGAAAGCTTCTATATTATATTATGTAGCCATCCATAGTATTGCCATTCAAGATACTCACCAACTTCTAAAATGCCGGGGAAGTGGAGTAGCCTAGTGGTTAAAGCTTTGACTTATCACGCCGAAGACTCGGGTTCGATTCCCCCACATGGGCACATTGTGTGAATCCCATTTCTGGTGTCCCCCGCCGTGATATTGCTGGGATATTGCTATAAGCGGCGTAAAACTAAAAACAAACAAACACACACACACGTTGACTCACTTCAAGCACTCTGTGTGTGTATGGATATATAAATATGTATAAGAAATACATAAATAATAGTAACATCGAAGATCAATTTCTCCACTGACATGGGTGGACCAACTGCATCAGATCAATTCCACGTGGATCATGCTTCAAATTGCTGAAAAGCACGTGCAGATATCGTGCATGTGTAACAGCTGCGTTTTGGTGTAAAATTTTCGCCAATTTTCAATGAGTTCAATCATGTATTGAACTCGTGACAATAATCTTTTCAACGTTACGAATTTGTTTTACAATACATCAGTTCATTTGTAAACAGTACCTTTAAACAGTATGGAATATTTTGCAAAATAAAGTTTAGAACTGTTGACTGAATTAAGTGGCTACATTTATACTAGTGAGTCTAAACATTTGATCGGCAGTATACATATGCATGTGTGTATATGTATGTAATGTCTTTCATTACGTATCTTTCCCTTGCGCTGAAGAGCACCGAGATGGCTGGACGCAGCTGCATATATGCTGCCATTGACACGACACCTCAAGGAAATAAAGCGAAATTTAGATAGAAATAGCAGTCCGCAGTTGTTGTAACGTAATATATTGGTGAGGTTTCAAGTAACGCCAACCACCTGATTCAGATAGCTGATTTGTAGGTTGAATTACAACATCTGTAAGTCATATCTGCAGTCCTTTCTTATGGCAAGCCGTTATTACATTTATTAAGAAATCACTGATATCTTAAATTGTCTTAATATTTTTTTTAATTGACTGACTGACTGAGTTTGGTTTTACGCCGCTTTTAGCAATATTCCAGCAACATGACGGCGGGGAACACCAGAAATGGGCTTTATTTTGAATTGAAGATATCTTGAATGAATTTCTAATATAATTATATACAATATGATTGCTTTTTCATAGCGTAAACATATTTAGAAATATCACGAAATAGTTTGATATCTCCGGAACAATTTACGATATCGGTAAAAAAAATTGTATATCATTTATTAAAGATTATTTAGACTATTTAACAATATCTTAAAAATATTGATACCGTTAAATGGAACACAGATATATTTAAAACAACTGAAGATATCGGTAATTTCGTAAAATATGTGAAAACGGCTTTTCGTGCTTTCTCCAGGTCCGGGTTAGAATGAACCTTCAGTAACCCTTGCTTGAAGGAGGCGACTAACGGGATCGGGTGGTCAGGCTCGCTGGCTAGGTTGTCACATGTCATCGGTTCCCAATTGCGCAGATTGATGATCATGTTGATCACTGGATTGCCTGGTCCAGATTCGATTATATACAGACTGCCGCCATATAGCTGGAAAATTGCTGAGTGCGGCGTAAAACTAAACTCGCTCACTCACTCATGCTTTCTCAGTCGTCAGTTCGAATTTTTGAAATATTGTAGGTAGACCCGTAAAGATTAGGATGTCCAGAGGAGGTTTGTTCCATCGTGGAGGAGCTGCGAGACTGAAGGATTTCTGCCCATAGGTTGTAAGATTACACTTTGATACTGTAACCCAAGAGCGAGTATGGTTTTACGCCGCTTTTAGCAATATTCCAGTAATATCACGGCGAAGGACACAAGAAATGGGCTTCACACATTGTACCTATGTGGGGATTCGAAGGCGTGTCTTCAGCGTGACGAGCGAACGCTTTAACCACTAGGCTACCCCACCGCCCGGGTCTGCAGTGAGAAAGAAACCCATATTTTGGACTCGGCAATCCGATTCAGTGATGCCAACTCATAGTAAACCCACTGAACACCCGGTGTCAGGTCTTTGCTTTACAGCCACAAGCAAACGCTTGGTGTTGTTGAATAATTTCAGACGTGAAGTCAATGTCACTCATTGTATAAACTGCTTAGGTGAGTTTAGTTTAAGGCAGCACTCGGCAATATACCAGCCATATGGCGGCGTTCTGTAATAATCTAGTCTGGACCAGACAAACCATGGACAGTGGCGTAGCCTTGTGCTTAAAGCGTTCGCGTGTCATATCGAGGATCCGGGTTCGATTCTCCAGTAGTGAGTTCAGTTTTACACCCCTTTAGCAATATCTTCACCAATATCACGGCGGGGAACACCAAACATTGCACCCATGTGGGGAATCGAACTCGGGGTCTTCGGCGTGACGAGCGAACACTTTCAACACTAGGCTACCCTGAAATCCTGTGGCTTCATTTTTGCTGGAATATTGCTAAAAGCTGTATAAAACCTTATTCACCCATTCATACACTGTTTTGAACAACGTCGAGATGTGACAAGGTGACAAGGTTGCCAAAAAAGCCCGGGTTCGAGTCCCAATATCGCTGCAAGATTCGTCTAGAAATATTTCGATTCTTCAGTTATTTTAAAGGATCGTTCACAGAGTTACAAATTATTGAGAAAAACAAATAAGAATTTGTGCAACATGCGTTACTTGAACCATATTGGAACTTTGATGAAGAGAGTGGGGATATATTGACAGACAGGTCCCAATGTCTTGAACCAGGCTGACTCTCCTGTGATCAGGGACTCGTGCTGTTCTGGTGAATTAGGCGTTGAGGTAGCCGACAGGTTTAAGTGTTCACTGTCGCACCGAAGACCGGTTCGATTCCCCACACAGATACAAAGCGTCACCATAAGTGCCAAGGTCCAATGCACTGTCAAAAACAATGGGCGATGCATAGCCTAATCATGAAAGCTTCGCTCATCACACCAAAGACCTAGGTTCAATTCCCTGAGTAACGTGTGAAGCCCATCATTGCAGGGCCATTGCTAAAAGCAGCAAGACCACACAAGCAATGTCAATGGCTCAATTGTCAAGAATAGGCTAAATCACATGTCCATGTGATTTAGCCCAACAGCAACCACTTGTTTGGTCTTTTCCGATTCACTCACTCACTTTGTCCCTTACACTGCACTCCTCAATATTCCAGCTATATGGCAGCGGCCTGTAAATAATCAAATCTGGACAAGATAATCCAGTGATCTAGTATCGCAGACCATACATAGGAACTCCATTCCATAAGCAGATTGTGGGGAGGCTGCAGCAACGCCACCCTCCTTACTACATTAAATCTACAGAGACACACAATCATAATCAAAAGCATTTCATTTTATTGTTTTCAAATTACAACTCCAGTCTTCCAGCCCCTGATAGATAGGTCATGTTTTAAGTATGGACTGACCTGTCACCCCTCTACTGACCTTTGGTAGAGTCTAAATCAAACACCAGAAGAGTTCATTTCAACTTGTTAGGGTAGACAGTGAAAATGCACAATGGTGTATTATATAACAAATATGTATTATATATCTACAGAAACCTGGAGCTAATTGTGGCAGAAAGGGAAGCTAATTGAGTTCATGGAGTCAAACTCAGAAAAATTCATCCTGCTTTTTACAAACAAGCAAACTTGAACATTATACATCACTTTGACTTTCTTTATAACTTCATTCTTAACTGCCAAGGACTTCAATTTTGTTTAAAGTTTAATAACACTACAACATTAAATTACTGCACCAATGGTTCTAATCAAATAAACAATACTTTAATTAGTAACATATGTTATATTTGGGATTACACTTTCTCAGTAAAGTACAGATTCTAGTGACTTTCGGTAATAATTCATATGTAATGAGACCTCCTGTAGAGGGTGTGGGTTCGAATCCCGGATGGGACTCCACCCAAAAAAGGTACTAGAATCTGTACTTTACTGAGAAAGTGTAATCCCAAATATAACATGTTACATTTGACCACTTTCTAAAATGGCATTGTGTATTTCATACTTTAATTAGATTACATTTTTGATTAGTTTACATGGCTAAAGTATTTTTTTTAGAATTTTGATCAATAACTGTTAGGGTTAGAAATTAAAATGAATTGAACATATTAAATGTTATGATTAAAGATAAAAATAAATTACACTTTATTTATCTAATTGGCCTCGATATTATTTAAGAAAACGATATTTTACTTGTTCAGGGTGAAACATTCAGTGACCTATGACACAAATTTGGCTTAATATCTATTGACTTTTTGTTTCAAAAATAGACAGTAACATCTGTAAACTTGGAAGAGAAGATAAGCAATAAATATATGCAAATATATATTTAAAATTTGCATTTATATTAAATGCAGGAAACATCGAGGCACTGGACCTACTGTGCGAGGTCGTATCATTACGATCCAACACCCTCCAATACGAACATGTACCTATATTGTACCTAACACTACTAGCAACTGGACACTCCTCTATAATGAACAGAACTTGCCAAAAACCCAATCCCAGGTCATTTGGACAATTGTCATAAGGCCTTGCTAGCTGCCACATCTGATCGCTTCAAATTACTTAAATTTGCCATTTCCTCAGAACAGGTCTTGAAAGTCAGGGAACACAATGTCCTGAAAATTCATCTCTAATGATAACCAAAGATGTCTGAACTCAATATTTATGGTTAGCGATAAACTTAGCAAACTTTACATGCAAAGCAAACCAGAACACCAATATTCAACATTTTACAGACTCACAATTTGTTCATGCAATATTTCCTTATAACGAACTTGAGGAACAATATTTTGGAACTTATCAGGTGAGGTCAGTTTAATCCCGTCTTAAGCGATATTGCAGTTATATCCTGGCTAGACACTTCTATAAGCATCATAATGACCTGTTTCAGTAACAAAGGAGTGACCAGCTGATATTATGGCAGCATATATTCTACTATACAAAACCCCAGTCGTGGTGATAAAATGCACCAACTTTGTGTAAAATAGTGCTCAAAAAAGTAGAATATCACTTAAATACATCTACATGAACACAAACAAAATCATAGTTAGACTATCCCCGCCGGAGGGGCGCACCATGCCACCATGAACAAACCACTGTCAGCTCCGGCAGCCTCAACAAGAACAAGGACTATTAACTATATCTTGTTCTTAGCTGGCTGTCACAATATTTGATACGACACATCCCCGTTGGCAACCAATCAGCCTCTAGCTTGTTCCATTATGGAGAATTATGCATTAATGTATGACATAAGATGTCTTGTTGCTATGGTGATTGATGCATGTCGATGATAACAGTGATATAATATACAATATGATTATGGGCTAATGTTTGGATTGAGACTTTCACTTGTTGACCCTTCGCTCTGAATGAATCAATCCCCTGGCAAAATATCTTTGCCGGATAAAATAGTTGTAAATAACAGGTTAAAACAGATTGTAAATACAACTTTAAAAATTCAAACAAATTTCAACATTTTGTTACCCCATACTTCCATAAAAACCATTGCTAACAAAGGTTAAACATTTTTGCTTAAAACTTATAAAGGGAGATAACCAACAGTTGGCAAAGAAGAAGGGGAGATAACTCCCATCCTACTGACAAGTGAAAGACTCAATCATCTAATGCATAAACAATCCCCAGTGTAGTCTGTCACTTCACACACTACTACTCTACAAAGCTGTTCAGATCAACCAATCAGGCTGCACAATTCCTGCATTGCTTAAATGTCACTGGCTGAGAAATCCAACATGGCCGCCTTGATATGACCGATGCTGATTCTCAAAGTCTGGTATTTCGACTGATTCAAATATCAATCAGGAGATCAGTTACAGTCTCACAGTGTCCCAATTTTCCATTACATCAGAACTGGCCTGAATCATGACGTAGCAGCTCAGAATATTGCAAACAGTGACCATCTTGTTCCTTCTGTGTTGACGAAGTCCAACCAATGCTATCGTTCAAATACCAACAGAAGTATCGGAAGAAGGATTTTTGAACTTTGGACACTATGCATGCTTGATTCTCATACAAAGCTTGACTTCTCCATTACGTTGATCCTGGTACAGCCAATGAATTCTGGGTAATCCATCAGGGCAAATGTACACGTTCTGAAATCGACATCTCTCCTGGCCCTCCTTCCGGCCACAGGCTCAGGTAAACTCAATGAGAATTACATAACACAACAAATCTGTCATCGTCATGGCAACACTATCGTCATGGCGATGGCACTGGAAGTCTAACAATGGTCAGCTAGGCTGAGTTTATTTTTTTTTGTTTGGAACAGTTGTCTTTTTCTTCTTCAAATAATCGTTAACGCTAATGTATTAGACAGGTAGGCAGGATTCCTGAAACATAACACACATTCCGTTCATTCTCTCGATAGAAAACGGGGGCAAAGTCTGCTAGGGTGGACCCTGATCAACTGAAAATCTGCCCCCAAGGGTGTCTGCGTTCGAGTCCGTGAGGGGGGATACCATCTGGCCCCCACTGGCTCCTACATGCCCCGCAGAGCTGACGGAGACACCGGCAGCATGGGCAACCGAGTCAGACAAGCTTAGCGTATTCCTGTTGGCCTGTTGCCCGAGCTTCACCGCGGCATCTGACACTGGCGGCATACCGAGATCAAGTCGGTTTTCCTGACCGTCCGAAGGGTGGCCTGGTTGAAGGTAGACGTTAGTATAGGCACCATGTGTAGTGGTGGGCAGCACGCCCCCTGGTGACAGCCGGTTGGAACTAGCTGTTGCCCCCATGCGGCCCATCAAGGCAGCACTACCTGCAACACAGATATGTTTTCATTAACAAACAATGTCTGTGTTCCGTTGTAGCAATTCAGTTTTCACATTTCCACTTATAACACATTGTTTTTGACACAAATACCTACTTTATCACATGCGAGTTTAGTTATCACATTATTTATGTAATTTCCGCTTAATAACAAAAATATCTATACATACATATTTTCAATAATAAGTAGTATGTAATTTTATAAGTAGTTTTTGCCAACCAAAATCTTTTTGCTTAGGTTCAAAAATTGAAAATTTACAACATATTCCTGACTGAATGCTTCATCTTGAACTAAAGTGGACATCATTTGAAAACATAACACAATTACACAGCATACAAATTACAATTCAAAAATGAATAAATTGATTTCAGATCAGGCACCACTGAAGAATCAAACACATTTTACAGCTATACTGAGCAAGCACAGCCCGCAAGGCTACCTCACCAAAGCCTTAAATTCTGTACCTCATATAAAAATTGTAAGACATTACCACAATTATCAATTAAAGTTAACAATCCTCGCTACTTTAATGACGAGGCTAGCTTAGATATCCAGAATGATTCGTACATGTGAATTTCTGTTGCATTACAACCATAAATCTTTTCAACATGATACAATTATTAAATTAAATTTCTGTAAAAAAGCCAATATGAAACAGAATTGTAAGCAAACAAAAAAGTACAAAGGGTGCGAAATGTCTCAGTTCAGTGATTACATTTACAGAGCTTTTATCGGATGAATGCAGTCGGCCAAACACTGTACACAAGACACGTCAACAATCTAGCACCTTGACAATGGGTACCTGCATAAGCCAAACGCCAAAATGATGCACACATCACCTCCGGCTAACGGCAAAGAGTCGGTCAAGTGGGTTTGTCGTCCCTTGGGCTATGCTCATTTGACATTTGCGTAACAGATTGCTGGACGCGAGTCCGAACACAGGCTAATACAAGGAACGAAGATGACGAATCATGCAGAATTTCAATACATAGAGAAACAGAAAGGGAGACAAAAAGCAAGATTTGAAAGATCTGAAGTCGACGTTTTATCAGTTAGAAGAAAAACAGAGACAATGGAGTAAAAGAAATTAATGTAAAATAATTACACGGGTTGTTAGTGATTCTAATTCTGGAAAGGGAACGTCAATGGAGGAAAGACAAGCTTGGGGTTAAAGAAGGACTAGTATTGTCAGTACACGTCTACATCTACGACTACACGTGGACTTACTGGTTGTGAAACTCTTCACTGTCTGCTAACGAGGATAAAGAATGCATCATTTTGTGTAGTGAATCTGCAAGGAAAACGTACGTCACACATAGTGGCAGGGGAAGCAGTAATACGGCTACCCATGGCTGCTGCCTCTCTTGAAGTAGCAGTCATTGGCTAGCACTCATATCACATGCAACACATTTTGTATCGCATGCTCAGACATTAACTCATTTAACGCATGCTAATGAGTTTAAGGTGAACTCATCTCCGCTGGTCAAAAATCGTTCCAGACAACCAGTTGTAATGTCAGTGAGGAGTCAGATATACGTATTAGGATGGAGGTTCAAGCCCAGTTGAATTTTACGTCACATTGGCATTATTTCAGCCATATAAGTCTGCCTGCATACATAGACATCTTAAGTACAAAGCTTAAATGAGTTGGGATTTCGGTTCAAGTAAGGGTTAGACAAAACATAATCTAGGTTTAGGAAAATAGTATGTTGTCCACAAATTGTAATTAAACTCCCAATAATTGAAATTTTGTAGACATGCTCATGGCTCTGAAATAGGTCACTGCCTGGTCCCCATAAGTTGTAATTGGCAATAATGATATAAGTCTGAGTTCAGTTCCTGATACATAGCTAATCCCAAAAGGGTCAAATCTGGTTCCAGAGAAATACAAATTACTCATGAAGGGATCTGCCCATATTGTGACCTTGAATAAGGTCAATGTCAGCTCACAATTATTGGCAGATCCAGCTGCAGAACAGGGGAGACAACCTGTGTCATGCAGCTGATTCGATGGAGACAAGTTCACCTTTAACCCCCGGTATCACATGCTGTGAGTTAACCCTTCGTGTCACATGCAGTATCTACCAGTGCGGTCAGTTGGTCTGAAGGTCAAGGACGTCAGTTGGACATCCATCCAATTACACCTGCTTTACGAAAACTATCTGGATCGGGTGCCGATATTGACGAAAGAGTTGATTCAATTTGAAAGTGCTCATAGTTGGACAAACATGCACGTGAATGAGAAAATCTGGCAAATGAATTTTGGAAAGGAGGAATTTGACGGGAACCCTTGCCCTGCCTTCACCAAGCATGCAGACATCGCTGTACATATTTGTGATACAACATTACATTCCTGCTTGACAATGCTACAAAAATTCTGTATGACACTAAACTAATTGTTACCCATAAAAATTTGTCATTATTGTAGAAAATTACAGAACCGTTATTTTCTCAAATACATAACATTTATTTATGGATAACAAAATACAGAATAAAGATGTTATCCATGCGTCATGTATTCAAATTCTCTCAACTTCTAAACACTTTTCAAAGACTTCAACCATTTTCTCATCTTGAAAAACTCAAATTTATGAAAACAAACTCTTTAAACACGAGCAAACACACGGAACAAATATGTACAGTCTTCCGACCCCAACAATCCTTCTTTATACAAAACTGAACTTACAGTTTATCATTCGCGTCAAGTTTCCAAGTAATTTAAATTTTATATTCCAAATTATTATTTTTCTATTCAAGATAAATACATGCATAATAATGATTTCTTTCTCTTCTTCAAATCCAAATTTAACATGTATTACTGAAAATAAGACATTTCTATAAAAGAAAGCCCCTTCCATCAGCTTTATCTTTAAACTAGCAAATACATACGCTGATGATGTTGAGCCCTCACCCAAAGCTAACTGTAATGAATTTATTACCATTGTTGTAACAACATGAAGAGATGTAAGAATCTAATCATCTTACAGTCAAACAATACCGAAATTTTCATTTTACTTGGAAACTCGATAGCTCCACATGGTAAGGGGAAATAACTAATAAGGAGAAAACTACAGTTCACCACAAGCAGTAGAAGCTAGGTAAGCCTCCATACCTTACCTGCCAGGGCTGCCTGCTGGGCGATATCGTCTGCATTCATGCGACCAGGCATATCGTCTGATTTCTCCTCCTCGCGTCTCTTAAGACAAGCTGCTTTTGGGTTCAAGTTGCGTTCTGTGAAACAAAGAATTAACATTGTCAGCTGCAGCCAGTAGATTGGATGTACTTGAGAAATACCCTTAGTGAACAATCTTGTGTAGCATATGGGTGAGTGAGTTTAGTTTTACGTCGCACTCAGCAATATTCCAGATATATGGTGGCAGTCTGTATATAATCGAGTCTGGACCAGACAATCCAGTGATCAACATCATGAGCATCGATCCATGCATTTGGGAACCGATGACGTGTCAATCAAGTCAGCGAGCCTGACCACCCGATCCCATTAGTCACCTCTTACGACAAGCATGGGTTACTGAAGATCAATTCCAACCCGAATCTTCACAGGTCGTGTAGCATATGAAACTGTACTGTCTTGAATAACCGTATGCCGGTATTAACAGAGCTTGATAGTGAAATGTGTGTAGTACTTAATTCAGCATAGAATAACAGTACTAAAGTATTTCTTATTAAATGACTGATGAATAACTGTAATCAATTATTGAATAACTGTTCTTAATAATAACTTTTACTGTACAACAATGTCATATAACAGGTGCACTATGACATGTCAAATGTGTCAAATGGGATTCAGTGATGCTATCTGGTAATGTATGCCTCTAACCTCTGACTTGCTGCTCCAGCGAGGTGATGACGTTGACGGCCTGCTGTAGTATCATCAGCTTCGTCAACGGCTGACTGGACGAGCAGTGCAGGGTGACCATCTGACCCAGCTCCTTGAACGCTTCATTGATGTCCCGCACTCGCACTCTGAAATAGACGAACAATCAGCTACATCACAAGCCTGTTAACACCCAGTCACATCGCCCGTTAACACCCAGTTACATCGCCTGCTAACACCCAGTTACATCGCCTGTTAACATCCAGTAACATCGCCTGTTAACATCCAGTTACATCGCCTGCTAACATCCAATCACATTGCCTTGAAACATCCAGTCACATCGCCTGTTAACATCCAGTCACTGTTAACACCCAATTACATCGATTATTAACACCCAATCATATTGCCTAGTAACACCCTTGCATTTCCTTAGACCGACACATCTCCTTTCATAATGTCGGTGACTAGATACTGGCTGAATTGACAATTACATGAGTTCTCTCCCTTTGATACCAAAATTTTCAAACAAGGTGGCAACGGATAATAAAGAGAGCACAGTCGGATGCTTTAACCACTACCCCACCACCCTCAACACAAAAGAGCAACCCGAAGAGAGAATGTTTGAGCATAATGCTGCGTAGACCATTTACGATGGTCCTGTGGTCCCTGGCTAGTAAAAATTCATCAGGACCACTAAATGATAAGTTTGCAGTGGTCCTGGTGACCAGTGAATTTTGTATTGATTATTAAGTAAATCTACAGATGTTATTTTGGACCAGTGAAGTACAGACAGGACCACTGATTATTGTCCACTCACTGGTCCTGTGGTCTAGAGGGAAATTTGAAAGGTTTCTTTCCCTGTGGTCTTGGATGCAACCTACCTTTCTCTGGCATTGTTAGCCTGTCTGCGGAGACGTTCACGTTCCTGTTTACCTTCGGGGCTCTCATTGTCATCGCCTTCGCTTCTGAAAAAAGAGAGCACAGTTTAAACATGCCCTGGAGCCAGTATGGTTTTGAGCCGTTTCAAGCAATATTCCAGCCATATCACGGCAGCGAAAACCAGAACTGGGCTTCATAAAATGCATCCATGTAGGGAATCGAACCCAGTCTCCAGCGTTACTAACAAACGCTGTCACCGTTAGGCCACAGCTGACGTGACAAAACCAATGTTCACTGGGGCTCAAGGACTTGCCAAAAGGTACTATGACAACCACCTTTGAAGGTCCATAAAAGTCCATAACGGTCACGAGTCCCAAATTCCTCAAACCCACGTGAGGTAAAGTGGGATTAAAGTTGTATTCAAGATTATTGCACTTAGTGATGGACATGCTCATGTTCGTCTGGCCGCTCGTACTGCTGTAGTCAAGCCAGTTCTACAGCCCACTGAGGTGACGTGCTTCAGTTCAACATGCACACCCCTTGCAGGGTCAGTCAACTGATTCAGAGTCAGCAGCCCCATAATGGCAAGCGACCCACTGTCTCTAGGGCCGACATTTCTAGCCAAAACTGGCACGGTCTCAATCCCTTAATGGCAAGCGTGAGACGGGGTGACAAGTGCATTTGTTAAATGCCTCTTGGAATGATCTGGTCAGGGATCGATCCACTGTCCCTCCGGCGGACTTTCTATCCAGAGCCAGGTGGACTTTCTATCCAGAGCCAGCCGGACTCTTAATGGCAAGCGTGGGACAAGGTGACAAGTGCATTTGTTAAATGCTTCTTGACCTGGTCGGGACTGGACCTGGCTGGGGATCGACCCGCTGTCCCGTTAGACTTTCTATCCACTATACAACAGCAAGAACCACAACACATGACATGCTCAAACATCAGCACAATAAATCACAAGTGAGCAAGTTTCTTTATGCCGCTTTGAAAAGTATTTCAAAACATTTCAAAGTATTTCACGGCAGGGAAAGGAAAACCTCACAAGGCCTTACACGTTAACTTTCAGATATACAGGGTACACAACACATAAATGATATAGGCTAATGGTTCTCAGACTTGAATTGTTTTCCTCTCTCTGACAGTGTGGGTTCGAATCCCAGATGGGACTTAAAGTACAAATTCTAGTACTTTTTGGGTTTGGGATTCGAACCCACAATCTCAGAGTGTGGCATAACAATGGGAAGTGTATTTCTCAATGTATGTTACATCTTATAAATGGGATCGTGTATTCACACTTTCACTAATATGGGAATGGTACAGACAAACCATGAAATCTAGTCATATCTGAGATTCAAACATAGACCATCAGTTTCTGTCCTCCTAAGGGTACCTTAATTGTGAATTGCGGTACCTTAGACAACATAAATATATAGCTACTAAAAGTCTTAAGGCAACAAACTTCATATCAGTAACCTAATGTTATAACAATATAGATACAGTTCACATCAAACTTGGTACGTATATACAACTGAGATGAGACAATATTACAATATAGGAAAACTTGTTAAAAGCTATATCACATAAACTCTGGTGATACCATGGTCCTTTGTAAATGGTTGATAATGAAGTGTTATGTTCATTTACCAGTGATGTAAGAACCACATCATCTTAAGAATTCTAAAGTGGAACAAACTGTCAACAAGTAACTTACAAATCATCGTCGTCCATGTTTGACCTTGACCTAAGACCGAAATATAGGGTAAAAGAGGTACTTTTTATGTATTGGGTAAATCGTCAATGACAAAACAGCATAAGCAGTGATCACAGAACTACACAATTTAAGAATTACAAATTGTTAAAGGCACTATTTCACACCACACTTATCTATAAATAAGTAATGAATTTCTCTCAATAACACTATCAGCCCTCAGGGAAGCTATCATATAATATAAAAATTACACATTTAGATTACAATATTAAATTAAAAAATTCGAATGTATTAATGCAAAGTTAATCGTCTCTTGAGCCCTCTACCAGCTGAACATTATTTCAAGCGAACCAAATAGAGTTATGTCCCTTGAAGCGTTTTTGATGAATATCATACGTGCGACTTCTGATTGAAACCAGTTCGGCACACATCGACAACACCGCGTGCGACAGTTTTCGATGTACGGAGCAATTGCTTACATTCCATATATGGCAAGTGTTCTCTCTTCATAAGCTGTTCGCCTCAAGTTTCAATTATCAATTTCAAGCAAGTCGTAAGGGATAATAAGTCATTTACTACATCAATAGAAAATTAAAGTGAGTGCATATGCCCCAATATACATAATATAGGCCAAAATATTGTCGAAAATGTGTGAAATTGTGCCTTTAAGGAATATCATAAACAAGGTCAATGTCATGAGCTCTTGACCTTGACCGAAATAAAGAGAATGATGTGGTACTTATGTATTTGAGAAAGATTGCAATGAAATTGCAATCAGTTAGGAGGGATGTTAAAACCACAACAATGTTTAGCTTATATTTTCTGAGGAAAAGAAATTTAACGCAAAAACTTACAGGTTGTCATCATCGTCCACTTTTGACCTTGACCTTTTCGAGGAAGGGGTTTCCTGTAGGCGGAGTTGAATTTGTTGACCCTTTGGTTGTCGTTTTGGGAGGCTGATCGCCTTTATTGTCATTTTCTATGTTCTTATCAGCCATCTCAACTTTGATGGATCCATCTGTGTTAGGTTCCTGGGTTTGGTCACTTCGTAGATCTGAAATGGTAAATAGATAAACATTAACAGAACAAATAATACTTGAAACTTATAAGAATGTTACTGAGTGAGTGAGTGAGTGAGTGAGTGAGTGGGTGGTTGGATGAGTGAGTGAGTGGGTGGTTGGATGAGTGGTTGAGTGAGTGGGTGGTTGAGTGGTTGGTGAGGAGGAGTGAGTGAGTGAGGGAGTGAGTGAGTGAGTGAGTGAGTGAGTGGGTGAGTGAGTGAGTGAGTGAGTGAGTGTGGTGAGTGAGTGAGTGTGGTCTTATGCCGGTTTTAGCAATATTCCAGAAATATCATCGCGGGGAACACCAGAAATGGGCTTCACAAATTGTATATACATGGGGAATTGAACCTGGGTCTTCGGCCTGACGAGGGGACGCTTTAACCATTAAGCTAAATTTCCGCCCTCAAACAATAGATACTCAACAGTGATAACCGAGTGTCTAGTGGAGAAAGGAATCCATTAGTCAGCAATACTTCAGTCATATATTCAGCAGTATAAAACCTACATTCCATAGTCAGCAATATTCCAACAATGCCTGTATTCAACAATGTCTTAAAGCAATAATACGGCCATTTCACATATTCTGCAGTATAAGACCCACAGTGAGTGAGTGAGTGAGTGAGTGAGTGAGTGAGTGAGTGAGTGAGTGAGTTTAGTTCTATGCCGCACTCAGCAATATTCCAGCTATATGGCGGCAGTCTCTAAATAATAGTCTGGACCAGACAATCCAGTGATCAACAACATGAGCATCAATCTGTGCAATTGGGAACCGATGACATGTGTCAACCAAGTCAGCCAGCCTGACCACCTGATCCCGTTAGTCGCCTCTTACGACAAGCATGGGTTACTGAAGATCAATATTCTAACCCGGACCTTCATGAGTAGTATAAGACCCCTAGCACATAATAGGCAATAAAATGAAACTTTATCCGTCAGACATCTCCTATCAGTCTCACAGTCATCAGTTGTATTTAGCAATGTTCGAGCATTATCATGGCTGGGGACACCAGAGATGGGCTTCACTCACTGTACCCATGTGGTGGAAATTGAAGGTCTTCGGCGTAACGAGTGAAGACCTCCCCATGGCTCGAGGGCTTGAGCCACTTCCAGACAAACCAAGTGGCTGACATTAAGAGCATAAATTCAGAATTGTAAAATATTTTGCACACTGTCAGTGGTAGCAACTTACTTTCATATGTTTTGGACTGATCTGTTGACGATGCAGACATTCCTCCACTTTGACTTCTGTTCTCGGACATCGATGGGTGACTTCCCTGCTGAACAAAGCACGCAGTAGAGTATGGGCACAATTCAACACAAGTACACCAATATCTACACAAATATAATACAAATGTATTAATATCTGGATCAGAAAATCCAGTGATTGATATCAAGACATGATTCATTCCATTGGGTACGATGACACAATCAAGTCACCTGACCGACCACTCCATCTGTTAACAGGTTAAATAAGATACATTCTAACCAGGAATGCTCCAAGTTGCTACCACAAAGAATCACTTTGTGCCACATCAAAAACACAACAGCTGTTTGTAGTGAGAACCATCCTATGGGATCAGGGGCCTCCACACAGCAAGTATTCCTTACGGGTACCCACTCTACAGCTAAGACCCTACCCTGTCCAATTAGAAACCAGTCCTTTAGTTTCACAGATGCAAATTATATGCAATATTCTATCAGTTCTTTTGTGGGACCTCTCAAACACTATATACATTTTGCTATAGCATCCAAAGGATTTGTTATAACAAAGGCTATAAACACTACACCATCCACAAATTCTATAAACATACCATCCATAAAAGCTATAAACACTATACCATCCACAAAGGCTATAATCACTGTACCATCCACAAAGGCTATAAACACTATACCATCCACAAAGGCTATAAACACTATACCATCTGTCAAAAACTATGAAACCCATCAAACTACATAAATTATAACATCCATCCAACACTGTATACGCAATATTATAACATCCAATAAACACTTTATACATGTTATGTCCAAATATGAAACATATATATCCCCCAAAAAATATTAAACAGCTAAAACTGTCACTGCACAATTACCAATTCTCAAAACCATTTGCCTCGCTAAGCCTCAGGTACAGCAACAAAATTTCAATGAGGCGAACTGCATTTCCAACTAAAACAGCTATTGTCCCCCCACAAATTGATCCTTATTGTTCATAATTTAACTTCGGAATTGCTAATATTCCAATAAATTAAATTTCATTTTTGCACGATTAAACTGTAACATGAGCAAATTGTGTGAGTGAGGGAGTTGGGTTTTACATCGCTTTTAGCAATATTCCACAGCGTGGAACCCATGTGGGGAATCAAACCCGGGTCTTCAGCGTGAAGAGCGAACGCTTCAACCACTAGGCTACCCCACCCCCCAACATGAGCAAAGAAGGTAACAGACAAAAGTTGCCTAAATAGTTCATAGATAATATATCCAGCCTTTCATTCTTTAAATAATTACAACTGAAAGATTTAACTATCATCCGGTGAAAAAAGATACTCATTACTCAACAACCATGGGTTTAAAACCCTGGACCCTCAGCAGGAAAGGAGGCAAAACTGTTCAGACTGTGGAAATCTTATTCATTATTTCTTATTTAAGTTTTGAGAAGTAACACTGGCTTAAACATTACATTTGATCAAATACTGTAAAACTAAGCATCTTGCCCTTTAAGTACCATGTACATTAGTTAAAACTATATTAACATAAATTGGAATTTTTAGATAGATACTTTGGGCCAAATACTAGTCTCTATGAAACACTAAATCCTTGCATGATTGAAAATTAGAAACAAGATATCATTGTTAATAATATATATTGCTTAACATGACGCTCACTTTAAAACTACCATAATCTGTTTAACACATTAAGGAATCTGCATCTTTAATCATAAATGTTCTAAAACTGACATGAAAGTAATATGTGACAGATATTTTTCAAAGTTAACGCAAAATTCTTCTGAAGTCTGCTCTTACCAAGCGGAGTCAGTTCAAGCTGCTGATATATTTCTTGACCTTTTTCAAGACTCGGTACAAACCATTCCAAATTCAGAAAATCGGGCCGGTCTTGTTTTTATTTCCTTTACACATGTTTGTTCAAACATTCAATTAACACTACGTGAACAACCCAAGCCTTCCAAGCTGGTATGGTTTTAGTTAACTCGGCTAAAGTGTCTGTCAATGCAAACAAGGGGGATAACTCTGTATTATGTCAGCTGTTCCCAACAGGTGGTGCTGGCGATAGGGCTTGAGTGACAACTGCATCAACACGGAATTAAGCAATAAGCAAGTTTACGTAGTTCATGGTTTCCGTGTTGGCTTGGACAAGATAGGGAAATAAACAGTGTTATAACACTGTAGGTGGTCAGTATATAACCCTGTTAGCTCTCAGTTAGACAATATCAAGAGAAAACCTACATAATTTATCCAAAAATAACTAAGCTCCAAAAACATTTTAAACTTTCATTAGCTTTCCCATTTTTAAAACTGTCAAATTTTAGGAGTAAAATCCTGGTCGTTAGTTGAAGATCAAACTATTCATAAACAGTTCTACATATAGACTGCTGATAGACTTTGTATCCTACTGAAGGGTTCTTGAAGGGTTTTAGGTATGTATCAGCCTTATATCGACTCCCTTGTTGAACGGCTGTGAATGGCACAGTAATTAACCTGGAGAAAACATTCCGCAAAACAACCAACATTCCTCACATTGGTGGATGTTAAACTGTTTTCCCAACAACTATTTTTGTCTACTATAACGCAGGTAGACTTGTCACTTTTGATACTTATTGTAAATAAATCACTGGAACACTTCATACATTCACTGTTAAGAAAATAAGACCTCAGAAAAAATATTCAGAACATTCTGAAATATCAAAAGATTATTGTCTTCAAATACAGATACAAAAATATCCTCCGTCCATCCCTAGAAATCGATCAATACAAGCCACACTGGATAATTCCATGAATTGTGAAAAACATTATTCCATTCGAATCTGTTTCAATTTGAGTGGTATATTCCAAATCCTTTCATATCCAGATTTGATCAAACATACCCAGTAGTTGGGAAAGTACCATGGCTGCTGAGATGAATATTGTTGAAGTGGAGTTTGTTGTGGGGAATACTGTTGCATCGGCGATATCTGTGCGAATTGATGGTCCTGAGTGACACATTTCTTCGGAAACGTCTGTATTGGCGCACATTGTTGCAGCATCGACTGGGACGGTGAACACTTTTGCATTGCACATTGTTGTAGCGAGTTTTGTTGATGCCGTTGAGCTGGTATGTTCTGTAACGCTGGATCAGGCGAGATTTGTTGTGGGTATATCTGACGGCCATATTGGTCCTGCCACGAAGGTCCTGATCCTGCCCATCCACACCCCCACGTGTTGGGGTACATCGCCACGGCAACAGCTGTGTTACGATACACCTGCACCAGGCTAAATACTCCTTCCAGCTGCACACCACACCATACTCTCCTGACAACTAGTGTTACATTGCATACAATCTTCCTAACAACTGTCTAACATAGCACAGTGGCTCTCTTCCACAGCGAGGCAGCTATCTCTCTAACAGTCAACACCCGGTAGAGAGGAGTGTTCTGGTTTGTCAGTCGGAGATCTGCGGTCTGTACAGTGATCTCTGAGACAGGACCGGGTCTGCTACAGGGAGACACACGCCATACACAGACATCAACGCAATCTGTTTTACTGTAAGAAGTAATCGGCAGACGGGCAAGGAAATATCTGTTTTAACACTCTCACTGATCTCCAGGCAGGCCTTGACAGAATGCAGAGTTGAGCCTAGCTACGATGAACACTTGCCAAAAGGCGCAACATGTGTGCGAATACTTGAAGCCAACGCAAAAAGCATGGCAACATACTTCAATGGCGCACCCTCAGAATCTGCGTCTGCCTCTAACGAGAAACCCAGCTGCTCAGCGGAGGGGAGCTATTGGGGCGGAAGCACCACATTGAAAAATCGTACGACAAATCTGCAAATTTCATCCCATTTTCTTTATTTTCAATGTACCCGAACCCATCTCTCGGTAAAGATCTCGAATCCCCACGTCCAAACTCCAACTCAGACAGGAAAACTAATTAATGAGTCAACAAAGTGCGGAAGCCTTTTTACAGAGTCATTAGGAAGACGGCATCTTGCAAATTACGGAATACTGATGGCACACATCTGGGTAAAACTAGTCATTATCAGATCCATGTGTATGCCTTGCATATGCTAACAAATACTAGGTCTAACACATACACACATACACGACTGGCAAATTGCTTAAAATCACGCTCATAATTCATAAATCATTACAGTTCCATGCTACGTGTATCACAGCAAATAGGATTCTCCAAGACTCGATAATGATATATTCTTTTAACAATTTTCTCAATAACCAATGTATTTTCCTTTTTTGAAACATATAAGGAATTCTTTGATTTTTTCCCATTTTATTTCATAATGCAAAACACAAGCATCATATTTCAAATGCAGCTTCTTCCAATATTAGCTGATCATGTAATTAGTTTAATCACCCGTAAAAGCAACTTTTCCTTTCAATTTTCACAAATGGGACATTTTATGTACTTGCATTACAATTTGTTAAATTGACTTTTTGGATACTTTCTGGTGAAAGAAACGGTAATTCGCAAAATGTGGCCGACAAATGCCTCAGTTTTGAGTAACTCGAACCTACACCCAATAAATATTTTGATAGACTCAATCTAACCCACTCTACAAGATGTTACAAGTTCTCTCTTTAACGCTTGCCATATGTGCAGAAGCAATCAATCAGAGGCCCACTGAGAAGGATTTATCATTGCTGGAGAGAGACTCGGCTCTCTCCAGGAAGACAATGACAACGTGAATAATTATCTTGTTCGTTAACATGGTCCTAATTAATGTAACTGTCAAAAGAAATGGAAATAATTATTTTAATCTAATGGATTAATGGACCCAAAAATGATTAACCATAAATAAACAGAAATGAATAAACTATACCACTGATTTTACTTGTCCAGAGAGTAAAAATATTTAACTCTGGCAAATCAGGTTTAATCAGGTTCGAATTATCTATCACAGTTAACAAATTGTTATTACTTTATTTTTTTAATGAAATACTGTTTGTAAAAATTATTTTTTAAATCAAGTTCAGAAAATACTGTTTGTAAACAATTTCTAAATCTAGTTGAGATTGTTTATCGTCCGATACTAAAAGCGTGAACCAACCACTAAGTTTAACAAACGTGTTCCAGCAAAGGTTTGAGTCATCACAAGAAAGGAAAAATGATATCAACATATTTAAGGAAAAAACCCTCAAAATGCTCGCAACAGAAATTGGTAGGATTTTTTCAATGAAGTTTCTCTGATTTCAAACGAACAATTGAATTTGAGCAGCCATCACAATAGAGAGCATTGTTTAACAATGTGTTTCCCATTGTCTTCACACAGCTACGACAGAGTCACATGGAAATAATATGACCTTCTGCGGGTCCAGTATCTGGCATTTTCCTGTTTATATATCGGAACACAGTATATAATGCTGCCTTCCTATTGGCCGCTATCGTTTGTTTTCTCTCCACTGTCAGTTACAAAATAAACAGCCAGGTTGGCCAAACTGGGGCTGGATGGGGGAGTGAGCCTTATGCCCAATGAAAAACAGATGCACGCTTCTTGCGATTTGGGATTGTAATTAAACACAGCTGTGGGAACAGGTTCCTCCGTTAAAAGCAAATTTGCCTCCCAAGTTCTGGAAGAAAATCTGGGTTTAAAATTCCACCTTGCAAAAAGGACTGACAAAGTTTCCCATGCGTCTCTTCGGCCATTTTGTTTCTTACCACATCTCACTGCACTGGACTTAGTTTTTAAAGTATACCATTTCTTATCATATTGTTATCAATTCATCACAAAGCCATTTCTTTGATATCAATCCCATGATACAACTGTTATTTCCCATGGTGCTGTGCTAGAAGGCAACTGAAGCAGTGTTATACGAAATCCAGATGTTCATCTGTGCTGGCCATTACCCAGCTGGTGCTGAGCACCATCTCGCAACCCACAATTCTTCCTGCATGGAACTTCCTGTCCAAAAACTTATAACTGTCTATCTTGAATTCTCGAAAATGTAAATTAAGCTCTTAAACATATTTTGTGCAGCTTAAATATTTGAACATACTTGCCACCACCATCTTCATGAATCATATCAAACAAGTTTGGGCCAATTAAACGACTGGTCATCTCACGAATGCAGTAGTGAGTGTGGGTGGTCCAAAGATGTTTTTATACCTTTCTTTTAAAGATGGAATCAAGGATTCATACATTCGTATAAAATACATAATTATATATCTGTCCATATTACCATTTTCAGAAATACCCTGTTGGGGCAGAATATGTACCTATCGTTCAGAAAATCGCTTTTGTGCTGAGTATTTTAACATGGAATCAAAAAGTTAGATTGGTAAAGGTTGCATCAGTTAACTGAGACAATTGTTAGTTTAATTGCGGGTTCCACTAATTAAATCATTCCAAAGATTTGATCTAATTGTAGTATAGAGGGACAAAAAGACAATTTACAAACCATCTTAAATTGTTTCATATTTTGAAATATCATACTGATTTCACTATGATGTAAAGTCCACATTTGTGTTACTGGCAGCAAAAGCGCATGTAACCAGATTCACTGCAATAAGTTATTATTATCAGAAAAATACCCATCACAAGTTGAAAAACTTGCAAATACATGGAAACTAAGCTTACAAGTCTGCAAAATGTGTGCAGAATTGTGAAAAAAAATAGTTGCTGAATTTACAAGCGTCAAGCACAGAATTTCTATTTTGGGGGCCCATGTGAACATGTGCATACCAACTGTAATATTCATTATGTTAAACATTCTGGTCGAGCGTGTGAGTGAGTGTTTTACCAATATCAATACAGTGGACACAGTTTGAACCCTTTGACAAGGTAAACAAACACCTACACTAGCAATTACCGACCCACTACAACTTTGAGCCCATGCATTAGCTTGAGGTCAGTAGATGGAAACCACACCCTACGGGATAACGAAAACAGTCATGATTTGAGATCAACCAGTTCCTTTTAGTCACATAATGGTAATCTGATATTACCTGAACCTGAGGGGCAAACCAGTGACAGATAGTATGAGCACCGTACCAGACCTCTGGGGTAAAACACCGTACCAGACCTCTGGGGTATAACACCGTACCAGACCTCCAAAACACCGTACCAAACCTCTGGGGTATAACACCGTACCAAACCTCTATGGTATAACACTCAGGCATGTCACAGCATTCTGACCATCTCAATTTCACTCAGGTCTTGTGACAAATCGTTTCAGGCTGAACACCACATGCAGCAATATTCCAGCTATACAATGCTACTCTGTAATCTGGACCAGACAATCCAGTGATTGATTTAATAAGCATCGATTTAAACTGGCAATGTCAATTTTGGTCAGCTCTTGTGACAAGTATGTATGTTTTTATGCTGAATACCAATCACAATATTCCAGCTATTACATGGCACTCTGTAAATCTGGACCAGACAATCCAGTGATCGACTTAATGAGCAATGATATACACAGCTGGATTCAATGACCTTCAGTAATCAGTAACCAAGCCAGCGAGCCTGACAAAAGCAACCAGTGAGAATGGTTTTATGCCTCATTTAGCAATATTCCAGCAATATCACAGCAGGGGATACCAGAAATGGGCTTCACACATTGTACCCATGTGGGGAATCGAACCCGGATCTTCGGCGTGACGAGCCAACGCTGTAGAAAGCAACCAATCAGGGCCCATTCCACATAGCAATCATATCGCAACAACAGTTGTAATCCTGTTAAATGGATTTGTATTACGATCATTTCAGCGTAACAATGACTCTGTGAATGATCTTCAAACTGTTAAAAGAGCTTTGACAGGTGAATGTCTCTTAAACTAGAGTTAAAAAGTCGTCCGGCCATGAAAGCTTTGTGGATTGAGCCCCTGGCCTGATGCAAATTTTCTTCCTTCAAAAATATTTCCAATTTTTATTGAACAACGTCAATGTATCCAAGCTTCAGCTCACCATATGCGCATCCATGTGTCCTTGCATCATGCCCATTCCTGGGTAGCCCCCCATATTTCCCAGAATTCCATTGGACTGTCCAGGTGCCAACATTCCCGGCATCCCCAGATGACTCGGCATCCCTGGTTGGTGCTCGGCATGGTTGCGTAGAACATGAATAGCATCGTCAAGTCTCTCCTCCATCTTGCTTTGCTGGAAGGGGAGATAACTCATACATCATGATGTCTTAATCAAATAAACACAATTCAAAGCTCTACATGTTACCAAATAGCTTCATTTGACTTCTGATCAGAGCCCAATACTCTTTGTTTTTTGTGTGTTTTTTCCTTAATAACTGAACATCTCGAATATACAAGGAGGAACCTGAGCTAAATTGAGCTGAAACAGATATTTTTTTCAGTTCGGCAAAGATGACGCAGTGCATAAGACTACTACAGGTGCATGATAATAGTGAGAAGAATAAAAGACTGATTAGGAACTGCTTGATATGCAAGCCCCATGCAGAGTTTTCTCAATCGTCAAACTATCTAATCCATGCATCATTCAAACAATCAATTATATTTTTGGAAAAAGGCATTCAGTCCACTACAATACGGTAGTTTAACTTTAAGCAATATTCTGGCTAAATGATGTGGTCTGTAAATATTCGAGCCTGGACCAGACAATCCAGTGACCGATATCATGAGCAATGACCTACACAAACTGGGACACGATCACATGTGACAACGCAGTTGGCATACAATGACATGTGACAACCAAGTCAGCGAGTCTGACCACCCGACCCTGTTAGTCACCTCTTACGACAAGCATGGGTTACTGAAGACCAATTCTAACCCGGACCTTCATTGGTAGCAGTACTGGTAAACAGGTGGTAAGTCATGCCGACATGAAACCAGCTCGTATCACAAACAAGAGGCTTTGGACCCTTATCAACAATGCATCATACGATTATCAAACATCAATATTAAAGTTGAGAGATGTGTGAATAACATTGTATCTAAACCATACAATCCAGTGATTGACATGAGCATCGACCTATGGACTGGGATACGATGACATGCAGCCTCAGCATGCACTCAGAAAAATGCAGACAAAACATTAAAAAAAATTAAAACATAAAAAAAATCCAACCATTCATGCAATTTGTTTGATAACTAGTCGGTGTGAGATTTCCTCAGTGTGATACTCAGATGATGATGAATGAGTGAGTGAAAAAAGAAAATCAGTCAGTGCATTAAGATTTCGGCAGGCACTAAAAATAATTTCAAAATTTAATTGCTTCTTTTCTGGACATCAATATTATCATAAAATGTTTCTGCGTATAAATGTATAGAAGATCCGAACAACACTTCACGAAAGGAACAATTGTTTTTCAATGCAGAAACATGAAAAAGATCAAATGATGTGAGAGTTTAGCAAATTAATTTGTTAGGGAGCAATGGAAAATTACAATCTAAGTGGGTCTGCGGATTTATTCATAAAATGCCATAGAGGAATAGGCCCTAATTTGGGAGTCAGCCTTTCAGTTCAAAGAGATGTCTACAGATACTGACATCAAGAACAATTTTGTAGAAATACATCCTCAAACATTTATTTTAAAGAATATGGCCAATATACACAAATTTGATTGATAAATAACATTTGTGAAATTTCAAGAGTGAATTTACAAGAAGCATACCTTCAGTTATTCAGTTTTGAATAGACCAATCACAGCTGGCTTTTAAGGACACAGTTACTGATTTGACCAATCGCAGCTCAACATCTTTTGAGGCTATCCAATCACATTTGGATCTAGCTTTTGAATGGACTGATCACAGCTGTACTATTAAGATCTTGTTTTTGAGTTGAACAATCACAGCTAAACAGCTAGCAGTTAATTTAGAGTTGACCAATCACAGCTAGACTGTCAGGTACTTGTTTTTTAGTTGGCCAATTGTGGCTTGATTTTCAGCCTCTAGTTTGAAAAACTGACCAATCATAACTGGTCATCAAGCTTTGTGTTTTCGAATGGACCAATCAGGTGGACTGTAGGAGGGCTGCATTACCTGGTTGGGGCCATGTTCTCCCAGTATTTGAATGGCTTGGCTGAGGCGCTCCTCCATCTGACCAGTCTGTCGGGGGATTGTGGGAAGGCGAAGCGAGTGGGGGAAGGGAGGGAAGGGGAAGGAGGAGAAAGGAGACAGTTAGTTAAACATGCAGATGACATAAATGAACCATGCAAGGCAGACATGAATGGCAATTGTGAGATTAAAATGAAAATAGTGATATAAAATCAATCTTTACTAACCAATGAAAATAATATGAACCCCATTTCTGACCTGGTTGCAATCAGATTTGAACATAAAACTTCACCTGTGCACTTTCTTCGAAAATAATACTGACATACTTTAAGACACAGGATGGAATTTGGTAAATATTTTGCAGCAAATTGACAAAACACAAAGAAATTTGTAGGTGGAATAAGGAGTGAAGACATTAAACATCACAATAATGCTGACCAATCACATTCACGTTCCCATGCTGGGCCAAAACCTTAAGTCATTTGTTACTTATCATAGGTGTATATCCTTTCTGCCTTTTCAAAGTGTTTGAGAACATTTTAAGGAAATGTAATATAACGAATATCACCATCTTCTAAAAGGCCGTCTTAAATAACATAGCCTCGAACTTCCAAGCTTATGATTCATCAAATCAAATTGCAACCAAGCAACACACGCATACAACCATCACAGCAAACTTCTTGAATATGTGATACGATTATTTATATCCCAGGTACGACCAATAAAGTTAAATCGTGTCATTTTGACAGCGCCACCTACCAGTGAGTGGAGATGACTCTCAAAGTGAGGCGAGGTAGTACTAGTATTACTGGGGCGATGCCAGTTGGGATTGGGACCAGCTGAAACAAACATAACAGGCAGGTGAGAAATCAGCTTAATGATAATAAATTAATTAATTAATTACAATATTATGCGTTAGGACTACCGAAGGAAAAGCAGATCACAGACATCTTTTTTGAGAAAGTAACCACACATATAATACATACAACTGACTAAGTTTGGTTTTACGCAGCTTTTAGCAATATTCCAGCAATATCACGGCAGGTGACACCAGAAATGGGCTTCACACATTGTACCCATGTGGGGAATCGAATGTGGGGTCTTCGGTGTGATGAGCCAGCGCTTTAACCACTAGGCTACCCCACCGCCCCTAATACAGATACGAGGACTGTAATTATGCTAGACTTAAGTTTCGTCATACAAACAGTGGAGCCTGTCACAACTCCGCTTCATTAATTATGTAACTCAAAGCTCACCTGACATTGGTGGGGGTGAGGACACAGGGGTGGATGGGTTAGACCCTCCATAACTAGAATTTGTGTGCTCCGTTGAATATATCTGGAAATAGATAAACATACATAATTAATTATAAACAATTTAAAAAAAAGGAAAATTGTCATTTCTCTAAAAGTTTCAGTTGGAAGAAAAGTTAACCGCTCAAAAAAGTTAAGAACCAATTCATTCATGTTACCACAGGTAATCTGCCAGACGTTCCTTAACATCTTTGAGTAGTATGTTGACAAATATACATACATATTATCTATGTGCATTGTAACCAAACCAGCACACAAACCACATTCATGCTTTCCATAGCATTAACACGTCATTGCAGCAAATTATATTACGGAAGACAATTTTCTTTGAATCTCTAAACTAAACTTATGCAAATTATCCAAAATTGCAGCTGTCCAAGAGATTAATATGGCTGACTATGACTTAATACAATGTCAGACAAACTATCAAAAAAGTTTGGGAAATTTTAGAAAGTATAAAACAAACTATATTTGCACTGAACAAAAAGGAAAAAGATCATGAATATTGGAAAGTATTTTTATCAAATTGTGGACAAACACTTCACCCTAAAAAATCAAATATATTATTAATGATGCTTCAAATGTTCCAAATCCCCTAAATACTGATAATCTCCAATATATCAATGATCTTTAATTATTAATGATTCCTCCACAAATATTCAGGATTCCCCCAAAATATTCATGACCCCCAAAATGTTGATATTCCCTAATAGATCAATGATCCTTAAATTTCAAAGGGTTCAGTTCATTTTCAAGAGCAGTGAGCAGGTAGAATTTGCAGTTTATGCAAGATTTCCACCTAACTCTGCTTTCCGACAGATATGTCACCTACACAGAGGAATCCATCATCTCCAACAGCCTAAGCACAACCATGCTATCCAAATGACAGGAATATTGTGGTATTTAAAAGGGTGTAAAAATCACATTCCCTCGTGGCAATGGTACAATGACTTGCAGGTGCAGACCATGCCATGTCTCAATAGTGACGTCCCTCCTGAGAGAGGCATTCCCCTCAGGGATAAAGGCCACGGTATGAATCGGCTCCCCCTCTGATACCAATTTAATCAATTTCGAAACTAATCTCCGTCTATCCCTGTTTCATATTTTGCAGCCAGCTCCGGCCAGACCCTGTCAAATGTTTATTGGTCTCACGTATGATGTTTAGGTTATTCTTCGTACAACTGCCTCAGCTGCGATGCATATGACTTGCGAATTTACCGACTGGGAAAACACATGGTTTCCATAGCGACATAAAATACTCTCCATTTCACAAAGGTGATACGCATTTTTTGACAGCGATACGCGATAGCCGAGTATGTCAGGACTTTAAAGGAAAGAATATTTGCCAAATGTTACTGACAATTTCAATCTGAATTTCAGGGAGTATGTTCAAAGGCAAGAAAACATGGTGAAATCAAACTGTGCACATAGCTTTTGGGCAGTCGTAGGTCAAATTAACAAAGATGAAAATAGAAACTTAGCCTTAATAATATTATTTTGAACTATTTCCATAAACATAATTAACTTTTGACTAATGACTTTTCTACATGGTTCAGCCTTCACTTCAAACCTAACACTTTCAGGGATTTTCTTTGACCCGCTAAAGGTCCAACATTTGACACAAGTCTGTTGATGTAAGTGAAAATTCCTCAATGTAAATAAGAAATTCCATTTTTATGTACAAATACGTAACTGATTAGAAAGCTTGTAATTTACATATTACAGGAAAAATATACAGTAATATTCTTGAATGCTTAATTTACTTGACAATGACAATTTTAAAATTCCTCTGAAATAAGAACTTTAAAAAGAATCCAAACTTTTATCAAAGCAATGTTTGTTTCTGTCAAGAGCATATTTAGTTTGAATCCTACTTGAATCCCTGACCTTTCTTAAGATTTACTCATTGACTTAAACCCATGAACTACTCTTTGTCTTGGCCAGTCGACTGGCTGAAGTCTTTCATGCACCTTAACTGTAACAAAATCTGAGACATTTTTCAATACTGTCAACATGTATGTATTTTCAAAATTATACTCAGCAGATATTTTTCACATTGACCATATTCCATTTCCATTCCAAGTCTAAGACAATGCGGAATCTTTTAGATTTTATCAGATGGTTAAGATGTGAAAAGATGCGTGCTTTAAAATAATTCTTTGTTTATTCACAGCCTTGTAAACAGACAATCGATTGTCCCACATGTTTAATAGACAAAAAAGCCTTTTTTCCATTACAGTTTAATAATAAGTTCTATGAACTACATTTTTTTCAATCAAGTTTATAAGTTATAACTCAAATTGTGAAATTTCAACTTATGTTTATCGATTTTTAAAATATGTTGTCAAGAGAAGTGATTTGATATGCCGAAAGCTTCAACCATAAAATGCAAGGACATTTCAGGAAAAAATTTAAAAGAATTTAGTTTCAAAAGTTTGATATACAGGATTTTGTTTCATGTTTTTTTGACATTTTGGAAACACAAATGCTGCTTCCTACGAACAGCTGTGACTAGAAACTCACTGAGGCTAAAGCTTTTCCTAACGTCGCGGCCGTCTGAGAGGATTGTTGAGGGGGCGGAGGAGCACGTCGATGCTGAGGTACCTACACACGGAGGACACAAATTACACAACTTCATAAGCACCCAGCATGCAGCATTCAGAACACACTAATCACACACAACTACTCATCTTGAAAGTAGAGACTAGTCACGGACTAGTCACTGATTTCAGTGAAATGCTGAGTATTTCATATTAACTCAAATAATTAGACAGGAAACAAATATTTTTTTCACAGGGACACCCGCCCTCGAAAATTATTTTCCAGCTTGCCCAGACAAAATTTCAGTAGCCGAATTCAAAGCCACAAGGAGGTCATGACGAAGATAAATCCTGAAGCTATACCTAAAAATTAGTTGTACTGGCAACCAAAATGGTGGCCAGTTTTACTGTTTCCAAATCCAGTTCGCTCAAAAGAATCCATTCAGGTGCTATTACAGCTAAATGTTTCTGATAACCGACATGCAATCAGAAATGTTCATTCATTTCATGCCATATTCACATGCTTTCTCAATCATATATTTCTTCTTCCAGACGAATAGTTACCAAAGACACTAGCCACATTCCACATCAACTAAAATACGTACAGGGTCACTAAATTTGCACTTCAAATTCAAAAACAACGGCACAACCATCTTCAAAAAGAGCCTCACAAAAGCTGATGCTGAACCTAATCTGATTATCATTTTCTGCCAAATGTTTAACAAAAGCCCTGTCTAGATTGGCTTAAATTATTCCCCTTTCAGCATCTTTGTTAACAAATATTTATTGCCAAAAGTATTTTTCAGTTTCCACATAACCTTACAGAGATTGTTCTCACACAGTGAAAAACAAAATAAAAATTGAAAACAGTTAATGAAATGTTTTGTTCATGGACGGCACGTTTCATACCATGGTATCCTTTGTCAGTGAAACACCATTTGATATTCTACCATAAGATTTTTTCCCAAAAATCCAGGCAATTTTAATTTTGTTGCAGGTATCACATAAAATTAATAAAACTGCTCACTGACGTACTTTCAAATACAATTTTTGAAAAAATGAACAATTACCCTGCTCCTCTGAATGGATAGGAAGGTATATGATACTTATTGGTTGGTCCCAGAGTCACAGACACACAGACATTCAAATATTTCAAACAACATCCATGGGATAATTTAATTCAGCAGCCAAAAACAGTCAGATTTTCAGTGAGCTCAAAATGCAGGGTTAGCAAGTGAAAAATGTTTTCATACATATTATGAACAGGGATGGATTTTTACACAAATTCATACTGAAGTGAACACCTTTTCTCCCAGCCATGTTACAGCAGACGGCGAGTATCTAAAAACCTTTCAGCTCGATATTTCTCTGACTGGCAAATCCCATCCTAAATATGTCAAAGTTTGTCTACATTCACCATACGTTGCGTGTCTTGAGAAATTTAATTAATCCATTTTCTGTGAACACATACGGATGATTTGAAGTGTTGATGTGTCTATCTATGAACAAAATGAGGCCAGATCACGGAAGTCAAACTCTGAAGTTTGAGTAACCCAACCACTGGCTGATACTTCTGCAGTGCAGGGTTTAGTCAGTGAGTTCAGATTAACGTTGCTTTTAGCAATAGTCCAGCAATATCACAGCAATTTTCCAGCAATATCACAGCAATATTCCAGCAGGGGACACCAGAAATGGGCTTCACACACTGTACCCATGTGGGGAATCGAACCCGGATCTTTGGCATGACAAGCAAACGCTTTAACCACTAGGCTAGTCCAGTTCTCATAAATGAAAAGAATGGATACTGAAAAAACTTATTGCTTTCTGAGGGATGCACAATAATATTTATTGCGCCAGTTTCATGACAAGAATCAACTTTCATGTAGTTAATAAATTTGTTAAAAATGGCCTCTTCACCCAGCAGAAAATGGGTACCCGGTGGGATAAGTCATGTGACTATTACCCTTCTAGCGCATCAGAGGAAGCTTGGGTTATCAGAGGTAATAATAATAGCGTTTTGAAAAAGATATTCATCTTGGAATAGTGCTATAAAAGTGGACTATTATTATTATTATATCTCATGTTACACTACATGATGTCATTACTCTACTTAACCCTGTATTTTCTGTAAGGTCTTGTCGAACCCTACATTAGGAGGTCGGGATAAAACCCTGAGTCATGTCTAAAGCAACTAACCACACGATGACAACATGTTACACAAAAACATTGTCTTCCATGTGTTTAAATCATTGGTCTGAGTTCTCATTGGTTTTCCCCTGCACCAGGTTGTGGCTTGATTGGTTGGTTAGAACTAGCACCAGGTTGTGGCTTGATTGGTGAGTGGTTAGAACTAGCAACTGTTTTCATGAGTGAAATAATTTCATGAGGGGAGTGAGACATTGGGAGTGAGTGAGTGAGTGAGGTGAGTGTGTGAGTGAGTGAGTGAGTGAGTGAGTGAGTGAGTGGTCCGATGAGTGAGTCTCTTTAGCAATATTCCCGATGAGGGACTCCAGAAAAGGCTTCACATATTGTACCCATGGGGACTCAGAATCAAACCTGTGGCTGGCTCAAACCTGTGGCTGGCTAACGCTTTAACCACAGGGCTACAACGGATTTTGCAATGGAGGCGGCAATGGATGAATGTTGTATGCACAAACGTAAAGACGATGGACAAACATGAACCATATTGATATATCTTTGATACTTACTGATGCTAATGCTTTGCCTAGTGCATCACCAGTCTGTGAACCGCCCTGCGGCCGATTCGACATCATCTCGGATCCATTGACGGACGACGATGTTGTAGAATATGCAGTGGAAGTGTTGGGCATGGCAGGTCCACCTCGGAACGTGGACATTGGGGGAAGACCGGACGACATGAGAGATTCCTGATTGGGTGACACAGGATGGTAGCCCTGGAAACAGAATCAGCATTCAGACGCCATCCGATACGTGCAATATAGTAAAACATACTTGTGATAGTCATTTCAAAAGCTTATCATGATTCTTTGATTACATTTTTTTTTTAAATTTAAAAATAATAATTGGCATTTAAAAATAATCACAAATCATGTCTAACTAATTTGGTTTTGCAAACATGGATTTCAGACTAATAGCTGACGAGTTTAAAGTTTCAAACAAAATTCCTTAAAATTGTTTACGTTCAGAGTAAATCTTAACTCTCTAAAAAATGTCTGCAAAACTCAGTTTGAAATGACATTGCTCTGAAACGAAGGTCCCAATGAACTCAGTTTAGGTGTAAAATCATCCGACGGCTACCATGTTTAATCAAACCCAAAAATAAAGTACCACAAAATTGCCAGTTACATAAAATGTTTCTACATAGTTTCGCTGTATATAAATATACACTTTCTGGACTTGTCTCTACGTAAATTGAAGAGTTACATGAAGGGCAGATAACTGCGATTGGACCGGATGTTTGCAAGGCAAATTACAAAGAAGCTCAGAGGTCATCGCTTGTAATGGCTTCCCGAGAGAGCCGAGCCATCTGGGATACATCTTGGCCCAAAATCTAACCACTAAACCTGGCCATGTGGTGGGGAATATTTCAGAAAAAAATTGGGGGGACAAGATAGTATATTATGATTAAGACCATCCTCATGTAAATATTTCTCACCGGAATAGCTAACATGTGGTATTGTGTCCAACATTCAAAAAGTAGACGCAATAATTACTGCGGCATTTTGTAATTATTTCTTCTTGATTTATGTTTTTTTAAATATCTTAGGTACAAATTAACTACCATTGACCTGCACACTATCATATTAGTTAAATCATATACAATTTAACAACACGATTATATCTGATAATACATGAAAATGGCAAAATTATCTTAAAACAGCAGGATAAACAGTTCCTGCCAAAATATTGTGTTATTCATCAGTGAAAAAATTCTCTCATGACGCTATTTCAGTGCCCATCTAACAATATGATTTCAAAATATGTTTCTAAGAGGAAAAAAGATAAGTATATACAAGTGCCAAAGATTTGGTTGGGAATCATTTTCGGCTGTCTGCGTTCATGATAGAGTGACATAACCCACACGGCAGCTGCACTATTTCCCTGTCAACAGCTTGCAATGAAGAAATCCATCTGCTGTTCCCCTACAACTACTCATGCTGATACAGACCCGAGATGAATGAATCACTCCCAATGAAGGGGTAAAACTATGGGAAATTACCTAAACTGAAGTGATTAATATCTTAATCTCCAGAACATATTTTTATCTGATTCTACCTCATGCTGAAAAGCATAATTGTTTGACAAATTATTTTTCCATAATGTTTTCCCCAGACAAATTTATCCCAATTTTTGTTGCACATTACTTTTACTTCACAAATAAACAGCTTCGAACCATTCTAAAACATTTTCATTTCGTTAAATTTCACCATAATTTACCAATCTAGCCAAATAATGGGTATGACGCAGCATTGAAGTCTTCAAACAAATGGGTATTAATACGAAAGCACATTCCTCAGAATACACACAATAGGGTCGGTTGTTGTTTACCACAGTCAGCAATATTCCAGCTATATCGCAGCGGTCCGTAAATTATAGTCCGGACCAGACAATCAAGTGATCAGCAGCATGACCATCGATCTACACAATTGGGATAAGCTGACATGTGTCAACCAAGTCAGCGAGCCTGACCATCCGAACCTGTTAGTCGACTCTTACGACAAACATGGGATACTCAAGACCAATTCTAACCCGGATCTTCACAGGTCTACAACAAAGGGTTCTTCAAACAAGTGGGTATTCATATGAAAGCGAATCAAATTTCCTTTTGTTTGAATATCCGCAACAAAGGGTTCATTCATGGTGGATGAGACACTTACTGTTTCATGTGGATGGTGCATACTGGTATAAGGGGAGTTTTGTGAATAATGTGAACCACTTGTGATGGAAGCTTGGTAGGAGGATGAAGGCATCGGGTTACTGGAAGACCACGGGTCTCCTGAACTATGTGACTGAGGTTCTGAAATAAAATAACATCTGTTAAAAAACTGTCATGCAAATAACTATTAAAAATAATAATAATAATTGAAATAATATGAACTATTGTCCAGTCATTCATTTTTTCATTCTCAGCTCCCTGAGGAGTATACCGAATGTTTAATTGTTTCTATCAGCAGTATTCCAGCTATATGGTGGCTCTGTAAATAATCGAGTCTGGACCAGACAATCCAGTGATCAACAGCATGAGCATCGATTTACACAATTGGAAGCAAGCCTGACCACCAGATGCCGTGGTTACCAAATGTATCATCTTACAATAACATGTTCCTTTGTTCCGCCCTTATAGTTTCCATTTACAATCAGCCGCCATTCATTTTGCTTTCAACTCCCTGAGGATAATACTTATACATAACATACTTTAAAATAATATTTGCAACATATATTTGCATTTGGTCTCCATCAAATTATTATCATTACCATTGTGGAACATTTAAATTATAACCGCTGTTGAATATTGACTTCAAAAGATTTCAATAATTCCAAACATCCAACAATTATGAAATTCTATCAGCCGCAAATACAAATGGACAAAATTCTTTTCATAAACACAGAAGGCAATTTCCAGCAAATGATTCTTATCAAACATATAATTAACCCAATCAGGTCTGGTAAATTACAGTTCAAACAGCAACACAGAAGCGCTTATGTTTTTGAAATTGCAAAAAAATTCTATTGAACTGTTGAGTTCCCCTAAATTACCACAATCGGTTTTTCACGCTGAATATTTTCCAAGGAAAACTGTGCAACCAAATCACTACATATTAATTTGACAAAGGTGTGTCCAGGCAGGACGAGCACGCCATTGGTGGTTCGCGAAAACCGAAAATGTATTAAACATACTCTCTAACAGGCAATTTGCACAGCGCTGTAACGAAAGAGGATGCTTAAACACATGGTATATTCCATACGAGTTAAAAATATTCCCAGTTCTCGGTACACTCTAGCTCCCTAATGGCAGAAACATATTCTGCGACCTGATGAACGTTTTGGCTGCGACTGCAACTCTAATCAGACGCAGTCTCGCGAAGCTCAACATTACTTGTTTGTTGCTTAAAGATTGTGCAATGTTAGTTTCAGCATTGATCATTAGAGAAGTTTTTTCAAAGGAAATTAGTTTTCAAGACGATATTGGCAAAATGACACTATTCTAACGTACTGTATTATGTTAAGAATGCAGTTACCCGCACTAACTGTGTCCTGTGTGCACGGAGAAATAGCGGCAATTACTATGTCAGAACACAATACTACTTACAATACAACTATTTTCCCAAAGCTAACTAATGATGATTTGCAAAGCAGCTCACTAAAATTTAATGCTTCCCAACAAACTTCTTTTGTATATATATTTTTATGTTCTCATGTACCTGATTTGTGTTAGTTAACGGAAACAGTATACATGTTTAGAAAAGATTTATAAAAGTCCAATTACTGATTACATCATTACAACAGGCAAGAATTATATCTTTTCAATAAAAAACTAATATTTAGAGTCTATTTGTCAAGAAAACTTAAAAGCAAGTGTGGATCTTATTTTTTTTTCAAAATTAACATATAATTTTCACTCATATCTGTGTGTGCCTGCAAAGTGACACCCTGTGAAAGCAAGAAATGCAATTGGAGATTCCAACCAATGATTATTTGTTTCTTTTACGCCAAAGGGACACAACTCTGCAGGGTACATTGTATTCAAATTATTGTTTCCTGGGTTGATAATTGACCAAACACTATAACAATAGCAGCTTCTTACCAATGAAGTAGTCTGAATAGGACATAGGTTTGGGTGAGGTCCACTATACCAATATTAACTCAGTAAAACAATAGCAGCTTCTTACCAATGAAGTAGTCTGAATAGGACATAGGTTTGGGTGAGGTCCCCTACACCAATATTAACTTAGTAAAACAATAGCAACTTCTTACCAATGAAGTAGTATGAATAGGACATAGGTTTGGGTGAGGTCCACTATACCAATATTAACTCAGTAAAACAATAGCAACTTCTTACCAATGAAGTAGTATGAATAGGACATAGGTTTGGGTGAGGTCCCCTACACCAATATTAACTTAGTAAAACAATAGCAACTTCTTACCAATGAAGTAGTAGTATGAATAGGGACATAGGTTTGGGTGAGGTCCACTATACCAATATTAACTTAGTAAAACAATAGCAACTTCTTACCAATGAAGTAGTATGAATAGGACATAGGTTTGGGTGAGGTCCACTATACCAATATTAACTTAGTAAAACAATAGCAGCTTCTTACCAATGAAGTAGTATGAATAGGACATAGGTTTGGGTGAGTTCCCTGTGGGATATACCAATATTAACATAGTAAAACAATAGCAGCTTCTTACCAATGAGGTAGTCTGAATAGGACATAGGTTTGGGTGAGTTCCCCGTGGGATATACCAATATTAACATAGTAAAACAATAGCAGCTTCTTACCAATGAAGTAGTCTGAATAGGACATAGGTTTGGGTGAGGTCCCCTATACCAATATTAACTCAGTAAAACAATAGCAGCTTCTTACCAATGAGGTAGTCTGAATAGGACATAGGTTTGGGTGAGGTCCCCTATACCAATATTAACTCAGTAAAACAATAGCAGCTTCTTACCAATGAGGTAGTCTGAATAGGACATAGGTTTGGGTGAGGTCCCCGTGGGATATACCAATATTAACATAGTAAAACAATAGCAGCTTCTTACCAATGAAGTAGTCTGAATAGGACATAGGTTTGGGTGAGGTCCCCGTGGGATATACCAATATTAACATAGTAAAACAATAGCAGCTTCTTACCAATGAAGTAGTCTGAATAGGACATAGGTTTGGGTGAGGTCCCCTATACCAATATTAACTCAGTAAAACAATAGCAGCTTCTTACCAATGAGGTAGTCTGAATAGGACATAGGTTTGGGTGAGTTCCCCGTGGGATATACCAATATTAACACAGTAAAACAATAGCAGCTTCTTACCAATGAAGTAGTCTGAATAGGACATAGGTTTGGGTGAGTTCCCCGTGCCTTGATAGCGGGGTGAATCCTGGTGGAAGTCATCAGGACTTGGGGAATATACCTGCAGCAGAAAAAAACAAACATTCAGTAAATTCATTCACTTAAACAGCACAACCAACAAAGACACGTCCACAAAAACTCCATTAAAAAAACTGCAATACCTGAAAATGGATCCTTCTGAACAAGTTTGTACATGTCGGCTATATATTTCCGGAAGAATAATTTACTCAAACAATCAAGTTCAGTCATGTATTTGTAGGACATAATATATGAAATATTTGCCCAAGTCACGTACCGTTTTACCACAGAGAAATGCACCAGACCAAGCGAACAAGGGGATCATTTTGTTCAACCAAACAGGTCAAAATCCTATATCCTGCTTCCTTGAAAATCACTTCCTTCCCCTGATCACATCAGTCCCAACACAGCAGCTCAACAATGCCCCATTCCCTGCCCTAATATTTTCTTTAATCGCCTTGTAACTGTCCTTATAACAGCCCTTGTACACAGCCCTTCCTGTCCACAAGCCCTAATAGGGGTGTCCCCTTACACATGACTAGATTGAAGACCCCTATCAAGGGAAGACAACCCTCATTACAACATGCTGCCCCTATTAGCAACCTCATCAAACAATTGGGTTAATTAGCATCCTAATTTGTTGGATTGCTTCTTTGTTCTGAGAATGGGGAGGAGAAAGGAATAGCTCAGTTTTAACAACAGTGAATATGACATTTAATCGTTGGAAGGTTTTGGTTCAAAATTTTAAACGGTTTTATACCTTCCCCTTACAGAACAGTAGTAATCGTCTTTTAAAAAAAAAAGACTGGGCTAAAAACAGAAACTTTCCTTGGCTTTCTTTGTTGGAAAAAAAGGTAATTGCCTGTATGTAGAGGAAAATTAATTATGAAGTCACAAGCAATACTGGGTAAAAGGGGAGGAGAACGGATGAGCCAGGGACCATCTCAAGACATCAAAGAGCAATAAATGACACAATGATGGAAAGGGAAGCTTAAGAAATTGAATTTTCAATCATTTAAGATATTTGTTTCTCTTTAAAAAACTTAAATTGGCTAATTTGGTGAGATTGGATCTTTGATGGTGAAACGGGACTTCCCACACCATCTATTTCAATTGGAACTACGGTGCATATGAAGATTAATTGTCTCTTTTGTAATCAAACACATTTTCTATCCGATAAAACGGAAACCACATTTGCAATAGGGAGCACTAAACCTGAGCAGGATACAAACAGATTGCAACCCTAACATTGTTTTAAACAAGTTTCAACAATTCGTTTAAGCCTCTACCAGGACTCTTACAATCCTGTGCTGAAATACACCCAATCAAATATTGAACCTTTAAAAGAAATCTTTAACTTTTCACAGAGAAATTTGAAAATATGTCTTCATAAAATACACAATAATTTGACCTTTATGAGGCATATATTATACATTTGTCAAAATTTACAGAGATATATTTACCCCAACAGAAAAAAAATCTTCAAATTAAAAACACTCAATTTTTCCGAAGCTATTGCCTTGAAGACAAATCAAATTGAAAATGCGAAATAACACAGGTATGAATAGATTGGAATTAATTATGAGTAGTTGGAGGGATAATGTTTCCCCTAATTTGTACCCGTCATATTTTCTGCCAATAGCGACAACATATCCCATTCATTTAGGACACTGATTAGAAGCGGGAAAGATTAGCTGATTAGAAACCATATGCAAAATACAGATATATCTTGTGTTGCCGAAATGAAATCGTGTTAATTGAATTTGTGGGATGAAAACCCTGATTAGCTCTCATCACTGGGATCAAATTCCCGGAATTAAATCTGGGATGGGGATCCTGGATGCTGCTGCTGACGAAGTCATTTTCATACCTGGTCAAAATCACAAACCATGAAGCTAATGTCTGAAAGAGGCCGCAACTTTATTTGAATTTTAAATCAAACCATTTGCAAATCTACCTCATTGAAATCAGTCTTAAGAGGCTTAAAATAATTTCTTTCATGAGATGGATAATAAATACAACCAAAAGATATCAATGTAAAAATCATTCCGGTAACCTTCAAGATGTTGAGGTGCAAACAAACTGACCATTTGATTTAACTCTTTTTTAACCCACTTTGAGCCCTCATTTTATGCTGACTGTCAGTTAAAAATTCCTAGGCAGACCTAACTTTCACAGACAGTTTTGTATAATTTTCTCAAACCAAATCCCCAGAAATTCATTCATTCCCAAAAGCCCATTTCTCATGTTATCAAACACAAAATGTATATGAAAATCCCTAACATCACATAACCACTGGCTTAATTTCAACTTGCTATGTGATAAGCTTCTTATACAATATGTACAATAATTGCAGATCTCTGTATAATGACCGAGTCCTTTAGATAGTCTCCCACTGTGACCCCTTATGTGCTGATATGACATCTTGCATAATCTTCCCTTAATTAGACCTTCCAATTAGGAGATCGGCCAACAGGGACATCCCTAGGGAGTCTGACGTAATCAGGAACATTTCCTATTTTCTTTGATAAACTTCTCAATTACACAACAAAATTCTTCTCAGAATCTAGAAATGTTCGATTTTTCTCAGGAAAAAACCCCACTGTGTTAGTAGCACATATTTGCGTTGAAACTTGTCAGATACTAATGCATTTGATAACACTGAAGCCAAATTTGGTATAATTATTACAATCAAGCATTAGATGATTCAAATGAATTTAAAATAAATGCTTCTCAATGCTGTTAACGTAACAGAATTAATTATACAATACAAATACACCTACAAAGGACTAGATATAGACAGATAGGCAATAAAAACCCAATTCTGGCCCCACCCCAAAACAACTAAAACCCACACAACAACTGAAAAAAAAAAGAAAATATTTGTACATAAGGGACCGTTCATAATTTATGGCTGGTGGTGGTGGTGATGATTATTTTATGGAGAAGCATGTACAATGTGAATGACACCCACCACCACCCAAAATTTATGCACAAAGTAAATGCCCCCCATCATGTGCAAAATTAAGGCCCCCCCTTCCCATAATTTTTAAGCATAATTTTTCAATATTAGTATGTACAAAATTGCTGAGCCCCCCCACACATGTGTACAAAATTGCTGACCACACCCCCCCCTACCCCCGGAGGACAAAATGGGTGACCCTCCCTTAAAATCATCACACACCCCACCCACCCCATAAATTATGAATGGTCCCTAATGCTAAAAATCCCCATAACACCTCAAAATGTCACCAAGGCACAAATGTAAATTAGTAATTCAATTAGATTTCCCATTTCAACATGTTGTGTACTAGATGGGCTCTTAATGAGGAATTTATAGGTAAAGGGCTAAAATGTTTTCAGGTAATTGTACGAACATCTCTGAAATACTTTTCGAAATTGAAATTATCAAAATCAAATTAAAGCAGCAGCTAATGAAATTACAACAGAATCAAACTGAACCAAAGATATCACTCCACTATTAACTGAACAAAAGGTTCCAATATTCGCAGCAAATTTGTCTGATTATCGTCACCCATGATCAAAATGGTGACACATGCCAATGTTTCTGACAACAATTAATTCTGGACCAACTAATTGGCCCCCAGTACCTGAGGCAGTCCACTGAGAGATGCTGGAATCTGATGGTCATTAAAATCTGGACAGGGAAGCGTGTTCTATTCTAAGTCCCATGTCAAATCCCATCCATTACGGAGCCAACATATTCATTACTGCAATATTTAATACTGCTTCCCTAATGTCTAATTGTGATGACTGGTTCTTAATTGAAAATATGTCATATTTCCTTTTACAAGCATCACACATCACCATCACTCATGTAATGGAACTCCAAGCTAATAGGATATGGGAGTAAGAAATGTGTTTGCATTTTGTGGTTTCATAAAAAGAAATTCACAAGTTAAAAAAATTAAAAATATAAATCCATCAAAATCCATCCATAGCTATAGAGCATTATTTTATAGGCATTTCTTTGAATGTGACTGAAGAAAACTGACACGATGTATGGATAACAGCTTCCTTACTTTACTGCGTAAGTGATGTTTTGGACTAGATACTCATACCACTGCCAAGTAAAGAGAGGGAAATATACCGAAGCTGTAAAATAAACAACTTGCCATCTCTAACTTGTGTCTACATTGGCTGTAGAACGTTTGTCAAAATCTTTCTTGAAATGGCAGATTTTTGTATTAACTGGTTGTTGGTTGTATACGATTTCTAAACACAGTTGTCTTGTATAGAGTATGGATGATTAAAACAGAGGCACTTTTCAGTCAGTTGAATTTGTTCAACTATTATATTCGAAACCTATTCGTAATAAAATGCAATTAACAACATACATTACTCTATGGCACAAAAATATCCAGTTGTTGGTAAAATATTGTAAAATTATTCTCAAATATATCAAATAATTTGTTAGGAGAGTACGACTGATTATTAATTGACTACATTTACTTTCTGGAAAACATTTTCACATTTTAGTTGTTAGGAAATCACAACAAATTAATATAAATACGAAATGTAATAATATCAAAATATATGAAGTATATTACACTCAAAGTATTTACCTCCCGCACAAACATATTTATCTGTAGATTATATATTTACTTCCCGCTGAAAGTATTGTTCCGCATGCTATCTTCCTCACCACAACTATCACAACACGCAGCCTGGCTCATCCAGTCTCTATTATGATAGATAGTTATCAAGCATATCCACTTCAAACAGTCTATCACATTTCAAACACCACATCAGAATTCTCACTTTACCCAAGACAAGCAAGAAAGACGGACAGAAGCTTAGAAGCATCCTCAAAGATGAGACACAAAGATTGTGGACCTCTGTATTCCACGAGGGGAATATGGGCTATAGTCCACGTTCTGAGAAGCAGATATCAGTCTATAACCTCAATAACATGGATAACTAATTATTTTCAAAATAAATATTTACAAATTAGCAATTTGAATATTTCTATGGAAACTACACACTTTAGCTGAAGTGTCTACAAGATTATCGATTTGCTTAAGACATTTTCCAAAAGGTTATCGGTTAAGGGATTTAAATAAATGTTGGTAATGTGAATATCTTTACAAAATCTTTAAGAAACAAATTAATTCTACATCACTATCAAAAGACAAATATTTAAAAAAGGAATAACTTCATAATTCATAAATCTGACATACAACAAAATCTGACATACAGCGACCTCATTTCATGGTACACATACTTATATGACCTTTTGACTTTCAAAACCTCAAAACAATCACACAGAAGTAACCATTTTAATTCTCACTTCGTTTCTGAGAATTTCCTTTATTTACCCCCAGATGATTTAAAAAACAACAACTGTATTTTAATGTCTGTTAACCGAAGATAACGTTTAGCACCAGTATCCCCCATCTGTGATCCCAGTGTTGTCTTTCGCGGTTCGTCGGCACGTTCTCAGTCCCACAAAGCTCAACAAATGGCTCTCCTTCCCTTGTACTGCTTCCCTAACCACTATCCCAGGGCTCCAACAATAAAGGTTTACGTTATGGGTTTTTAAGTAGGTTTGAGTTGCAAGACGAAAACCAAGACAAGCAAATGGTTTATGTATACAATGAACAACATACAAAAATAAAACCATTTCTTAGAAACAGTTTTTTCCAAGTCTCTTTTGGGGTCAAAATATTTTAAGTCAATTGGCAGAACACATGTGTAAGGAAATACTACTCCCAGACCAGGTCTATCACACTTAAAATACTTCACAAAATGTGCCTAAAAATAACATTTTTTATTGTACTACCAACACATAACCTGAAACTCAACACAAGGTATTTCCCAGCTCACTTTTCACTTGAAAATATTTTTGATTTTCACAGTTGTACTCTCAAAACAGAGCAATTAAAATCACAGTATTTGCAACTGTACACATATTTACACATTTTCATAATTAAAACAGTGAGATATATTTACAAATACTAACATAGTTCATGATTTTAAACTCCATTATTCATATCTTCTGAAATATTTTGCATCCCCATGTCAGCCCATATAAAGAATAGCTCCACCTCCACCCAACCGGTACAACAGTGTTGTACAAAATATGTTGTACATGAAAATGACACCACCATACTAGAATTAATTCTCTGCATGAAATATTTCACATTCCTTCCTTCTCCCATATCAACATCTCCACCTGCACTGTACAACAATGTTGTACATATATACAACACCATCATATCACACACTATTTCTCTCTAAAACACTTCACCCCTGCCAACATCAACGATACCTACACCCCCATTGTTCCCATACAACTATGTTGAACATATATACAACTTCCACATGCTTCGACCCACACTGATGCAAGATGCAAGTGATGAACACAGAACCACAGCGAGTACATCACCAATTTCCCTCATCCCTTCGCACAACTGTTGTATCTCCTACCAACCCACTTCCCCACATCATCAGCATACTCAAAGACAACCACCCAGCAAAAACATCCACATCATCCTTAGTAATCGGCAAAAAATCCAAACATCAAAGATGTCACAGAACTCAGCCATACCAACATGAAGTCATACAGTCAAAGCGAAACGGCAGCCATACCAACATGCTTTAACAAAACATGTCACCTCCAGCCTTCCAAAACACCTGCAGGTCCAATCATCATCTTTCAACCTTACTGCTATCCGATATGTGTCGTATTGCCTACCGGTGGCCATGCTGACACACCTGTGCAACAACTTCAGTTAGCTACCCACCAAATTTATGGCAAACATGTTTGCCTGGCTTGGATGCATCTGTACACAAGAAGCACCTGTTCTCAACTACAACTGGCCTGACAACCCAGGCTGTGGAGGAGGAGAGGTGCCCACAGCGGTGGCTTGTGTCTGGCTAGCTGCTGGTGGTGGTGGTGGTCAGGTGATAGGGGATTAAGGAACAATGGCAGAGGGGCTATAAAACTCATAACAGCAGGGGGCAGGGATTGAGGAGGTGGTAGGGAGTTGGGGCTGGAGGACAACACTGGCCAAAAGGACTGTCATGGGACAGTGAGGAGCAGACAATGGATAGATGCATTAGCATGGATTATCACGGCCAGCAGACAAAACAGAGATCTGTTAGGGGATGAACCACGGGAACTACAGAATGACTGGCCGACTTAAAACACGAATCTGACCCATTGAGACAATATGACCCCAGGAGAGAAAAGACGGATCTGCATTTAAAACAGAAAAGAACTTTCACAATAAATCTGGCCAATTTTCAGTTTTACTCTCCAGTGAGACCTACCTGAACTGACAAAATGTTTCAGAAAGAATAAATAAATCTGAATAATCTGTAACAAATACTAGTAAATCTGTGCTGAAATATGTGCATCTACTAGCCCACTTTCAGGGCTTTCCACCAAATAGCCAACAAGTCTAACTAGAATGTGACTTCAGATTTATGGCTGAAGACAGATTCCCACGGCCAAACATTCCTACCACTGGTGACAGGCATTACTTCAATTAGCTAATCCTTCCATACCTTCCACAAGTGCTATAACTGCTTGTATCCCCTAGGTGTGACAAGCTGAGCATCAAGGTGTGTTAATACAGTGTATCACACCTCCATTGTTACGGGTCTGATGCACCAATTGTATCAACCAGACCCATCATTGTGATATAGACACAAAGTACAAAGGTGTTTCAAATATTAAAATTAAAACAGCCATGATTAAAATTGGTGTAGGGGATAAAAAAAGTACATTATAATCTCAGATGCATCTGGCTTGTGTAGTTGGGACCTGTCTGCACATTTGAACAAAAGACATGAACTTTGACACAAATGCTATTTCTGTGCCAAAGCACCTTCTCCAGCTTAAACATAATTTAATCAAATAACACTTTTGTTCAATAGTTCCATTTAAAGATGCTGAGGAGTTTTTTGTAAATTAATTTCTAAATAGTTAAAAGTCCTTTAAGCATATTTCTATGGTACAAAATCCTATTTACATACACAAAGAATTAGATTCTTGTGTCAACTACAGCAATCGCGGCAACAAGTGTTTATACTACACAATGACTTGTATGTACATCTGAGCAATAATTTCCAAATCTTAACAAAATCGATGAATATTTGTTTTATAGTGTCTGTCCAAAGTAGCAAAGTAATACAAAATAAAAATATCGGACACCTCAAGCATCTAGAGTACAGTGTTAAGTTCAGTATTCATATTGTACAATGAGTAACAGAAGTTTTGAAATGTTCTTCTTGTTTATGAAATAAAGTAAATGCTCCAACAACACGGAAACAATCTCATCTTCGACAATCTAACCAACCAGCATATCAGGAAATCAACAAGGAAACAGAATGAGTGCTTACTTAACTGCCAGATGAAAGAATTATATTGACAATTGGCTAGTTTAAAAGCAACTTTATAAAACTTTCATTAAATCTCTCCTAAAGCAAAATCTATTGAACAATGAGCATGTATCCAATCACAACCCAGGAGTTTGCCAAAGTTGAATATACATTATCTAAACATTGACACCTGTCACAAACACACGCAAAGACAGGTCAACAATTTAACGACAAAATGATTTACACTGAAAATGTACAGTTATTTGCTTGGATTATCTAAACATCCGAACATGAAATACTTACAAACATCATTTAGAATGTTTCAGAAAAGCAGGATGAAAATCAGAAAGATGTCGATCACAATTTTCTCAGTGTATCCCCAGTCGGACAACTCCCACACTAAGCATACCAAACAATAATCTGTTGGGGACACAATCACTTGTCAACACTGTTAAAATAACAGACAAAACAAGCACTGTCTTAAAGTCGTCACTGAAGTGAAGTGATGTCTTAACCTGAGTTTCTGCAAGTCAAAGTGTCATGTTAACACAACAATTAGTTGTCAGGATTGTAGTTACTATATGCTCAATTAGCCATGAACAAAGACATGGCATTGTTCCATGGACTGCAATTCTGGTTATAATTAACCTAACTAGACTGTGTTGACAACAAGAACACATTTCAAATTAATCCCTTCTGATAACAAAGGGTCTGTTTTCTTAAGATTTAAATTAACAGACACAATTGACTGTTGCATGGAAGATGAAATAAACAGCTCTGAACTCTATTTGAAAATTGATAAGGAACCAAAATCTGTTATTATCACAGTATATAACATATATTCTTGTTCGAAATAGGCTTTATGTCGGAAAGAATTTCAAAATTATCATGATCACATATATTCATTATACAAGGAATAAATCTTAGAGGATATGAGGATACTTTACATTACTTCTTTACTTGTCCTAATTATTCTAACATCAGACATCGCATGTATTTTTACGAACATGGATATAATTTAAATTCTGTCCTAAATGGTAATCCAAACAAAAATAAACTTGTAAATCCTTTCATACTACAATCTGTCCATACTTTTATAATAAAATCGCATAGGTTTGATAAATGATTAATAATGTTTAATACGCAAGTTGCTTGCAATCCTATCATGCAGCATATTATTTAATATTTGTTCTATTCATGTATCAATGAAATGGAGAGGTATTCAAAAAGCCATTACGGCTTGTTTACCAATCCTAGTTCAATTTATTTTGAATAAAATATGTTTACACTAATAAATCTTAGACTTCCGTAAAGGCAAGTGAACTATCTTTACAGTTTCAACTAGGGCAAGAAACATTTTAAACATAATCAGTATTTAATACAACTGTAGAACGACTATATTTGTAAATAATGCTTACAAACCAATAAGTATTCATACTTTCCTTAACTGACAAACACAATTACATTTCATTTGTGATTGTGGGAAAACTAAGTGAGAAATTACCAACACACATATATACTGAGTTTGGTGTTACGCCGCTTTTAGCAATATTCCAGCAATATCACGGCGAGGGACACCAGAAATGGGCTTCACACATTGTACCCATAACACACACATATAAAATGCTCACCATGTACATATTCACAGTGGAATCAAATAACCTGTTTCACAGAATTTCCCAAATTGATCTAATAGAATTAAAAGTATTATAACGAACATCTTTGCTTTAAAACCCCCCACAAAAACATAAATCAAAATGTAATAAAAACATAAACAGGTACTCACATTTGTCAACTTCGGAGGCACATACATAAATGGCCGATAAAATGGATAAGCACAATACATGTTGAAACTGGGATCCGTCTTGAAACAGGGAGTATCCAGACACACAGAAAAACAACGCTGCCTCGCTCACAAGGACATAGCTCAGATACAATTCTAAGTGATCATTAAGTCACATAGATTCCTCATCCAAAATCAATGCGATCAAACTGGAAAACAGTAATCCTCCAACCCAAAAAATCCAGAGACACAAGTCTCGACACAAACTGCTGCCTGGTAAAGACTTGACCCCTAACAAGGGTCGGGAATAACACAAGAAAGGTGTGGGCTACGATGCCTTATTTCCTGGTTCCCCTGAGTCACAGACTGATCAGCCGGCTAAGAAGCTGGGGTGATGATAGAAGGGGGGCTGGGATACAGGCTGGGGGATACGGGGGTTATCTACCAAACTCTCTCTCCCCACTGTTAGTTCCACAGATCAAATTTCATTGGACTAAATTTGCCCCTCTCAGAGATAATGTAAACATGAGACAGGAAGTGCTGTACTTGATCCCCTGTATCTAAATGGATCACAAAACGTCAATATCTCGGAATTAAGAGTCCGATGATATACTGGGTGAAGTCGTTTCTCTGTTTGCAAAATAACCCTTGGAAAACCTATTCAACAAATCAGTTGGAAGGACAAATCACCAGTCACCAATCTGTGAAATTTGTTACTATAATTATCAACACCTAGCGTAATGTATCTGATATTACCCTCCTCAGATCGGTTTTACACTGAGAGATTATTTCTAAACAATGCAGTCCCTAGCCTTACAGGCATCTAGAGAAAATCACATATCATCACAGTGCGGTCATTACAGGCTATATCTCCTGTCTCTGCGTCAACCAATGACAGAGCTAGACATGTCTATTACACAGAGCTAAGACTCTGTCCCTGTTTTGTTTTCACAACAATGTAATTGGTGACAGGGATTATTCTCCCTTGATGAACAGGGGTGTAAATGTTCACACCTTTGAATCAATTTTGGTCCAGTCTACTTTCACAGCAGGGGTAGGAAGTGGGCTAAAAAACAAACACCGGGTTTGTTTAGTTTGTAGGTAATACTTAACTATAAACTAATACCTCAAACAAAACGGGATTTTATTGGTAGGGAAACTAAACAGGTGATGTTTTGGTTTGGTGGATACTGAGTAATGAAGCACAGGAAGACCAGTGAGTGGGAATTATAAAGGTTTAACACGTGGGCTTAATTAGGGCGGCCATGTGGTTTGAATGATAAAGTGGATTACAGACTCTCTCTACCTTCATCATAAATCAGCAGTGGGAGGCGAGCAACCAGACCCCCTCCCCCCTTCAAAACAGACCCCCCAAGCCTGACACCCCCATACTCTCCACCTCATCACCAACAAACTAATCGCTAACACCTTGGCTCAACTGACCTCCAGTTTCATCTTATCAAATACACAAATTAAGCAAAATAAAATTCCTTAGAGGCTTCAGTGTGAATTCTACACCTCTGAAGTGATTTAAACAGGAATATTATTAATGACAGATCAGTATTTCCCAGCTTGGTGCACCGAATTGTCAGCCTGTACTAGTAGAATTGGTGCCGGGAAAGTTCTTGACATTTTCTAAAGAAATAAGTGTCTAAAAACTTTATCTTTTGATTGGTGCCTGAAAGCTCTGTTTTTAAGGAAATATGTTGCCGAAAAGCTTTAGTTCACATTAAATTTGAGCCTGAAAAGTTCTTGGTCATGCACAATATATGCCTGAAACATTTGTGTTCTTGAAAGATCACTGCCCGAAAAATGACAGCCTTTTCTCCTGAAACTGGTGCCTCAAAAACGATTATTTCCGGAGATATCAATGCCATGAACAGATTTGGGGTCTTTCATAGCAAACACCACATCTCAAAAATGATAATGTTTTTTTCTCTCACAGGATCGGGGCCTTGAAAAAGATACTTGATTTCTCTTCATCTTCGTTTATCCCGATAACGTACATACACGCTTCCCTTACACTCAACATATCAGTCATCGCACCAAAACAGAATCAGAACAGCCATGTACGCAAACTTGCGATCCCAAACTTTTGTCCTATCCTATTTCAGGAACCGACAATTCACACCCAAAAGAAAACAAACCACTTTCATGTTGAAATATTATTTACATAATAAACTCTACCCTGAGAAGAATCTGAACGAGAAACAGCACCAGTTAACCTCACGTTAAGTACATGTATTTCTTTACAGAATCTCGAGACCTTTCCTGGTGAGAACATTTGTTATTTCGGAACAGATTTTCATGAAATCAGAGGAAAATTGATCATTCTTTTTCAGAAAATGAAAACAATGTACTTCATGAACTTTAAAACATAAATAATATACTCATTAAATCAACTCCCATGACAGTTTTCCATTTACAATATTGAACTTCCAAATTAAATTTACCACAACCCACTTCTCCGTATCATAATATCACACATTCAGGAACACAACTGGGTACTTGAAATAAAAGTTGAAATGAGGAGAAAATATTGTTGAAAATGAAAGCTTGTCATACAAAATAAATTAATCAATCTGATAAGCGATTTTAAATTTTGTAATAAAAATATATAATTGAGTGCACAGCCATGCTTTCCATTCAAATAATTCATTTTATCAAAGTAATTTTAATAACAAACAAATGTGTAACAAATGTATAAAGTTTTCATTTTGAGACCAGAAATATCAACTGTTTTTCTTATTTTGCAAACAAGTAATTGTTGCATGAATTTCATATTGCTTGGAGGAGATATACAAATAAATCGCCAAGTCCCTCCAATATTTAACAACCATCTGGTACAAGTCGCACTGCCATAAATTATTCCCTGTGTATATATAATCATAATTTCATAAACAACTCATGTAATATGTTGTTAGAAAATATGTCATCAACAGTGAAAGAGCAGGAAAGGATTTCCACACAACTGTTTACAGAATGTGAAAATTTCCACGACACTTATACAGACTCACTCATCAACGGAAGTACTCCGGGCCAAGAATTATTTCAAAACTAATTAACAAGACGTGAAATCAGCTCCCAACTAAAGTCTTGTCATTAAACTCTTGCCAAGTGAGCTAGTTGTTAGGAAAACATCTTAAGCTTAGTTTACACAAAGAGTTCTGGATAGAGTCCTCACTTTCATCATGTGACGTCTTTTCACTTCACCGAGAAAAATAAATCGACATTAGGTCAAAGGTTTTCTGTTAAAAATCTCAAGAATTTCCATGTTATTCCAACGTTTCACCAGGTCCGATCGTCATCTTTATTAACTCCTTCCTCAAAGTTACTCATAGTAAAGGTCATTAAGACAAAGAGTACCTAATTCTTTTCAAAGACAAAAATCAGTAACTACTCAAATCCAATCACTATCAAACAATTCAGAAATAAAAAAATTAAAAATCCTGAATTAAAAAAGTATAAATATTGATTTTGTTAATTGTTGCCAAAAAATGCAAATGGCTATAAAAAACATCTTGACAAGCACTTAACTACATGACGATAAATTGAGAGCATACACCGAAAAATGTTCACTGTCATTAGGGGAGATGGTATCACTGGCAAATGAATTAAAGGACCTTGATTAAGATTTACGCTTGGACAAAGTTTTCCTTCAAAGGCTGCCCCTGCTGTGGTGAAGTCAGTTACCATGGCAGAAAAAATGTGTGAAAAAAATTACTACGGGTCACTTATATCCTTCCCCTGGTATTTACAGATTCAAGATTTTTACGGTCACTTATATATCCATCCTCTCGTATATACAGATTCAAGATTTTTACGGTCACTTATATCCATCCTCTCGTATGTACAGATTCAAGATGTTTACTGCCACTCAGCATCGAAGCCACTGTTCACCTACTGTATTGTATGAAAATATGAAATAATAATAACAAACAAATTACAATCACCATATAGATGACAATGTAATGGATATGATTATCAAGTAAAATATAATATGGCTAGAGACTTGAAGATATTTAAGCGAATGTTTAGCTGAATGCCATTTGTATGAATCGTAGCCGGTACGATATTCCTGAACATTCCAGAGCTTCCCGATTTCCTTTGACTTATTCCGTCTTCTTTGAAGACATCTCATGTTAGGGAAGGCTGTGTGATACGAGATTTATACCCCTGTAAAAGGTTCCCAGAGTCCTCTAATGTTAAACACTCTTTTCCTTCATATCATCCTCAATTTACTACTGCATCAGTTTTTAACCTTTTAACGCTTTTTGCTCTTTAGAGGAAGTTGCATGGGATATATCATTCCTCTCATTAAAAGTAGTTGTAAGGAAACCATTATTGTCATTCACTTTGAGATAGTATTTTTTCCCTCGTGGGATAATTATTGAACGGGATGCCATAAAGCAACATCAAACATTACATTGAGATAGTGTACTGCATAAAAACATCAGTAATTCTGAAAAATCAGGATATTTTAAACTTATATACCAAACTCATCATATTTTGGCTGAAACCCCAACAGAAATGAAAATTCAGCTCATCTACAGACATGACTGGCACCGATGCAAGCATTATTAGAATTATCGCACCTATAATCTTGAAATGCTGACAAATTACACAAAAACACTCAAGTGAAAGAGCTAATCAGGCCCAGCATCAAATATCTGCACATCTTTGAATGTTTTCTGTCTCCTAAATTCACAACACTTTTCTGCTTGGAGGTACTCAAAAAAATACCCTGGCCACCTGTCGGGGAAGTGTATGTATCAACTGGCGTTTCCAGCTGTTCAAAAACATTACAACATAACCAGTTGTCTAGCATGTATCACCTAACCTTCAAACAGTTGTTGAACTAAGATCATTTACTATCGGACCTGTGTGCACGAATGTTTCACCCCATATAGTTTAGTCTGTTTTACATACAAGACGCCAAGCAATAACTTTGAAGGAGAAATACTCGAATTACGATCTGCTGCAGATAATATCAGATTAAAGGGAATCTTTGATCATCCCAAACAAAGTAATTAGGTTGTCATACAAATCTCACATGTCCAACTTAGTTGCCTGACAAGTGTGATCCCCAGGTTCGGATGCTGTTTGCTTCTGACATGTACAGAAGTGGTTGTCAGGAAAATAGCATACTTTGAATGTTGAGGAAGATGGAGTAGACGAAACACGTACATGATGGATTGCTGTGGTCATTTAGTTTAGCAGTTGGAAGATATTTTCCTTACAACTCATTTCCTTGTTCATTTGGAACATACCAAAGCCAATCCAAACTAACACTTGTTTGACAGGTATTTGGACTTAAAAAAGCATGGCAAAAATATCTTTGAAAAGCAAAATGAATAATGGATTATGAATTGGTATATTTTCTGAATATCACAGCAGGGGATCCCTGAAATGGACGTCATAAATAATTTGGTGAATTGAGCCTATGGTATGATATCTGCACAACTACACTGCAAGTATGGACAGCGTTTCAAATTTCAGATGAAGGGGCCTTGCAATGACTCCTAAGTCAAATAGTTCACAGAAGAAGACAATGCTGCCAATAAACAGTGTCTAAAATAGTTTTGAAATGTGGCCTGTCCAAAAAAGTGACCAGTCCTGAACAAATACAGCCAAGCCCCCAAACTAAAACTCTTTATTGAAACCAAGTTAAGTATATTTTTTTCAAATATTTTCCCCTGGCCAAAGGACGGCCTTACTTATTTATGGACCGTCCTTCACAAAAATAGACCGTCAAGGACGGTGGGACGCGCTATATTTTGTACACTGCAATAAACCTAAAAATTTTCACGAAAATCTCTCGGCTTAAAACTATCAGACAATCTGGTACCACTGGAGACAAATTGAGTGAGTGAGTTAATTTTACGCCGCTTTTAGCAATATTCCCGCAATATCACACCTGAAATGGGATTCACACATTGTAACAATAAGGGAAATCGAACCCGGTCTTCAGCGTGACGAATGAACCCTTTAACCACTATGCTACCACGGCGCCACAATGGAGACTAAAAACCTGGTTTGGACTCAGAAAGTTTGTGAAATATTTGACAGTTCATCTTTTACAGAAACTACCTCACAGACAGGTATTTTTATTGTACTCAATAATGTTACCTGGGGCGGGTGTTAGAAGAGCACACACACACCTGTATGGCTGTTGTTTTCTCCTCCCTCCTATTGTTGACAGACATGTGTTTGGCATCAGCCATGTCACCCTCCCAGCAGGAAACACTTCTCCACTTGTCTCACACATGGAGTAGACCCAGCTTCGAGCTGGCCACATACACCCTATCAACCAGCTCATACAGCCAGCTTCCAGAGCTGGCCACATACACCCTATCAACCAGCTCATACAGCCAGCTTCATTGCATTCCTACTCTAAAACCAGCCATTTCATCACCATCTTAAAGGGGCTTAAGTCAACACCATTCAATGAAAGACATGCCATTTCCTGTACATATCCAGAAGCCAGTCTTCAGGTTCTTTGTAGGATGCATAGATTCGTAAGATCGGGATACAATTCATACACTGATACTATAGCCGTGACAGGATACATACAGTGAGTGATTTGAGTTTTACGCCGCACTCAGCAACATTCGTGCTATATGGTGGTGGTCTGTAAATAATCAAGTCTGGACCAGACAATCCACTGATCAACAGCATGAGCATCGATCTGCGCAATTGGGAACTGATGACATGTGTCAACCAAGTCAGCGAGCCTGACCACCCGATCCCGTTAGTCGCCTCTTACGACAAGCATGGGTTACTGAAGGTTCATTCTAACCCGGACCTTCACGGGTTCAGGATGCATACAGTACACTATGGTCATTTCGAGCTGGAATATTCTTCAGTAAAACAACAAACAAACAAACAAACAAATTTAATTGTGCCTGCAGCTTGTTCAACGCATTTTAACTGAAATATACAGCAAGCGATTGGAACCCAGGAGTCAGTTCTGTCAGCATTGTTATAATGAGTGATTGAGTTTTTACGCCACTTTTAGCAATATTCCAGCAATATCACGGCGTGGAACACCAGAAATGGGCTTCACACATTGTACCATGAGGAGAATCGAACCCGGTCTTCAGCATGATGAGCGAATGCTTTATCCACTAGGCTACCCCACCGCCCCAGCATATATACATAGTGTACATTATATAAACACACTGATCTATCACATGTTGCACATGTGATCACAAGATCACATACAACTGAATTATTTTTTCAATTCTAAAGACAACTTAAATATTAACGAAACAGGTGATATTAAATTTTTGGGAGTAAAATAAGGCTTTGGCTTAAAAAAACCAAAACCATCAAATAGGTAAGATGAAAAGAAACTCGATCCCCAAAACATTCACAAGTTTAAATGTGAAATCGTGAATACTACACCCTAGTAAATACGAAGTATTATGCATTTTAATAACAAAAATGTCTGACAAGTACTAAATCCCGAGTTTCAGGTAATACAAGACCCACAAGAGGTTTTACATTATCTTGACTGCTCTCCACACAGTGTTCTAGTGATGCTAACAGCACTGCCTGGAGCCAGGGTGGAAAAGAAGGAACTCTTTGGTGCTGAAGGTTAAACATGTCAGGAGATTCGCAGGGAGCTCCCAGTCCGACACCCATCTGAATATCACTGTTATTTTTATCTCCCCGTATCACATGCTAAGACAATACGGCCTATATTGTCTTGATGTTCTCTATATTTTCTGATCTGCCGATATAATGATATAGTCGTCATTACAACGGGGATGGGGATTGGATACATCGATATATTCTAACATTACAAAGAAGATGGGGGTGTAGTTATCCGATATATTCTATCATTACAATGGAAATTCTGATATACCGACATTCTATCATTTCAAAGGGGAAAGTCTGATATATTGCCATATTCATCATTTCAAAGAGTGAGTGAGTGAATGAGTTTTACACTTTTTTCAATAATAGTCCAGCTTTATCACGGTGGGGGACACCAGAAATGACATTTTAAAAGGATACTGTTAAAGGTTTTTTATATATGTTTTTATTTTTATATTATTTTTTTTATTTGTTCCCATGGTTACAAAGTTACTGTTAATGTTTAACTACATCTAGTATCCATACATTATCCACTAACGTATGGCTGAAAAGTACCAGTTTCAAACGAAGTAAATAATTCTTTAAAAAACAAAATTTGCCAACCATTGTCACCATGGCAACACTATCATTGAAATGTAGACACATTCAGTGGCCTGACAACAACTGACAAATGATTGTTTCAACAATGAGTCACTTACCACGCCAAGCTTGGTGGTTACAGTGAACTTGTCAATATGCAAAACACAGATCTTTATCAGTCAAGCTTCATCAGGAGTTGTGCTCTGCTTGTCACATCTATCAGGTTTGCAGTAGTGTTGGGAATTGGTTGAAATCTCACAATTGATAATTGCTTCATTACTAATGAACAATCATCGAAAAAAAATTGGTAAGTGTCATTTTTCAGATTTTCCTATCCAGGTTGTTATTGCAGATATGTATAACAGGATGCAACTTGCTACTTTAAAGTGATGACTAATAATATCAGGAACATAAACTTCCTGGAGTCTTCAAGAAATATTTAGTCATGCCTTTTCAGTTAGTGAAGTGAGTTTTCCAAGACTTGAGCAAGTTTTCAGGCCCTGACAACTTCGAAGATATGTTCCATCGTCAAATGTTTCAAAGACTTAAACAGTAGTTCCAAAATTTGTTTGTGTTCGATTATGATAAAATGTCATCGATTGCTTGGTCGTTTGGTCACTGCGACCAATCTTCGATTATTTCAATTAATCGGAGCACCACTAGTTTGCAGTCAGACTCAATAGCTAGTCTACAATGGCCCAAGGGCAGTGAGGTAGCCAAGAGGTTAAAGTGTTCGTTCATCATGCCGAACACCCGGGTTCGGTTCCCCACATGGTTACAATGTGTGAAGCCCATTTCTGGTGTTCCCTGATGTGATCTTGTTGGAATATTGCTAAAAGCGGCGTAAAACTAAACTCACTCACTACACTGGTCCTATGACTTGTTCAATAAAACCAACTGGTTGTTTTGGAGAAGTGTGTAGACGCACATTTCGTCCCAGAAATAGTGATATTTAAAAATAAATGTAACATATATATATTTATTTATTTATTTATTTATATCTACAAAACAAATCCAAATGGAGCCCAGAACAGTCCTTAATTTAAATCTAGGCTTGTGTAATCATTCTAGATTTGAATAGGTTTGAATAGGACTATCAAATATATTCTCTTGGGTCTTGGAAACCCTGTTACTTCTGCGACATAGTAACAAGACAAGTAACCACCCATGGTTAAATAGACCTGTGAAGATCCGGGTTAGAACTGATCTTCAGCCACCCATGCTTGTTGTAAGAGGCAGCAACGGTATCGGCTGGACAGGCTCCAGACTCACTGACTTACCCAATGCATTTCATCATCTCCTAATTGCGTATCAGTGTTCATGACGTCAATCACTGGATTATCTCCCCCTGATTGCTGTCATAGAGCTTGAAAATATCTGAGTGTGGCGTAAAACAAGCAAAACAAAGCACTAAGAAAATCCTGATAACGTTGACAAGAAAACGGTAAAATTTCTACCTCAACAACAAAACAAATCCATCACCTTCAACATGAGTCAACATTTTGTATGAACCCTGCACAAAAATACAAGCTCGTAATAAATGACTCATCTGTTTATATCAAAGACTTCAACGGGAACCAAACAAAACCAATCCTTTCCCCGAAACATCATCAATTCAGTAAAACAAAACTTGCATCCACAAATGAGAAAACAATCCTATCAAGAATAATATCTGCTTGTGTGTTTCTTACAAGAATTAAATAAACAAAGGGTGAGTACCGTTTCCAATCACGCCTGCTACTGATGCCATGTAGTCAACCTGCCCCGGAACTGTTGATAAGTACAAATGCACAGACCAAGGGGATTCTGGGTCCGGACTGGTGGGTGGGTGACTGAGTGACTGAGTATGGTATTACGCCGTTTTTAGCAATATTCCAGCAATATCCTGGTGGGGGCTTCACAAATTGTACACATTCGATCATGGGTCTTTGGCGTGACGAGCCAACGCTTTAACCACTAGGCTACCCGAGTGAGTGAGTGAGTGAGTGAGTGAGTGAGTGAGTGAGTGAGTGAGCAAGCATCGTTTTATGCAATATCCCTGCAATATCATGATGAGAGACACCAGAAATTGAATTGAAGCCAGGTCTTCCAACAACTAGGCTTCCCCACTGCCCTGCAACCTCAACTAGAGGAGACTTAAAGGATTGGTTGGTGATGGGCTTGGTGACGCATGCAACCACTGGGTTACCAGGTCTATTCATACAATGTAAGTTGTGAGTGAGTTAGATCTAAGGGCAAGAGTGAGTGAGTGATTATGGTTTTACACCACTTTAGCAATATTCCAGCAATATCATGGCGGGGACACCAGAAATGGTCTTCACACATCGTACCCATGTGGGGATTCGGACCCGGGTGTTCGGCGTGATGAACGAATGCTTTAACCACAAGGCTACCCCAACAGAAAAGACTAATTCAGTGTGACAAGCAGTATGTGAGTGAGTAAGTGAGTTCAGTTTTACGCCGCACTCATCAATATTCCAGCTATATGGCTGCGGTCTGTATATAATCAAGTCTGGACCAGACAATCCAGTGATCAAACAGCATGAGCATCGATCTACGCAGTTGGGAACCGATGACAAGTGTCAAACAAGTCAGCGAGCTGATGAGCGGTATGTAATGTAAGTAATTCAAGTCACAATGCCTGCCCACGCTACCTCCATCATAGGTAGCCATGACAACATGACCTACTTCCACTCACAATTCCAGAATTTCACACAGTGCTGGCCAACCCATCATTTCCATGACAACCACTTCATATAAACTACTAACTGCATTAGTATAAAAGAGTCAGTTTTGTCCTGTAGTTTTCACGGGAATTTTTTCAAACTCACCATCAAACCCAAACAATCAAGTTATTGTTTCCAAACTCAAGAAGTTTGTCATGAGTCTTTTACAGTCGCCATGGTAACGGAATGTATTTTCCCCCACACCCAGAAAGCATGGAAAGGCTTGACTTCCTGTTGGTGAGTGCTCCGTTCATGGAGCATCTGAATGGCTGACCCCCCTGCCACCAAACTGAGGGGGAGGAAAAAGACCGTTTGAAAACACTGAGTCAGTTTGGACACAAAGTATACCTTTCAAACCGTTACAGAGAAACTGACCGAGGTCATTTATTCAGCAGCTTTCTCATGAAGAGGATTTAATACACAAAACAAATTCAAACTTCTATCCAACAAAACAATCCATGTTTTCATAAAAGTAACTGTGTTTGGTAAACAACTTTGCAGATTTTCAATTTTAGGCAATTAAGACCAAATCTAGTCTCTCGACATTTTATTGTGCCCGAGTACCCACAAACAAAGATGGTCGCTTCCTGGTCCTGCTCACTTGTTCCCCTCAACCACCAGGACCACTGCAAACTTTGTAAATTTCGCACACTGCCTAACAGATCGAACTATAACCTGGCTCCAAGGCTGTACTGAATAGGTGTATAGTGAGTGAGTGAGTGAGTACTGTTTTACGCCGCTTTTAGCAATATTCCAGCAATATCACGGCAGAGGACACCAAAAATGGGCTTCACACATTGTACCCATGTGGGGAATCGAACCCGGGTCTTCGGCGTGACGAGTGAACGCTTTAACCACTAGGCTACCCCACCGCCCTCAATAGGTGTATAGTAATTCTATCCTTGAAGAGGCAAGTCTAGAAGGACACCAGTCTGGTATTTATTATATTTTAGAAATTATCATCTTAACGATTAATTTTTACCTTACAGACTTGTGCAAGTCTAGTCTAACTACTACAGTTAGTAAAACATTACCTAAACAACCCAACCCAAAACAACAAGGTATTTTATTTGAATAGTCAATATTCACGTAAGTCATAATCAGGACACATTGAAACTATGCTCCAAACTACGCTATGCCCACCTCATATGATACTCCGGAAATTAAACCGTATTGATCAGCGAGATATTCAGAGGATATACAGAGCAGCTGTTGCACTACAATCTCCACATATAAATTTCATGGCAAACAATTTGTGTTCAGGTTTCATACCTGAATCCGCATTCGCTGATACTGTTGCAAAATTGCTCGGCTATCTTTTTTGGTCAATTTTCTTGTCCTTCATAACAAAGGATGGTGTAATTTTCAATAGTGACATTTAAGTTTCATGTATTTTTTTCATGTCATATTTTAAGAATAGTGCCAACTTCCGATGTGATAAACCAACGTCATATGATGAATGTGATGAAACATTAGACAATATCAATGAATGTAACAAGATACAAAGAGCTTGATAAATGACTCTCGACATTAAAATTCATTTTTTGGAAGCGACGAACTCAAGGAAACATAAAAAGGTATTATATCAGTATCGACATCTGAGGATAATTGAATATCACAACCCTTGATACTAAACATAACTGAACTAATTTACACCTGTAAATGAGAACAATACAATATTTAATCAATGTATCCTTAAACGATTTCTGACGACCTTCAAAACCATCGTCTTTATTATTTTTTTTCAAGACAACTTATTCAATACATATTTCCTATGCATAACCATTAACCAAACTACCTCATCAACTTCACCCTAACACAAATACCTGTTTGTAATCGTATCGACGTATGTACGGATAAAAAATATGCAGGATACGGTTGGAAATAATTTAGAAAATGTAGCAGATACGCACAACAGCAATGGTGTACGGTCTTAGAATCATTTTCAGACGTATTTATCTGAAAAAGTATAGTTTTATTGTATATTGACTTGTTTACACAAGAGTAGCAATGTTGTGGTGCATACATGAAACGAAACACAAGATTACTGATACTCCATTAAATTCCATTCAGTACTCTAAATGTACTCTTAAGGTTTTCCAGTACTCCTGTATCGAAAATATAGGGAGTACGTACTCTTGATGTTGAAAAAATTATCTGGAGCCCTGATTAAATAGTACCAAAGTATAAAATTAACTCATGACTGAGATTGGATAATATTAAACAAAGCTTAATAACTCTAAATTAATAGACTTTAACCATATGGAGATTGACATCAAGAATAACAAGGGAGAAAATAGATGAGAAGAACCAAAACAGATGCTAAGACAAAGGACAAGGACTACTCTCAGGTCGAACATGGCATGCTGAGTAAAACAAGCTAGCTAGTGATTAGCCAACCAGCTTACAGTTGGAGCCACAACAGGGTAATATGTGAAATTATTCCACTTAGTATATCACGCACCTGGCGAGAACCAGCCCTTGGCCTGTAGAAAAACATTGGAACCAAATGTGTGCCCGAATCTGATCGGGAGGCGGCCCTGTTGAACGTGTGTGCCAAAACCTGGGCCGAGTCTTTCTCCGAAGTCATGAGAATCTTCAGCTGTGCGTTGTGTATCCACCTACATCACATGGACCAGTCAGTCAGGAGGAAGCCGAGGGATACAGCTGGTTACACCACAGGGAATAAGCTGGTGTATACCATGTACCTCCGCTAGTAGCAGTCACTAGGTTGTACTTCTGTCTGCCTACCAGTCACAACAAGATGGCACTGCAGGGAGATATAGGTCAATATGCCACGATCCAAGAAAGTCAGTTGATATCACCAATGGAGACAAAGGTATATTCCTCACAGCATCCTGGTCAGAGATGCAATTGCTTCCAGAAATCGGTCCAGATTTTGCACTGTATCCACCCAAACAAAGCCAATTAGGTTGGTGAAAGTTTGAAGGATATAGGCCAGGCAGGCCTATTGAGTGTGTGATAACTTGTATAACTCCCTAGCCGTGTAGAAAGCAGGGCAAGCTGGACCAACCAATCTCAGAGCCACATGGCTTCATATTCCACATCCTGACTCTCACAGCACCAGGGGGGCCAGGGCAGAGAGTGAGGGGGGAGGCAGGGGGGCCCCTGTGGGGATAGGAGGGGCAGGCATTCGTAGGGTACCAAGCCTTTCTTCTGACATTTAAAACCTTTTACCACCTTACCTCTGTACCGTTTATGGTGGATTTCCTTTATAAACATAGGTCCTTCCAAAACGGTAGCAAAAAATGAGAAACCCAACTAAACCCACAGTTCGCAAAAACACTGGCAAAGATAACTTTAAACAAAGTACCCTTTGCTTAAACACCACTTATTCTCATCGATCATCCTTCGATGTAAGTAATATGGAGAGAAGAAACTATTAGGAAAGTGTACACGAAAATGAAAAGGGGGGTAAAAAGTTTAGGATTGGAGATAATGAGATCTAGGAGCCATGGGAAGATGTAGATATAAATATATCAGCCTCCAAGGCCTCAATGCTTCACAAATTGCATGGGTCTTGTTGTAATATGAGCTCCCCGCCAGCACTGGGCTGATGAGAAGCACATGGGAAAGTTGTCTACTGGCTGGTGAACTACTCAGCTTCTCAGCAGGAACCTCTGGCCGGACTCCCTCACATTCATCCTTCTTTCCATCCACCAGAGGTCATCACATTTTCTGCTCTTTATACCACCATTTCATATCCATTCCTTTGTCATTCTAATTTTGTAATTTTTTTTACTCAACTTCTCAGCAGGAACTACTGGCCAAACTGCCTACATTCATCCTTCTTTCCATCCATCAGAAGTCATCATTTTTCAACTTTTTATACCATCATTTCATTTCCGTTCCTTTGTCACATTCTAATTTTGTATATTTTTTTTACTCCACTTCTTAGCAGGAACCTCTGGCCAAACTGCCTACATTCATCCTTCTTTCTATCCATCATCACATTTTGTTCTTTATACCTGAATCAAATTTGTTACTATGTCACTCCCTTACTATAATCTTTTTTATCCCATGACTACCCCTTTCCTTATTTATTCACATTCATCCTTTCTATATGATAAGGTGATTACATCAATCCTAAATCTGAATAACAATTTCTTTATTCTTTCTTTCATTATTATTCTAATTTATCATTTTTATCCCATTTTTCCCCTTCTTTTAATTCTTCCTCCATTCCATCTTTCAGTGTCAACCCCTTCTCTCTACTTTATATTTATCTTATTTATAATATTTATCCCAATTCTTTTCCTTTTCCTCTTACATTTCATCTTTCAGCACCAACCCATTCTCTCAATGTTATAATCATTCTTCATCATTTTTATCCCAATTCTTTCCTTTTCCTAATTCCTCTTCCATTCCATCTTTAGGCATCAACCCCTTAAAGTTATAATCATTCTCCATCATTTTTATCCCAATTCTTTTCCTTTTCCTAAGTCCTCTTATTCCATCTTTCAGTGTCAACCCCTTCTCTCCACCATTCCCTTATCCAGCCTTGTTTCCACCTTCTTGTTCATCCTAGCAACACTGGTTACTCGTTACAACCTTTTCCATACCGAGCATCACCTTCCTCATAACTTCCCCCATATAAACCATCCACAAGCAGTAAACCCCTGGAATATTATCATAAATAAGGACGTTTTAGTCCACGACTACAGCCACCCAACCAGGGACGATTACACACCATACAATTATTGTTCTTTCTCTCTGTCAGCTAAAAGGTTGCACTTTTTCCAGAGCTTCCTGAACTCTGATTTGAAACATATGGCCTGAATCTGGAAAGCTCTTCAACGCGAAGTCAAAAGAGTCGCCAAATACAAATCTTTGTTCTGACATTCTAGCTGCATGAACATTCTGCCTCATATTTTACACCTACACAAATCTACACAGCAAGTGATGTTTGAAAATATTTTCCTAACACTACCCATAGAAAATATGTGCCTGAAAGATCACGAACTTCTTTTACTAAAACCAGTAGTTTTTTTCAAACTAACATGAAAAATAAATGCCAAACACATTTCTATTACATTTTATTGACTGGTATGAAGACTTGAAGTGAGTGAGTATAGTTTTAGTAATATTCCAGCAATATCACGACAGGGGGCTCCAGAAATGGGCTTAGTACACATGTGGGGAATCGAACTTGGGCCTTCAGCATTACGAGTGAACGCTTTAACCACTAGGCTACCCTATCGCGCCTTGATAATGTGTCAGTTTGCTTCTGTGTTGACAAGTCTTGGTAGTCAAACTGCAGATATTACTGATATTTCCAAATGTACCCTTTCAGGCCATATTCCACTTTAAAACGCTTATTTGCAACAATTTTCTGTTTCTGCTTTCAACCCCCCATCTGCAATATTTTGCCTCAGTAAGGAAGCGTCCGATTGTACATACTTCATACAGAAATTTAAAACTATCTCAAATTTTCCGTAATGCCTAAGAAATATATCGCCCCTGTGTATACTTGTGAAGGGGTTGTCCTCACAGAGGGGATATCTGCATCGCTTCCTTCCACACGTTCCTGGTATACTATTTGTCTCGAGCCTATTATTCTCTCCCCACGTTCATCTATCCTGGGCCTATCTTCATCAGATATGTCGCCACCTATCCCATCATGCATCATTACAGTCCCCAGATACGCCAGGATTTTCAACATTCCAACAATCACCACCATAATTTGTCAAACTGCTCGTAAATAGAGAGCGGTGTTCTGTTTACCACCGATATACAGATCATAGGAGCAGTAAACGAACCTGGAGAGCCATTCCGACAGAAACCATACTGATCGGACACAACACACATTTAGAAAAGAGCCAGCATGAGAAAAAAATGTACGTAACAACAAGAATTAATACTTAGAGACATGAATGTGCTGTGAGGAATTTTGTATAACCTGTCATGAATTAACTGTTTAAGACACACGACTTGGTGAGGTTAATTACAGCACTCCGTTTCAACGGCAGATATTCCGTAATTCACCAAGCAAATAAAAGGTACCCTGTAGGATGAGATGATAAAGTTAACTGTCTAGCAACTCACATGCAGTTTGGATACTCCCCAGGAAGTTGAGAATGACAGTGTGTGAATGAGTATGGTTTTAAGCAATATTCCAGCAAGGGACACCAGAAATGGGCTTCACATAATGTACCCATGTGGGGAATTGAACCCGGTTTTGGGCGTGACGAGCGAACGCTTTATCAACTAGGCTACCTCACCGCCCCATCAAAACCTGAAAAAAGACCATGAAATGAATTCAAGTTCACGGAAAGCTATGAAAGAAGCCATACCTGAACTGGTTTAAGTTCAATAAAGTCACTTTCCCCATCGCTCAGCCTCATTTTGAGCGATTTAACTACGTCTTGTTCCACTGTCGCCACGGTTACAGATTTTCTGCTGATATTTCTCCAAAAATGATCGCCTATAAAATCATAGCAGAGTCGAAGAATTCACTAAGACTCTGACCACCTTGTTTCAAACAATCTATTTCTGAAACTATCTTCTTGTCTACTTCCAGTTCTTTGAAACCGTGCAATACGTCGCTTCTTTGGTTCAAATTGAATCACACTAATCCAGTTTTGTCAAAGAAATATCCTTCAGCTTTTCTTCAGATTTTTTCAGCACAATATTCCCATCTTCTTGGCATCGATGTCTCTTAAGACACAGTCTATTCTTGCTTGTTCTTTCCAACAGAACAAGGAGATCAAATTCTGGTGTCCGTATTTCCAGTCATCAAACAGTATACTCTGTGTGAGTGCCTCAACATTCCTTTCCTCTCCGTTTAATCCTTGCTTCTTGTTGGACAATGCAACTGTGGAATCTTTTTGGCAGTACCAATGTTGTTTTCTAAATATTAGCAAAAAAATCCAATGAAACAAAATAATAAAACACTTCTTAAAAAATCTTAGAAGTAACAATTCTTTTCCTATAGCAACATACAAGGTCATACAAATTCTACTGTTCTTATTTTCTCGTAATCAATTACAATTAAAGAATGTTGATTCAGGAATGCCCTGGTATATGAAAACCATAACACAAATCAGCCAACACATGTCCTACTGTGCTAACACATCACCATTCCAGGCTTACTTTTGGGGTTAAAAAGGACATTTTTACGTTATCAGGGTTATACTGAGCGAATTTAGTTTTACGCCACCTTTACCAATATTCCAGCAATATCATGGCGGGGAACACCAGAAATGGGCTTTACATTGAAAGAGTATTTTATCAGGGTTATAGTGAGTGAGTTTAGTTTTATGCCACCTTTACCAATATTCAAGCAATATCATGGCGGGGAACACCAGAAATGGGCTTCACATTGAAAGAGCATTTTATCAGGGTTATAATGAGTGAGTTTAGTTTTACGCCACCTTTACCAATATTCCAGCAATATCATGGTGGGCGACACCAGAAATGGGCTTCACACTTGAATTAACTTATCATTTCCTTGGTGAATTGTATCAAAACATGTCTTTAGAACACATCCATCAAATAGGTAACGTGACAATGTTTTCTTCCTAGATTTTCAATGCATCAACTGACAAGCATCTATGATCTGTAACGCTATCCTGAACCATTCTCTGCAAACAAGTCCAGATGCACAATATCTCTAAATCAGACCATCCCAAATGAAACATATCTTTATAAAAAAATTCAGAATTGTCTCAGTGAATCACAATAATGATATAATGAATTAAAATTAATTAACCCAAACAGGAAGAAAATACCAAAAAATATTAAAAAGCATACAATTGTTTTCAAAAAACATCTCCTACCTTGAGAGAATATATTATCTCCAAAGTCCCTGTCCCCAAAGCTAAAGGTTTACAATTGTATTTTTCAACTGCGCCATATGGTTTGAGAAAATTCAACATGTCTGCCACCCATCAATATTACTAGTTGTACCAGCTCAAGGTAACAATGCACGGCCCCGTTAGCATAACAATACCTATCAGCTACATAGGAAGCATCTCGGATAAAAACTGGGATATGTTTTTAACCGATACTGGCTCCAGCTAAGTTTCCACAGTTGTGGCCTACTTGTTGCATGCCTATCAACATAAATACAATATGTAGACATTTTCAGAAATTTTTTGTTTGTATTTTTTATCTCCAGCTAAATGTTAGGTATAAAGCCCTCGTGGTGATATTTAATGCATTACTACCACTGAACTTCAAATTCCATCTTCGTTATCAGTATCATCCTAATTATCTTAGTATCAGCGATGCAGTCCCATCGTATTAATTCATCAGAGACGTTTAATTAGTATCTCAACACAGCAGTGCTTCAAAGAAGAAAACCATGGCAATTCAGCTGAAACAGCAGGAGACGTCTAAATCCAATTGCTTTATACATCCGTAACAAGTTTGTGATATAACTTTGTATCACCCAACTGGGGTTTAAATGAAGTCACATCCTGTGCAGCAGGGGCGGGTTCAGAGACCTCCACATAAGCTGAGATTAACATGCTGCCCTGAAGAATTATTTTTGAATGCAAACATGAATTTGTATGACCTTCTACATCTTGCTATTCAATACTGACACTGAGTTAACAGGACTGTTAACATTATGATCAACATTAAAACTTATATTCAAGCTCATAAAAGAGATTATATCAAGATTAATAATATGCACACCTTTTTTCAATTATGTTCTTGCTGTTTGTCCATTTGAACAAATCCAGGTCCTCAACATGCCGGTTCCTAGGTCAGCGAAACTTGTCAAATGTTTCCTCCATGCATTAACACCTGAGGTTAGTTGAACTGATGTCCTTTCGAATTCCCTTCAAAATGCGCAACAAGTTTGACTTCCAGAATCGTCTTCCTTCTGTGCAAGGTCAACAAAGTGACGGGATCCACTTGTCTGTCAACAGTGCTGTATGCTGTACATGGAAGTACACACTTGATCTTCAGCTCTTGAACATCCAGGAACAGGTCACCTCGCCTCGTCCACAGCCCTGGTGCTCTCAATATTGGTGCGAATGTCAAGCAATCAGATCGAGCCTGAGGGCCAATTCATGGATTAACAAAGACCTTCTCATGATCCAAACGTTTTACGGGACCTCCTGGGCACTGGAACAACCCACCTGTCTCCTGTTGTGTAACAACTCCTTACAAAAATGTTATCAAATGAAAAGGCCTGTTTCCTGATCTGATTTCAGAAAGCTTTGTGTAGCATCCGAAAAAATATTAAAAAAATATATCTCAAATTCACATGTATAAGTCCCAGTGTTAATCCTGTTACGTCAACACAATGTCTTCAGCAAGGAAGGGAGCCAGTTTCGGATTTCACCTTTCTGCATCAATAAAAAAAAAACACAAAAAATATCAAATTCACATCCAAAGATCCCACGGATAGACATAAATCCAGCAATGTCCTGATCTCAACAGAGGGTGTCCTCAGGAAGGACGGTCCTGTTTCCTCCGCAATTAGCCAGCAGTAGTTCTCCAACTACCGAAGCACAACACAATATGTTGTATCAACAATTACAACCCCTAGTGGAGTGTGTCCGGGTGGGTCGCTGGCAACAGCTTTGTTATTATTGTCCAGCCACTTGTTGAAAAGACCAGCCTCGTCTTAAACTACATTAATCTACAGGCACATCGGAAGCCGATCACGCTAGTCGCACAATGCAAATCTTCATTTGGGGGCAGAGAAAACCCGAACTTTATGACAATGAAATGAATACCCGGATCAATATGCAGTCATTTTTCTCTCAGATCAGTTTCAAACTACTCAGTCTATGAATCAATCGAAAAATGCCGTTTGAAGTACAACACAGAAAGGGCTAGCCCTATTGGTATTGACTACCGATATTTGTTGGAGTATTCATGCTTGGGGAACAATAGAAACGCACACATCTGTTGCCCTGTCAGGTATATTGACTAGCGTATGCAACAGGTGTGTGGACTGTGACTGGCTGATGCAGATAGATAGGACAATAGGCACTGAAGATAATTACAAGCCAGGCAAAATATATTAAACAGCCTCGAGAACATAAAGTGTGTTTCTAAAGCTTGATCAATAACCACTGGAATATTTAGAAAATCGTCTTTGTTTTATTACAATGTTTATCATAAGTTTGTAGGTGAAGCAGTTGGCTTGGTAGGACAAGATTTATTATAACAATGTCTGGACAACAGCAAGTCAGCTAGGATTTCAGTTCATGAATCCTATACATCTAGCCATACATATAGGTACTGTATGTGTCTGCGTTGTGAAAATGGCTTCCACAACCATTGTTCACAAATGTCATAAATTTCTTTGGAATATTCTCCAGTCATATTCACCAGGAAGGATATACGGAATATATTATCATGGTTTAGCCACAGTCCACTGAAGCAGCAACACTTCCATTTCAACAACTCCCAGAATTAGTTTTAGTTTTGGCTGACAGAACGTATCCATATATTAGAATAAGAATGTGACGTGATGAGGTGACAAAGCTAGCTGGCTCTCAAGTTTCTCAACATCAAACATTTACATGTATCCCGCCATTTGGTAGGGATTTTTCAGCAGTTGTGTCCAAAATGAGGCCCAGTACTACACCAAACACCTGAAATAGTTCCTCCCCCCCTAAATTATAATAGAGAATGATATAAAGTGTCATTTTAGAATAATTACTATAAAACTAACAGGACCAACTATTAGAAAAGGCTTTTATTACATGTTTTGACATACTCTCAATAAATCTCCAAACTTAAAAAAAAGGACAGAAAATTTTTTTCCCAGGACCTGACACAGCCACTTCATTCCGTATGCCAGATAAATCCCAGATTCATTGACAACTCTCACGAACAAGGGTGTCTGATCTGATGTGCATCATTTCAACAATTAAAGATTGAACTAGTTCCATATCGGACAGATGTGGATTCAAACTCATGCCTTAAGGGCTGGTGAGCCCTGCAGCAACACTACTGACCAGCCTACCAGTGCTTCTGTTAAATGCAAAAATCTTCTCGCTCTTTCTTATAGAGTGAGAAAGTGAGTTGGGTTTTACGCCACGTTTAGCAATATTGCAGCAATATCACGGCGGGGGACACCAGAAATGGGCTTCACACATTGTACCCATGTGGGGAATCGAACCTGGGTCTTCAGCGTGGCTAACAAAAATTTGTTAATGTACATATTCAGCAATTTTTTGTTTCTATTTGTGTCTCGTTTAACACATTTTAGAAATATTCCGGCTACACGTCACTGGCCTGAAAATAATCAAGTCTTGGTCATAAAATCCAGTGGTTGATATTGCAAGCTGACAACCCAATCCATTTAGTTGCTTCTTAGGCCAGTGGCGAGTGCTGTGAACAAATTCAAAACTTAACTCCACAGAAAGTGAGTGAGTGAGTTTAGTTTTACGCCGCACTCAGCAATATTCCAGCTATATGGCGGCAGTCTGTATATAATCGAGCCTGGACCAGACAATCCAGTGATCAACAGCATGAGCATCGATCTGCGCAATTGGGAACCGATGACGTGTGTCAACCAAGTCAGCGAGCCTGACCATCCGATCCTGTTAGTTGCCTCTTACGACAAACATGGGTTACTGAAGGTTCATTGTAACCCGGACCTTTACATGTTCCTCACCCAGTGTAAGCAATATGACAATATGGGACATACACTATACCATTGTTGGGAAATGAACCTAGGTCTCCAACATGAGTAAACACCCTACCCAATACCCCACCAATTTGGGTTTCCTGGAGTCAAACACAGACACAGTGGTTCAGAAGGATCAAACTTGTTATCAATCACAAGACAACACAAAATAGTCAAACAAAAGTACAAATTTATAGAACAATACCTAAATAGATTTAAATTTATAAAAAAAAACCAACTAAGTAGATTATCAGATCAAAGGTAAGTGAATAAGGTTAACACTGCTTTCAATATTTCAATTACATCACAGCAGTTAAGCGACTGGATCCTGTCACTACAAAGGGAGACAACTCGTATCCCTCAGTGAGAGGGCAAGTCAGCATCATGCATCACCATTAACATCCCAGCTTTAAAGGCATTAATCCACAAGATATAAATCACATTATAAGTCTCAACATAACGCAGATCTGAAAAACAACAGGTGTTACCACAATGTGACCAGAGTGGCCTCAAACATTGTCTGGCTAGCGAACATTTATATGTTTGTTGTTTAACCCTGCACTGGGCAATATTCCAGCGGTTTGTAAATAATCTGGACCAGACAATCCAGTGATCAATATGATGAACATGAATTCGCAGTTGGGATACGATGATATGCTTCAACCAAGTCAGCGAACCTGACCACTAATTCCCGTTCGTCGCCTCTTACAACAAGCATGGGTTACTGAAGATCAGTTCATACCCGAACTTATGGTGAATGAGTGAGTGAATTTAGTTTTACGCCGCACTCAGGAGTATTCCAGCTATATGGTGGCGCTCTGTAAATAATCGGATCTGGACCAGACAATCCAGCGATCAACAGCATGAGCATTGATCTGCGCAATTGGGAACCGATGACGTGTCAACCAAGCCAGCGAGCCTGACCACCCGAACCCGTTAGTCGCCTCTTACGACAAGCATGGATTACTGAAGATCAATTCTAACCCGGACCTTTATGGGTCCGAACTTATGAGTGCCTGAAAGGAAATTAATGAACACTAAAGTCTACTCACAACACCAGTTTTTCGCCTTTTCCCATGATCAGGAGGGGTGAATTTTCCTGTAGGTCGACCTGCCAAAGACAAATTGTCATTGTGTTATTTACTTACACTCTTTTTACATACAAATTGTCAAGTCGTGAATACACAATGCCATTTAGAAAGCAAACAAATGTCTATAATGAGACTCATTGTTGGTTTGTTGATTAACGCTACATTCAGCAATATTCCAGCTATATGAAAGCGGTCTGTAAATAATCGAGTCTGGGCCAGACAATCCAGTGATCAACATCATGAGCATCGATCTACACAATTGGGATATGATGACATGTAAACAAAGTTGACAAGCCTGGCCACCCGATCCCGTTAGTCGCCTCGTACAACAAGCAGGGGTTACTGAAGAGCAATTCTAACCCGGATCTTCACGGGTTATAATGAGACAAAACCCCAAATGTATTAGAACCTGAGAAATTGTAATCCCAAATATAACATATGTTCAACTGTCAGGTCAGTGAAGTGACTGAGTTTGGTTTTACTCCGTTTTTAGCAATATTCCAGCAATATCACGGTGGGGACACCACAAAATGGGCTTCACAAATTGTACCCATGTGGAGAATCGAACCCGGGCCTTTGGCGTGATGAGCGAACGCTTTAACCACTAGGCTACCCACCGCCCCATCAATGGAGTGAGTGAGTGAACGATGTTCAATGCCACAGTCAGTGGTACTCCAGCTGGACAAGACATGAACCAGCTGTTGATATTATGTTCATCGTACAATGTAGTCAACTGACCCAAACATGGATTTTGTCATGGAAAAGTTGACTAACTGTGATTAAAGTAACCAGATATTTAAAACATCAATAGTGTGGACATTAACCAAGCTTCTATCATGTGACCATCATGTTCGCTAGCCAGAGCGCAAGCTAATAAAAGTTCATAAAAGCAATATGACATGTCTATTCCTCAGTCCCAGCATGAAGTGAGTGAGTGAGTGAGTTTAGTTTTACGCCGCACTCAGCAATATTCCAGCTATATTGCGGCGGTCTGGACCAGACAATCCAGTGACCAACAGCACGAGCATCGATCTGTGCAACTGGGATACAATGACGTGTCAACCAAGTCAGCCAGCCTGACCACACCCGATCCTGTTAGTCGCCTCTTACGACAAGCAGGGGTTACTGAATGTTCAGTCTAACCCGGACCTTAACGGGTTCCCAGCATTAAGTGGGAGAAGGGCCTTAAATGATTTGTAAAAGTTCGATCCATTGATGTCAACAAAGCAAGGATCGTAATCTTGTATAAAGGCACATACTCAGATCCTATCGCACATAAGGTATGCAACTCTGTAAGTAAACTGCCATCTGTTCCCTTTACATAACTGTTGCTTCAGCTTTAATCTGATTGGTTGTTTACCTCTGTTGTACTCATCCATTGGTCGTTTACTGTTGTAATAAGGCGGAACTGTAGGTTTTGCTGAAGCAATGGAGTCGGGCGATAACGGCATATTATTACCACCAATCATTCCCTGGAAAACAAAAATATAAAAATGAAACATAAGCATTCTCTCACATTTGAAAGCATTACACTGACTGGCAGCAATATCATGGCAGGGGACACCAGAAATGCGCTTCACACATTGAACCCATGTGGGGAATCGAACCCGGGTCTTCGTGTTGACGAGTGAATGCTTTAACCACTAGGCTACCCTTAAACTTAAGACATTATTACTGTTAACAAACTGAAACAGGCAGCAGATTACAGTTCACCCTTGTCTCTTTAAATTTCAAATGTATCACCAATTGCTGATGAAACTTTTTTTCGGATGACACAGATTGAAACAGGAGACACAGAAACTCACATGTATGCCTTGATGTTTGTTTCGTTTGGAATATCTTAATCTAGTAAGTTCAGTTTCACGCCACTTTAAGAAATATTCCAACGACATCGCAGCACGGGGACACCAGAAATGGGCTTCACACATTGTACCCATGTGGGGAATCAAACCCAGGTCTTCGGCATGACAAGCGAACGCCTTAACCACTAGGCTACCCCACTACCCACTTATTGTAGAAAAACATACAGGACAAAAAAGGGGAAAAATTACACAAAACACGATTCTAAACAACAGATTTTACACTGCTGTGACCAGGCGAACCTGGCAGGAGTCCGCGTGCAGGAGGCTTGCCACAACTCACTAAATATAGGAAATCAATAGCATAGATGGACAGGTTCAACACTGTCGTGAAATAAAATTTCAACTCAGTATCGATTATCTTCAGTTCAGGTAAGCTAAGAAGCAATACACCCAGGTCAGTGTTTTATCTCAACCACAGGCAGACTTGAGTGAATGGAAACATTTTGCAACTGGTCACCAATTTTCAATATATTTTACTCCTATTTTGATCATGATTGTTGTTCCTTTTTACGACCTGAAAAGAATTCTCCCGTGTCAAATTGATGTGTATTTATACCTGACATATCTCATATAGCCAATCAAAAACTGAGTTAACATAACTGAGCAGCCTACGCATGATCTGGATCAGATAAACCTATGATTCAAAGACCCAGATACGATACAAGTGAGTTAAAATTTAATTCAAAGTAGTTATAAGGTTTTATCATTGAACAAGGGTATTGTACCTAAATAGTGACATACATGTGCTTGTGGTAGACTAACATGGTCTCTGAATATATATACTGAAGGAAACAAATAAGGGAACACCACTTTCCTCCCACTGTGCTATTCAAAACTGGTGGTGAAAACTGGAAAATATTAAAGGAACGCTTGAGTTTTCCTATTTGTTTCTCTCAGTACATAATTTTGAGAAATACAAATAATTCCATTGAAATTGGAAAGGAGCCCCTGTGAGATGGGAGATTAAGAACTGGGAAATGTAAACTTGCTTCATTTGGGCTTTAGCAAGGCAGAAAGTGCTGGGCGGATGGGGAGATAATGTTCAGAGAGTACGAGACTTGTAAGGCTTTGTCAGATAATCCCGTCCCACTGAGATACATGCCAAAAGCAGTGTTAAAAACCTTTCAAAACTTCCCACTAGACCACAGGACCAGTGAGTTGACAATAATTAGTGTTCCTGTCTGTACTTCACTGGTCCAAAATAACATTCGTAGATTTACTTAACTATCAATACTATTATATTCATTTGAACTTTTAACTTCTTTTAAATTTACTTTTTACAGTGATCCTGAGTAATCGCTTCGACTTGCGAGTATTACTTTAGTTGAATCCTCGCTAAAATATACGATCAAACCTTTTAATTTAAAGACAATTTTAATTTCCATTTAGATGGGGAAAAAATTTACTGGTCACCAGGACCACTGCAAACTTATCATTTAGTGGTCCTGATTAATTTTTACTAGTCAGGGACCACAGGACCAGCGTAAATTTCCCACACTGCAAAGTTAAACAGGAATAATCCATTGTCAGTTTACCAGCACTAAATAACCAATCCTTGTGTTATCCCTTAACCCTGAGTGTAAGGCAAGGCAACAAGAAGTACCATTTTAAACATCTTTTGCATGGCGCCACAGACCTCCACGGATCAACATGATTGGCCGGATCAAACATGAATTAACTTAACTACTAGAGCATTACCACACCTATCAAATTCTGGGATCAAGAGATTCTGCGGTTTTGATTCCCATCCTTAACATCAGAAATATACAAGAAATGACTTCACATTCTTGTTTAAAAAATATTAAACAAACATGCACCAGAAGTCCCACCATCACTTCAAGAATCAGTCAAGCTAGTGAGAATAATTCAATATCAGTACAAATGCATATTTATACCATAGTAATGTAAAGACTATTTATATCACATTTCATTCAATGATGAATAGTCGTATATATCACGCCACTGAAAGATTGATTGTGTGGCCAGTTTGTACCAACCAATTCGCTCATACAGCCCCAGGAAGAGGACACATATATTTCCTAACATGGCCGACTAAAGTTATCAATTCATGCCATCAACAATCACTTCAGTTCACCCATCTCTGGGAAGAAAACTTTGGGTGTGGTTTGGCTAGATCATATTCATTCATGCGCACTATTAAATGACCAGGCAGGTGACAACTACCTTGAGAGTTTAGTTATTCCCTCTTTGATACAAGAACACTACAGCAATCAATGCTGATCTTACAATACCTCAATTCTGAGGGCTCGTCACACATTCTTAACCTTAGTTTGAAAGTCTTGCAAATGAACAGAACATTACTTAAACCCTGATTTGTACCTCAGTCAATTCTTAAATACCTCAATTCCGAGGGCTAGTCACATGTCATTATCCATATTTTGGAAATCTTGTAAATGGACTCCAAAGCATTTAAACCCTTATTTGACCCACAACCAATTCCTTAATACCTCAATTCCGAGGGCTAGTCACATGTCATTATCCATATTTTGGAAATCTTGTAAATGGACCCCAAAGCATTTAAACCCGTATTTGACCCACAACCAATTCTTTAATACTCAATTCCGAGGGCTAGTCATATTCCTATTATAAATGCTGTGGAGTTCTACCCATAATCATTTTAAACCTGATTGGTTCCACAAGCAATTCTTTAATACCTCTATTCAGAGGGCTAATCACCCATTCCCATCCTTATTTTGAAAGCCTTTTAAATGGACTCTAAACCAATATTTTAACCCTGATTTGTTCCACAGGCAATTCATTAATACCACAATTCTGAGGGCTAGTCACACATTCCATATCCCTATTTACACTGCTTTGTAAATCAGCCCTTAATCATTATTGTAGCCCTCATTTGTTCCACAATCAATTCTTTAATACCTCAATTCTGAGGTATCCATATTTTGAAAGCCTTGTAAATGGACGCCAAAACATTATTTCGGTCCCGACTTGTCCCGTCACTTCACGAACACCAGGACAAAAACCTGCCACAAATCAATGCCGAGTTGCTGCTTTCCTGCTAGTTGGTGCGTCTCCCCCTCCGTTCCTTCCCTCCCTCCCCTGCTCTGGGCGAGTCACATGTGCAAGCCAGCTGCACACCCCGTGTGTATTTAACATTTCAGAATCAGGGCCCGAGCTGCCTATATCCTTTACTTACACATCCAGAACCTTATATCTACCCGCAAAAAATTGAAATTATATCCCCTTTTCTGCTATACAAATAAAATACACATGGAAAGAATCCTGCTCGAGCTCAGCCGAACTGAAGTCGGGAACAGTGTAATCCCATGTGGCCACCACAAGTCGCGTTCTTTTCCGCAAAATAAATCGTCCTTTTGCCCACGCTGGCAAGTTAGGTTTGAGAACATCCGGAAGTTACACACCCCTCTGTTTTTACCACTTTCCACTACGTTTCTTTTTTATCTCTTGATTCTTGAAGACATATGTCTGTGGTACAGGTTTTCCCGTATTTTTTCAATATCATACATTTGTCATCTGGATTCCTGTTCTCAACCTGATGTTGATATTTGTGTTCTATGAATTTTGAAAAATAAATGTGAGTAAATTTTCTTCATTAATTCAACAACCCCCAAACATCGGAATTTACCAAGAAACAGTTTTCTGTTCTAAACTGAAATATTATGAACTTATTTTTTGCGCTTTGTTTCTCATTACCCAAAATAGAATTGTAACAGAGTAAAACAATCGACTTGTGAAAAAAACACAAAGAAAGCATTTTTCAAGTTTCATTTGCAAACATGATTTTAGATTAAGTTTTTTTATCCCATCTTACGACAACAGAACACAACCATCGACTATCAATTCAACCATTATCTGCTGAGGGGGTTTTTAAGGGATATTATACTGATATTTCTCACTGCATACATTCAAAGAATAGGCTATACATTGATCAAATAACAAGAGGACAATATTTTGAACAAGAATAATTTCAAAAATAAAATATTTCAAAAGCTCAATACATCCAAAGGTTGTAGTGAGTGCAATTTGTCATCGCATCCCAATTGCGCAGATCATTATTGATCACTGGATTGTCTGGTCCAGACTTGATTATTTACAGACCGCCGCCATACAGCTGGAATATTGCTGAGTGCAGCGTAAAACTAAACTCCCTCACTCACTCACTGAGTACAATTTTCATTTCAACTCAACTTCCAGAACAAGTAAAGATAAGCGGTGGTATAAGATCAAACAGGACAACTATGACAGCTGATTACAGTTCCTTTAACACCTGTAATTATCTGGTATTAATCTTAATGAAACACCTGAAGTTCAAGATAATATTCCCTTAAGGCCAGATCAAATTTATTTCGTGTTTTACAGATTTTTGTCCTCAGAAAACATAAACGCAGGAGGGAAAAAATAAAATAAAATAAAATCACCAGTCAAAGTAATATTCCTTCTAAATATTAAAATTATTTAACTTCTAGCAATTTATGAAGTGTATAAGGGGGCCAAAAACAATAACAAAAAAAATCTTGTAAGTTCACATTTTTGGCTAATAAGAACATGAGGATTATATTTTTTTAGCAGGAAATTTATTTTTTCTTTCTTATTCTTGAAAAAATATGACCGGCGGATCTGTAAAACAAGAAATAAAATCGGTCTTGCCTAAACAGAAAACCCTTTTTCCAAGAACCACCTATGGCCAATCTTCACAGTATGAAACAAATTACAAGTTGTCTTTTATCATGCTCTCAAACTGAGAAAAAACCCTCGCAATTGCCATTCAGATATCATTTTAGTACAATTAAAAAATCAGCAAGAATTGATAGTATTTCAGTGTACTTGAAATAAAAGAACATTTTCCTTTTTGGTAAAAAGATGCCATATTTGACACAATCTCACTCAAAAGTCCAAGTAAATTTCAAGTTATAAAATATCTTGAGCGCCACACAAATGTCATCATTTCAAATTCTATTCTTTTCTCCACATTATTCTATTTCTTGAATAACTGAAACAATTCCTTTGAAAAGGAATATACTTACTTAAACAAAGCTAAACCAATATCCACCAATTTCAAAACATTTCCAACCCAGGCTAATGTTTTCACAATAATACTATATCTTAAATGTTGCCATAATAAATATCTATGTTAAAACTCATAAATCTCAAACCAATAAGACAAGATTACTGTCAAACTAGTATGTCTTCATCTCACACAATCTAAAAACACCACCATATTCAGCAAAAAAGTTGAGTGAGTTTAGTTTTACACCACTTTCAGCATTATTCAAGCAATAGCACGGCGGGGACACCAGACTGACTGACTGAGTTTGGTTTTACGCCGCTTTTAGCAATATTCCAGCAACATCACGGCGGGGGACACCAGAAATGTGCTCACACATTGTGTCCATGTGGGGAGTCAAACCCAGGTCTTGGGCGTGATGAGCGAACGCGAACCACTAGGCTACCCCACCACCCCACAAAGGTTGAAACATTTCCCATAAACACAACATTCAGATTTACAGAAACAAATATTCACCTAAAACTAAGTAGCAGCTTGGTTTCAGAATGGTATTCCTAAAAACTACCTATGTAAGAATTGACAAAATTGACAAACTTTGCAGGCAGACAGTGTTGTATACTCAGTAAGAAGCTGACAATGTAAACTGACATTGATTTATTGATAACTTCACACTTCGACAGTGGCACACTTTGGTCTTGTCTCTGGGTCTTGTGGAAATACAGTGCAGCACATTTCATACATTTCACATATATTTCACCTACAGACAGCATTGTCTAATAATCAAGTGAGTGAGTGAGTTAAACTTTAAAGTCACTCAGGCAATATTTCATCATATCGTAACTACTACAGTAAATACTTTACAATTTTATTTGATAAAATTTGTCGTCAAAGGACAGTAAAACAACTAGTATATCACAGTTCGAGATTTAAAACTAGCATGTAACTAGCATTATATACTATTTAGGCCATTACAACATAAAAACAGGCTATAGATTGCCAACAACTGAAGGTAGATCACCATACGAGGAACCATGGGGACTTACAGTACCGTTGCTACTTGCATGGACCCTAGTTGGATTTACACCATCCCTTCAGTCGCTGGCAACTGTAGGAAACTTTAGCCATAATTTAAAATAACACAAATACTACGTTTAAAAATCTGGTACATACAAATTTACTTTGAAAGTTTTTGGGGTGTAATAATCCAGACTTGCTCAGACAATCCAATGATTGAGATCATGAGCAACATACAAAGCAATTGGGCAACCACATCACGTTTCCATGGCTACCACCTGACACCTGCTACTTACCCAGATCAACACAACAACACTCTATCTATAAGTGTAAGTCTCGAGGTGAATGTTATGTCAGCTCTGATGCTGAGATTGCAAATAACTTATGAAATGTTCCTATCGTTAATTTTAATTATTTATCATGCAGCATTATCAGCAATCCCCAATTTTAACTAACCTGAATGAGAAATACCTGTAGCGAGAAATACCTGTAGCGAGACATACCTGTATCAAAGACCTGAATGAGACATACCTATATCAAGACACAACTGTGTCGAAAATACCTGTATGAATCACGCTACAAATGCTCCCAGAACACTTCCGCGAAAAGACAGGTTTAGTCACCATGCAACTTTACTGTTTCCATGGCAATGATAATATGAATCATATCATATAAGTTACAGGTGAAATTTGAATTGCGTATATCAGAACATAGAGGCATAATTTTCATTAATGGTGTTGACATGTTTTATCACAGATTGTCTGGATTGGGATAAGTAAGGTTTAACTATATACTGCAACTGATTACAATTGTTTTTAATATGCTTTTAAACGTACAAAATAGAATAATTAGATTATGGTGATTTCTTTTTATATTGAGTGAAAAATTATTTAATCATTAACTTGCCTGCAGTGTATATGAATACACAGCTAGCAGTCTTTACACACTGTACATCTTTCATAAAATAAATGTTTTAAATTATTTTTCTTTAAATATAATTGTCATGGAAACTCTACATGCAAAGTAGACACTATTCATGGAGAAGTTACAAGAACTTGTCGTAAATTGTGTCAACATTGTATTTATATCAATATTATTTCTACTACTGTTGGGTATGACTCCTTGGGCTGTTGTAAAGCAAGCATCCCTTTCCCTTCCATAGTGCAAATAGCATTCAATGAACTCTAGAAAACAGTGTCAATCTAAAAACATATTTTTATCTCTGAAATGCACAATTTCAACACAAATTGCACACTACATAAACCCAATATTGTAGTTCTCAAACAAGTGTCCAAAATTTTAGCAAACTTTCCAAGCAGCCCCTGAATCACACAAAGATCCCAAAGCAAATATTGAAGACATTGGATTCCCGTTTAGATGGGCTGGGATTTTTTCTTCAGACATAATCAAGCCCTGTGTTATCATTGCAGGGCTGCGCAATATAACCGGTTTACCGGTATTTACCGGTTCAGACATGAAAACGATACATATTGCTTTATGTTGGTTGAAAACCGGTATTTTGACTTGCATTCGTAAAACTTCGTAACACTCGGAAATCTTCGGATATGTCCATGTTTCATTTGTGCCAAATATTATTTACATTTCTATTTTGTCATGATTAAAAGTTGTTGTTAAAGCTTAATCAAGCATAGTTATTTTGTTGTGCTTTTGCTCTATAAATCAAGCATTAACTTGATTATAAGTAGTTTTTTGCTTAAAAATACTTCAGGCAATATATAGCAATACATATCGCAATACATGCTTTTGCATCGTAATATGAAAATCCTGTGCAATACCCACCCCTAATTCATTGCTGAAGATTTTCTATATATGCCTTGCATCTTTTAAAAAATAATAATGTGCTTTTCCGAGTTCATTGAAATATTGACAAAAGTTTGACAATTACAGTTTCATATTTCTATTTAATTGATAACAATTCTGAATGTTTCAGAATCTGTTTCAAATAAATAAGCTCCTCAAATTAACCAAATTCCTGACATCTAACCAAAATCCCAACCCAGACTCCTAAAAACAAAATGGTCGTTCTCTTTTGTCAAACACTCAATTCAAAGGATTGTCTGTAGGTATTTATGAATAAACCAAATACAGTTTGTCACAACTTACGCTGTACCAACTATTGATCCTGTATAATTATAAAAATCATCAAACAAATTAAAGTTCACAAAGAAAAGGTTTCAGTAATCACTCGACATCCTACATTCTAATCCATTTAACATCTTGGCCGTATATACAGATCAATCTTGGAGCTAAGTCTGTTCCAATACCAATAATTGACGCAACAAAATTTATGAGCTCGTCCACAGGGACGCAGAAAAAGTCCAAATACTGTTGTAAAAATTCCAATCAAGTGACAATAAGTCATCACTGAGTTTGCTGATAGCTGGGTTATAGTATTATTTGCAATTTAACTACTGTAACAATTAATGTGAGGATCATGATACACAATACGATAACAGTATTGATAATAATAGTTAAGTGTCTGGGACCCCCATTTTGTTGTCCAGGACCCCTGAAAATTAAGAGTATGAGTCCCAAGGACCCCGCAAATAACCGACTCCATGTAAATCCCTGAATAATAGTTAAACTTAAAACAATTTGTGCACTGTCAATTCAACAAATCTGTAATAATCAAAAGGAATTAAAAGAAAACCTGTTTTTCACAAAACTGTCACTAATCTGATGAAACAATGTTTCATGGAAAAATTCGAGATTCTTAAACTTATTCTCAGTACCTGAAGTCAACATACTGTCCAATTTACATATTAAATGATGTTTAACACAACTTGGTTGTTAAATACTGCAAAAACTATGTTAAGAAAAAAATATTAATTTGTTTAGTAGTCCATTCACGTTTAATGTCCTCTGAATATCACAAAATCACAGTTCCATCATCCCTTATTTCACTTCTCAAACAACTTGTAATAGTCCATATCCGGGAGATATTACAATGATTACAGTGACTACACAAAATGAAAAAGATAAATGTGACTTTACAGAGGAACAAAAATGTTCAGAATAAATATTCTGGATTTAACCACTGCTTCTTATGATTAAACATTAGGTAGACATTCTGAACATCAGCTGTGTCTCCTAATCTTTTACGGACACATACTCATGGGTATTGCTGTCCATACCAGACATAACATGTGCCTATTTCCAACACTACTTCGGACATGTCAAACTTGACTGACATGTCCACTGTTTGCAACCATAGCCATGTACAGACAAGGTGACTGTCGGAAACGGTCCCACAATTTGAAATCAGATAAGGACAAGGTCAGGATCTCCACATCTGCGGCAAGATTCTACAGCTGAGACAAGATTTTTTTAATCAAAAGAAAATCAAATTGCAAATAACAAAAGTTTCTGTCTTAATGATGAAATGTATCTAAATTCGAGTCCATAGTTTGCAACAAGAGCATGGTAATGTTGAGGCGGACATTATGATTTATTAGCACATTATGATTTATTAGCACAAACAGACCAACTGTTTCCCAAACAACTGTTTCTCTTTTGGATTGTCTGATCCAGACTTGATTATTTACAGACTGCTAATGTACAGCTGGTATATTGCTGTGGGTGGCATTAAACAACAAACAATCCTTTTCAAAAGATTCTCCACAATACAAACTAACAAGAATATATTTATTGCAAACAGAGTAAGCCCATATTTAACATTCATTCATTCCCAACTATTTTATTATGAGCTATGTATTTCAACCCTCATGCCACCGTAATACCACATATCAATCAACCAATCAAATCAATCAACCAATCAAATCAATCCAAAAGAAATCCATAATCGAGAAATTCCAAAAATATTCAACAATTGAAAAATACAGGAATTTAATCAGCAATAGCTTTATATTTGAATTATTCTAAACAAACTTGAAATTGACCAGTAATTAGTTGAAATTTCAACAGTGTGGATGCCGTGTATCCATTGATCTCCCTTCCTGGTATATCAATTTGATTTATATTCAACTGTGTCGGACAATGCCACTTCCTAACAGCGATAACACCTACGTAGTGTTGTCATACCTGTCCAGTTTTCACTTACCTACAAAATATTGTCATACCTATCTAGTATTGTCATACCTATATCGTATTCACATACCTGAAAATTATTGTCATTCCTATCGAGTATTGTCATACCTATAGCATATTCAAATACCTGAACAATATTGCAATACCTATAAATATTGTCATACCTATCTAGTATTGTCCTACCTATAGCGTATTCACATACCTGAAAAATATTGTCCTACCTATAAACATTGTCATATCGATATAGCATTATCATACCAGCAAAGCATTGGCCTCCCTGTATGATATTGTCCTACCTGTATAGGAATGTCCTACCTTTATTGCAATTAACAATATCTTTACCTGAGACAGGAACATCGGGTGGCCCATGTAGTACCGACTCGCGTAATATCCAGGGTAGGAATACATGATGGATGGATACGACCAATTACTCCATTACAAGAAAATATCACCAATTAATTTACAAGCATCAAATTGTCACCAAGGAAGAACAATCGTCATAATTCCCTCGCTGTGTAAACCGTTATATCCTCGCAAGGGGATGACGATATCAGAAATATACCACAGCCGAATGTTTGAAAAACCACTGTTGATTCTCAACTTGTCACTGAAAACTTGTGGGTAGAACAACCCTTCAACACAATGAATCAAGAATCAATCCTACAAGAATAGTAAACAATCTGGCCTCAAGATGGTCCGAAAGGCTCTGATATCTTGGCAAGGAATGTCAACATTCACAGTAATAAAGTAACAAAAAGAGAAAAACTAGTGTCGCTTGTATATCATCCTGTTCCTTCTTCAGATTGGTATCACTCAAAATCCTGAAAACATCCACGGAACAAATCCTACTCTGTCTTGTATCCTGAACAGTTTGAAAGAACTCGGAGTTCTAATACGCAAAAAGAGCTGTGACCAAAATAGAGATCAAGATCGCAAAGAAATCTTCCGCTTCATCGATAATGGCAACCCCTGGTGCAGAGCCAGACAGTTGGTTGGATAAAGAGGGAAGGAATCGTGGCAACTTGGTCGAACACTTCTCGATAACCAGCAACCCTCCTGAGACGAGACATGTAGTGGTGCTTAACTTTCCCCTAACTAACACACATCGTACAGATCAGTAACCAAAAATATTTATCAATTAAAACCACATGTGCTTGTCCCCCAACATGTGCTTGCCACACCCCCCTAATTTACATATTCCCTGTGGGTGGGGCTGTGTTCCGAGCATTGACTGACACATGTTTGACGTTGTGGGTTACAAATTAGGAAAACATGTTCACGCTTTTTCCACCAATTTTCATTTTTTGTCGAACAGCACATTTCATTAGCCTGATTATAGACAAAATTTTGTTTGTTGTTTATTTACTGCAGAATTTGTTGTTATTGACTTGATTCCTACAATTACTTTCATAATTAGAAGCCTTCGTCAAATATGGCAAAACTTGAGACGATATTTTTAAAATCTAAAAACAGGCTGCAGACTGAATAAATATTCCATTTGTTTTTATTCCTTTGAATTAGCTGTCAAGGACTTGATGAATATAATTACCCATTGAAATTTTCTAAGATATATGACAAGTCTCAAGGGGACGTTTTAATACAGTAAAAGTGCAAACTGAACAAACACTGAATAATCTCACGAAAAAAAACCCATCTATCATCAAACAGCAAGCAAATCAGGTTTCCCAGCAAGCTGTCTAAGGGAGACTACTCTTGCACCCTTATTGCAACAAAGCCCAGAGATGAAAAGGGCACTACTGTCTTTGTCCTCTCCACAGTAGTACTATGCTGGGCATATTACTTCTTTTTCTGTCGTATTTCTCCCCTTTAAGAATAGACACCAAACACAACCGATATGTTCTTTAAACCCTGAGATCAAACCTTCCTCTTGATCAGATTAATGACAAGCAACCATTGCTCCTAACTTTGTGATTCTTGGATTGAAAAACCCATTTCTCCTTTAACAAATATTTTCTTATAAATTTTAAGATCAGAGCTCTTCAGTCCGCCATCCCGTACACTAATTAGCCGGAATCTAGTCACTTGACGCGACAACTAATTTATCTGAAATGTCCCGAGTCGACATATCCCAAAATCACAAAGGAAGTGAAACATCGTATCCTTCCGCCTCAGCCATACCACAACGTAGTCCCAAACCAAACGAATATCATTAATTACTCCCTTTGGGATTCTCCACAACTGGGATCCCGTCAAAAAATTTCTGCTACAGTTATGGCCGTTTCTCTTTCCCGACGCTGTTGTCTGCCTACGTAATTATACCGTGCTTCAAGCCGGGTTTAACACCTGCGCCCAAAACTTGAACGCATACATAGAACGGGCAGAGCAATTAGAGCAGTGAGTAGTAGCGCGTGTACGTCTAATAGTGCCGCAGGACTCGCGCTAAAAGGCAGGTATACACATTTGCCATCTGAGGCCCCCATTTCTCCAGTAAATACAACGAAAAATGAAAACGGACTCGGCTAATTCTACAAAATGACATATGGGTAAAGGAGGACATTTTCCTCAAATCATCCAAGTGGTTAAGCCAATTAGTCCTATAATGTTTTTTCCCGTCTCTGCGTCAAAGATTCCAAAGTAGCTATGTTACTCTTAGCAAAGTACAGCAAAAGTATTTAAGTGCAGGGGAATATACGTCCGCATAAAGCTACTTCAAACGCTGCGACAAGGTAAGCGGTAGTCACATGTGGTGTACTCCGATTCCAAGAAAAAAACATTTTGTCATTTTCTTCCACGAGGATCAGTAGGTTTCAGGCTTAATAGAAGATGAATCACCTCATCAGGGCCCGAACTGATAGTAGTTATAGAATACACACAGTAGGGAACTATCCGCTGCTAATCCCTACGATGATTATGGACAAAAAAGCACAATATTTCTAAAGATAACTGTATAAAAATATTGGATATAATTATATCCGAGCAATTTGTCTTCCTTGGCCGGGAATGTGGTTTTATGACTGAACCACAACCAAACCAACGAGCGAGATGGAACAATATTTCAGTAATTTTGTGTCAGGTTAAGTGAGTGAGTGAGGAGGCTTTAAAGTCGCTTTTAGCAATATTCCAGCAATATCACGGTGGGGACACACCGATGGGCTTCACACATTGCACCCATGTGGGGAATCAAACCCGGGTCTTGATCATGACAATTGAACGCTTTAACCATCAGGCTACACCACAGTCTGTCACCTAAGAGTGAGTGAGTGAGTATAGTTTTATGTCGCTTTTAGCAATATTCCAGCAATATCACAAGCATCCATGTGGGGAATCAAACCTGGGTCTTCGGCATGACAAGTGAACGTTTTAACGCTACACCAGTCTGTCACCTAAGAATACAGCTCAGAGTGTTACAGGTATGAGGTTAGGTGAAACAGGGTTTAATATCACATTAAAAATTATTGGATATACATAACAACATACATGTGTGTGGCTGATAAGGTTTCATAACCATCATCTTACCATAAATCTTCTCATATCATATCATGAGAATGGTTTGTACACCTTACAATAACTGGATTCAAACCCATGTTGGACAGACAAGCTAATGATTCAACCACCTACTAGCCTATTTATTGTTGATTGGCAGACACTGCTGTTTGTAAGGCTACAAAACCAATAGTATATGCTGGACAGGATTTAATTATTCATAATTCTCTTACCTGTTGTACTGGGCCTTCTCGGGACGAATAACTAGACCGATAATCTGAACTCTTGTCTGAAAAAATATATTGAGTGAGGTAACTAAGACAACAGCAATTCAGTCATATTAAAACCATCCACAATTAAAAAAACGAAAAGCTAATCGATAAAACACTTATAAGCTGTTACTCTCTGTAATGAATGAGTTTGCCCATTTCAATAGAATTTTAGTTGTCGTTTAACGCCGCACACAGAAATATTCCACCTATATGGCGGCGGTCTGTAAGTAATCGAGTCTGGACCACACAATCCAGTGATTAATGGCATGACCATCGATCTGCGAGCCTGACCACCTGATCCCGTTAGTTGCCTCTTACGACAAACATGGGTTGCTGAAGATCAATTCTAACCCAGATCTTCACGGATCTTAGTTAGTGACAGCATGTCAGTTTTACGTAGGAAGAAGTAAGATCAAGTTAAGATCTTAGCAAACAGGAACCTATAAACGACACAAATTTAAACCGTGTTTATACTCACTCATCAATGTCGGCATATCACTGTTATTCATAAAAGGCATATTTTCTCCACTGTGTTGACCATTATAATTTTGTCCATCATACATCTGAAAACAAGGACACATAATTACAATCAAGATGACATCATAATTACACTGACATCACAATCAAGATGACATCATAATTACACTGACATCACAATCAAGATAACACCACAATCAAGATAACACCACAATCAAGATGACATCATAATTACACTGACATCACAATCAAGATGACATCAAAATCAAGATGACATCACATAATGAAGATGACATCTCAATCAAGGTGACATCAGTCAAGATGACACCATAAAATGAAGATGACATCTCAATCAAGGTGACATCAGTCAAGATGACACCATAATGAAGATGACATCTCAATCAAGGTGACATCACAGTCAAGACATCAAAATCAAGGTGACATCAGTCAAGATGACACCATAATGAAGATGACATCACAATCAAGACGACATCATAGTCAAGATGACACCATAATCACAGTGACACCACAACCAAGATGACATCAGAATCAATATGACACCACAACCAAGATGACATCAGAATCAATATGACACCACAACCAAGATGACATCAGAATCAAGATGACATCACACAGAGGTACAGACAAGCTGCACACCTGCGTAAATTACGCAAATATTTATGCGAAAACTGAATTCCTATTATGTCTATTGCGTACACTTAGGCTTGAATTTTTGTACATGCTCAATATATTTGATCCTATACGTGTACACACAAAAATGTCAAATCTTAGTTTGCGTACAGGTGGATAGATAAAATAACTGAGGAATATTGAGAGGTTCTATTTCAACACATGAACTTGGCAACTTGCAGTCTTTCTTACTGTTTCTCATATTACCGATCAAATATAAATAACAAACACGTAAACCAACATTTAAACTTTATATTTTTTACAGTTAATGGAAAATAGCAAAATACCCAATTTAGTTTGAGTGAGGTGGGGGTACAATTTATTTGGTTACTCAAAGGAAAATTAAGATACCCAATTGAGATGAACACAGGCGAGTAACATAACTCAATGACCCAAACAGTTATCTGTAGCCCTGTCACAGTCAAGATGACACCACAATCAAGTTGACATCACCTTAATAACAAATATATTGAAAGCTTTCAGCATTTTTTTCAAATTTAATGAACCTTGTTATTTCACAATTGTATGTCTAATTTTTATTAAAAACCCCACCTTTCTAACTCACATAATCTGAATCATACAAAATTGACTTCAGAAAAGAATTGTGCAATACAGGAGTTAAATAATATCTTATTCTTTCAATACCATGTAAGAGATAAAGTCATTTAACAAGTTCCATATACAAACCCATATTTTGGTTCTACAAATTCAATGAAATTGAATTCACATCTAAACAGACAGTACTGCAAGACCACAGGCAAGATGAGACAATAATCCTGACAGAGTTACCCCCCTTTGATTGCAGTCCCCAAGTTTCCATCATTACTCATGCCAGTGGAGTTACCCAAACACAAATACTTCAAGAATTTATTATTGTTCCACTATAAAATGGAATCAACATTTCCCTTTTCTTTCACCAAAACAAAAACAAATGTTACACAAACTTCCAAAACGGTGCATCATGGTCCGCTTTATAAATTATTTATCTGATAACGTGTATACCTGTCAAAACCATTAAATGCCAGCATGTACTTGTTAGGGTTAAATTAAAATTTTCTATAGATGTAACTCAATAAAAACACAAATTCCTTCAAAAAACAAACAAACAAATCCCCATCCCCCAAATCTGTCATAAATTTGTAAAGAAACATTCCACTGAAGAAATTTAACATTCAATGATATAAAACTAAAAACTTTCTTCTGAATAATTACATCGGCATTAAAAGAAATCTCATGAACAACTTTCAGGCTGTACAGAGTGAGTGAGTGAGTGAGTGACAACCCAGTGGTTGATATTACGAGCAACTCGCTATGTCACCTGGGTATGAACAAAGGCAATCAACCAAGACCATGTCTGACCACATAATTCTTTTAATTGCCTTGTACAATGAGTGAGTGAGTGAGCTTGGTTTTATGCCCCTTTTAGCAATATTCCATCAATATTCCAATAATTTCATGGCGGGGGACACCAGAAACAGGCTTCACACATTGTACCCATGTGGGGAATCGAACCTGGGTCTTCAGCATGACGAGCGAAAGCTTTAACCATGAGGCTACCCTGCCGTCCCTTTGTACAATGAGCATACGTTGCTGGTAACCGTGAAAATCCTGGTTAGAATCGATATTCAAAAACCCATGCTTATCATAAGAGGCGACTAACAAGTTCTGGTGGTCAGGCTCGCAAGACTTGATTGACGCATCACATCCCATATGCATAAATCAATGCAAATGATGTCAATCACTGGATTGTCTGGTCCAGATTTGATTATTTACAGACAGTTGTAATTCAGTTGGAAAACTACTGACCAAAAAACAAATGATAGATTACTATTCCATTCCAACCTACGGGGGGAGGGGGGGGGGGGGGGAGAGAAGAGGAAAGAAGGTGTTGTATGTAAAAGCAGAATGGATCCGAGCAATCGGATCCACGGTTACGTAAGTGAACAGCGTTGTTGACTGTCGTCCTGATATCAACTTCTACATAATCCATACTGTAACAGAGGCCCAGGTTCAGGCCAGTCTATATCTGAATACAATCATTGCTCAGCTATGTTGACCTACTGTTGGGCTAGGGAACTACTTAACACCATCAGTCCCCGCCTTGTGTTATACAACAGCTTTATCTATCCCACTCAAAATAAGTTAAGCATACCTTTCTTACTACCACAACTAAATCAGATAAAATAATAAGTTTTGTAACACCTGATTCGGTTATATTACTATATGTGTCATACCATGAAGTCTAAGACTGACTGACTGAGTTTGGTTTTACGCTGTTTTTAGCAATATTCCAGCAACATCACGGTGGGGACACCAGAAATGGGCTTCACACATAGTACCCATGTGGGGATTCGAACCCGGGTCTTCGGTGTGACGAGCCAACGCTTTAACCATTAGGCTACCCCACTGCCCCATGAAGTCTAAGAACACCTATAAATATTACTATGGTAACATAACTGGCATGATTGTCAGTTAATGGGTACCCAGTAGGATGGGATGGTAACAGCAATTCTGCAGCTATCTGGTTGTATGATCCCAGAGGGCTGTGAAAATCAAGCTTGCATGTTTGTTGTTTAACACTGCAATTAGCAATATTCCACCTATATGGCAGCGGTCTGTGGATAATCAAGCCTGAACCAGAAAATCCAGTGATCAACAGCATGAGCATCGATCTAGGCAATTGTGATACGATGACATGTGTCAACGAAGTCAGCGAGCTAGACCACCTCATCCTGTTAGTCGCCTCTTACGACAAGCGTAAGTTGCTGAAGACAAAATCTAACCCGTATCTTCATGTTACAAATAATAATTTAACAACATGAGCATAAAAAAGGATTTATCCTTTAATAGAGTATTGTGGATCATCCATATCAACCTTTCTGTTGGTCTTATTCAAAGTCTACTTACTCGAGATTCATATCCAGAACCCTGCTGACCGCCAGGTCCCCAGTTTCCACCCTCTTCCATTCCTGCAATAAAAACAACATTAAATAATAAATGTTCACAAATATTTATGGATTTAACGCCACTTTGAACAGTATTTCAGTGATATCATGCCATGTCGGATTAGTTCAAGATAAGAGATTCAATTTAGGCAGATAAGAATTAGTTACTGAACAGAAGGATCATAAACTATGCAAATGTAGGATCTGAATCAGTGATCTGCAGATCCTGCCTGACTAGGGGAGGTAACTCTACAGAGCAAATTAAAGCACCAAGTTACATCTGTAAATAAACAGAATACTGTACATATAAAACAACACAAATATATTGTCCAGCACAAGCACTAACACCTTAATTACTAAATCCTCTTTCTTTGAAAATTACTTTGGCAGCTTTATAAACTATACGTTAAATTTGGAATCATACATATATCTGACCATATTCTTAATGGCATTGTGTATTCATAAAATATATGTTTGCAATAATTCTATATTCCCTGCATTCAAAATATTCACATCATCGTAATTCATGTGCACATTTTTCTAGTTACAAACATTACAAATATTTTCAAATAAATATGAATGCCTATTTTTACAAATTGCCTGCCAGCTCATTAATTCGTTAATTACGCAGTCTGAACATGATAAGGGACCTGTCAGCACCATTCCACACAATCTGAATCACAAAGGAGCAGGGACAACCGAACGTAGAACAATCCTACTGCCATTGTGGCCTCAATCACGTGTGTGAGTGAGTGAGTGAGTGAGAGAGAAAGAGCCTAGTGGTTAAAGCTTTAGCTTCTCCAGCTGAAGACCTGGGTTTGATTCCCCACATGGGTACAATGTGTCAAGCTCATTTCGGGTGTCCTCTGCCATGATATCGCTGGAATATTGCTAGAAGCAGCATAAAACTGAACTCACTCACTCAATAACATCATACCATGTCAGACAACATCACATAAGACAATATACCACAAACAGCAACCAGTCAACTATAAAATAACAAATCCCCAAGTAAATATTCTTTTCTAAAGGCTGATCACTGCCAATCTCGAAACATATATATCAGGATTCTATATATCCCAAATATCAGGATTCTTGTCACAAACATGCATGTGCTGAGTCAGCGGCAAACATTGATGAATCTAAAAAACACATTCTTACTTTGAGCTGCAGAGAATACATACCCTCTCAAATCAAATTTCTATAAAATATAGCATAAACCGATGATAAATACAGAAATCACAAACTTCAGTTGAGCGAGTGAAAGATGTTTTATGACACAGTTATGTTAAATACTTATTAATAAAAACAAATGAAAAATTCAACTCGCTCTAGAATGAGTTGGCGTGTCAAGATTGCCTCAGCTCCAGAATAAACAGTTCCGTGCTTAAATTGGACGTTTCTTATTATGCAGATATATGCAGTTATCTCTTGGACTATGTCACATATCCTGACACCAACTATCTCACATTCCCAAGCAAGTCTACAATACTATGTCAAATATTGACTTTTCTATACACAAATGGAAAATTTAAAACACAAAAGAATCTGTATTCCATTCAGGGGCTAAATGTGCTAAATAATTTCACCAAACTGGTTTCCAAATAGTGACAAAAATCTGAGACGTTTAAGGAAACTGACAGACTAGGATACTGACAATAAGAGCCATTACAATAATGGCTTCAACCTGTGCTATGAATGGCAAGGCATACGATGACCGCTGCTATCAAATCTATGGTAGCGAGATAGCAGCTCAATGATACCATAATGACCTCATAAAGGCGAGATTGGCACAACTGGAGGGCATGGCTCCAAGATTACAAGGGCCATCTCATACACGGAATGTGTCCGGAAAGGTCGAGGCCTGACCTCTAAGGTGCCATCAACACCCATTTCGCCCCCAGCCACACACTGAACAGGAAGTGAATGAAGAGATCGGAGAATGGAAGGAAATATAGGGTGGCTATTTGGTAAGCTGGGCAATTGTTCACACCAACATTGACAAGAGAAGGCTGTTATTTTAAAGTCCACTGTGAGAGAAAGTATGGATGCATGGTGGTGCCATGCCAGATTGTTGTTGGTTTTATCTTCAGTGGGCTAAAAAGCATGGCTACGAGGAGGCCCATTTTAGGATAGACATTGTTTTAATTTTAACTGTTAGAGAAAGTATGGCAACATTGTAGTGCCACTTGAAGGCTGCTTTTGTTTGATTAACATAGTGAGAGAAAGTATGAAAACAAGTAGGTGCCATTATTGCATGGCTGTTTCTATGTTATTTGCGAAGTAAGGAAACATGCAAGTGCCATTATTTGCATAGGCCTTTCATAACACATGATTTAAAATGCAATTTTGGGATAGCTGTATATCCAAGTATTCTGACAACTTACTAAGAAATATATGCAATATCAATAAAAAATTGTCCCTGATGACATGCCATTCCAACCCAAAGAAAGAAGCATGAATAAGGTTAATATTTGTTTAATTTTGTTTTTACAGAAGCCATTAGTTCTTCACACTGGCAGATGACTACCATCAACATGACTAAAATATAAAACACATCATGAACCATACACTCAAAAAAACTTCCATTCCTCTAAACAAAACATGAAGGTTTCACTGAAAAAAAATCTCCCAAACTCCAGCCAAACGCCGAAACTGACACTGGAAATTATGACAGTGTCCTGACCTAAAAATAACCATGATTAAAATAATTAGTTGTGCCGAGTGACTTGCTGATCAAGCAAGCACAATATGACAGGGTCCACTGGCGTGGGGTGAAAATTGAAAAATCCCCCACAGTCTTCCCAATCTCTCTGGGGCTACGATTCAATTAACAAGCAAAGTAATCAACTACATTTTGAGAATTCCGGACAAATTGTCCGGCGTCCGACGACACACTGGGATCGATCAGCAACTTGGCAGAACAATTCCGAAACAATTAAGTCATAATGGAAAGAAAATCTTGCGATTATGTTCGTAATAACAAATTTCAAGGAGCGGGTGTCTGCAGTGGGCACGTTGATCGTGTTTATTTGCGACTCATCGGCGGAGCGCCGACACCACAATTATGTCCTGATCAAAGCAGCGGCTGTTGTAATTCGTCGCCAGACAAAGACTCTAACCTTTCCAAGACCCAAAATATCTGACATCGTTATTCGGATACAATTTTTCTGAATTTCATTACCCGAAAAGAGATAAATCGAGTGGAATTTGGCAGTCATCCACTTGAACTCTTCAGTTGGATGGTGTGGACTGTTTCATCCCGCAAAAATTAATTAGTCTTTTTTTCACAATTGTCTGTTCATTAATAAAGCACAGTGAATTAAATTATTGTTGAAATTTCTGAATTTTAGCTGACAAAATGTTCAATGAAGGAAACATGATTTATTTGGATTAAGTAAAATAATCTCTTCCCTAACACTATGTTCCATTCTGTTGGGCTGTGAGTTGTTATTTCATGTCTATGATATGCATGTTTATTCCACGTGTGAAACTGTACATTTCTTGTTTGCTATACAATTGTTTAATTGTTTAGGTGTGATACAATTGTTTGTTTCACATGTATGATGGACATGTAATACAATCACGTATTTCACATGTGATACAATTGTTTGTTTATTTATTTGATGTGCGATACAACTGTTTATTTCCCATGTATCATAGGATTTTGCACTTCACGCGTGATGCTACTGTTTACTCAAAATGTATGATACAGCTATTGATCACAATTGTGTAATTTGCCTTAGCTTGACATCATACCAGTCTGCCTTACTGGACTGCAAAGCTACTTAAGACAGCAACCCATAAAAATTACAAAACGTGAAAAAAGAAAGAAAAAGTGCCAATGAATCCCAGAATACTCTATAATCCACTAGAACAAGGCAAATCAGAGTCCTATTCTGACCAGAAATCCCAACAAGAAACAAACATGCATTCAGGACCCTTTTAAAAAGGATCCATCATGGGGCTATGAGAACCTATTCACCCTTGACTCGAATCACAATAGGTCAGCCTGAAGACACAACATCCCCAACCTTACCCTTACCCCCTCCCCCCACCCCTGGTCGTGACAGCAGGTGGATGTTGACACAGGGGGTCAGACAACTGTCACAGTTGCTCCAGATTGTGCAGGGCAGCCAGGGGCTAATCCCAGGCACATCAGAGTATATATATATATATACATATATATACAGGGATTTATTTGGACCTGCTCGCTGGCCAGAGTTCAGCCCAGTCAGAAGCAAATGTCAGTCAAAATTCCCCCGAATTGGAATAAACACATTCCCAGTTTATGTTGAAGAAACATTTCCAGTTCAAGTTCACTTTGATAAAACATTCCCATTTCACCGTGATAAAAAAATTCCCATTTCACCATGATAAAAAATTCCCATTTCACCATGATAAAAAATTAAAAATATTCCCATTTCAAATTGGATAAAACATTTCCAGTTCATGTTCATAAATATTTCCCAATTCTTGTTAAAACATTTATATCTGATGAAATGACATGGCCATGTCTACATGCATTTTATCCATATTATGAGAAGTTCAGGAGGAAGAGGCTAAACACTTAGTTCCACATTATTTGACACCATGTTCATATACAACCCCCAAAATGAATACATGAAAATAAAGACTGAAACAAAAGCCTTATTTGAAAAAAAATAAAAATAATAATAAATAGAATCTGTTTACAAGGATTTTATTTTGGAAACTTAATTCAATCCCTGAAATGACCCAAATCGTCAAATACACATGGGTTGCCTTGACCAAGGTAAATTCCATCCCTTTCAGTCTTTCAAGCATACCACATCAGATTAAGTTTGAAGAGATGAAGACAGGAATTTGCTTGACAATTCTTGGCATCATATTTCGAAAATGTTTAGTTGGGACTTTTAGCGACAGTGTCACCTAGAGGTCAGTGAGTACATGAACAATGGTAGAAACAAGATTCAAATTATCGGATCACTGCTCCCAGGTTTGATCTGTATAATAGGACTTGCATAAGATCAAATATGCTTAACGAATAGGTCAAGGGTCATCAAGTACACTGTATTGACCTATCTTCCAGCTTTAATTCATGAAATTGTGCAGGTGATGAAAAGCACAATGTACTGCAGATGACCTACAGAAACAGTTATCCCTCACAGGACAGGTATTCCTCACAGGACAACAGGTATTCCTAACAGAACATGTAAACCCTGTAGCAGTATAGGATAACAGGTATTCCTCATAGGATAACAGGTATTCCCAACAGAACATGTAAACCCTATAGGATAACAGGTATCCCTCATAGGATAAAAGGTATTCCAAATAGGACAACAGGTAAACCATTTTGGATAACAGGTATACCTCAGGGCAATGGGATCACCATATACCTCATGGGATAACTGGCACACCTTACGGGATAACAGATATACCTCACACCTCATGGCAACATGTATACCTCACAGGACAACAGAAATACCTCATAGGACAACAGAAATACCTCATGGGACAACAGATATATTTCATACCTTACAAGACAACAGATATACCTCATGGGATAACAAACGTATATCATACTTCAAGGGATAACAGACATGTAGTGCAGGTCATTCAGCTTTTACATCAAGGAACCATACAAACATTAACAAAACACGTGCAGTTCAGCAAAACCACATGGCCAATGAGAACATATCTTTCATCCACAAAACAAATAAGCCAGGGCAAGTTTCAAAAATATTTCAAAAATTTACCTTTTCATATCCAATTTAGAACCCAATAAAACTCATCATTGAATTCTACATCTACAGAGGTCACTCAGTACAGAAGCAGTGAGGCGTACATGTCTATGTTGACAATAACCGAAATAACGCCCACCTCTCCCTCTCCTTCCTTTAGTCGTCACGAGCTGCATCTACCAAGAATGGATTTCTTTTTCAAGACCCTCCCTTCACAGTAAACATGAATAACTGTCATCACAAAATCACAAATCATATTTTCCCCCAAACATTGCATGATAAGAAACTTACCGTGAGCCAGCCACACCCTTACTGCATGTATAATTAAGGATATGAATTTGAAAAAAAAATAACAACCCCAAATTACAGAAACTTTATTCCACTGGTGATAAGCAGATCCTAGACTAAGGCTTAGTCTCTGAATATATATAATTTTGATAGTAACAAACAAGCCCATTTATATTGAAAAGGAGCCCCAGGGAGACCAGAGATTCAGAACCTGAACCTGAGGAAATCTAGACTTGCTTTATTTAGGGCTTTAGCACTGCAGAGAGGGCTTGGCAGTAGGGAAATTAATGTGGTTCAGGGACTGTGAGACAGACTAAGCAGATCCCAGCCCTGTCAAATGAACACTCATTCTGTATTTTGTCCAAATGAAGAATGACATGTCATAAATACTTGTTCAAAACTAATCAGAAAAATCAAGGTCATTTTGACAACCCAAATAACAAAAGCTGAGTCTCGACATTCAAAAACGATAAAAACAGAACCACAAGTGATCAGACCCCTTAATTCAACAACATATCTCACACAACATCTTCAGTTAACAAGATACCAAAAGTAGCAACAATAGAATTCCCTGTTGGTCACAACTTGAACATACTAGTCCACAGGGAACCCAGATCTCCTCCAAACCTCCAAGCAAATCAACAAAGGACTTCTCCAACAAGGACACAACCCACATACCTCCAAAAGAACAGAGCAACTCCATAACCGTTACAAGCCGTATTCCCCTCCTCTCTGTCGTATTCCCACCTTGTACATATTAACCAACACCTAGTAGCATGAGGGACAGTAAGTGTTTGACCAATCAAAGCATTAGAGCGTAAGCGTGACTAATCCAGCAATTAGCTGGTGTTGCTTTAGGAGGAAGGTGACAGACACAATAGAAACGGAGGTGTGATAATCTTCCTGTACAACTCTTGGCCACCCCCTCCCTACCAGTGTGTCATGACTTCACTGCAACATCTCATAAAACCAGATCATTTTTGTATATTGTCTTCATTGTCATTTCAAACTTAAGTAGCTTATGAAATGATGTCCTCAGTTACTGCTTTTCTAAGAGAAATATAAATTTTCAGTGTTTAAGTTTTCAGCATCCGTATAAAATAAATGACATTTCAATTATTTCTGGATTTAATCCTAAGTTAAGAGGACCAGCAAAATATTTTTTGCTCCTGAGAAGCAAGAATAAAAAATTAAAATTTCAAATTAAGTGGGATACCAATCTGAAATTGTATTCATAATAAAATGCATATAAGTTTAAATGAAACAAAGTCTGATGTTCTTTGTTAAAACGTAATGTCATACCAGCATTGCTTTAGAGCCACATGGAGGCACTCCTCAAATAAACATATTTTCAGTCAAAATCATCTTAGACTATTTTACTTCAAAAGTGAACCAAATCAATAATCTCAAAATCAATTTTACACATGACTAATTTTACATTCAAATACAATTCAATTTCTCAGTATTATTTTTGAAGGAATGCTTTTTGAAATAACGATATCAAGGAAAACACAGATACCCACAAAACCATGAAAATTCAACATGAAAATGAGATAACCTGCATGAAACAGGATCCAGACTTACAAAATTACAAGGGAATATACAGTTTTATCACCATTATTCCATAACAGTCATATTTCCCACATCCACCTGTCTTGTTATCCATGCAATGTTTCCATGGCTTGGCCGGAGTCATCTTCACCTTGTATACCCTGTTTCCCGCCAATAGAGAAAAGCCGCAGTTTGATATTAACACTCCCGTACTCGTTCACTTTGCGTTTTCTCAGTGACAAATTCAATTAGAGTTTATTGAGGGCTTAATCACAAGCTATGAGCTTCTTGGGATCAATAGATGAATCGCAACAAATTGACACTAATAAATGAAAATGGAAAGGTCTCTCGTATTATCTGAGCCAACGCTCGCCTACCTTGGTTGGGACATCACGGGACTCGGAACGGACAAGATGTAATTGTGCTATTGTAGTCCCTGGTGCAATTAAACCGATCCGTAGGGAACAGTAATCGCCAACAGAGAAGCCAGTCGGAAAACTACGGCCGCAATAAATCTAATTTGGCAAAATCTTCCCATTTTTGTCGACAGCTTTGCGGACTCAGGAAGATTAGCTTTCCAACAAACCATAACGATATTCCACTTGTTTGAGGGCAAATTTCCTTGAATGAGCGCCATCTATAACGTTTTATTAGGCCATTTGTCATAATTATATTGTGGCCATAAACGGCCAAAAGATTAGCTCCTGCGATTCTAGTGCGAGTTCGAAAAAACGTACATAAACAGGATTTCGGCTTCCACGTTTTACGATTTTCGTCTCATGCTCAATAATTAACCTTTAGAGAAGGCCATAGCTAACTCATTACGGAAGAGTTAAACCGCAGTAGGACTATGTCTAGGGCTAACGGGACAGACAGTAGGCTGATTGCTACAGTAAAGAGATCAATGATGGTCGTCAATTCTGACAAAAATACCATCAGAGACGACAACAGCGCCACCTGTGAGAAGAACTGGATCAACCAAGTTAGGAGTCAAAATAACCAGGTTTATCAAACTTTATTCAAAATTTACACTTAAATTTATTTAGATTTTTGTTGTAAGTATATTTTTATAGTCTTCTGCGTATCAAATTAAATTGAATTTTAGATCTTTTAGTCCAGAATGTGAGGCCATAACTATAATTTATTTTTTGGAGTAGAATTAATCCTTTTATTTTATCTCACTCATGCAAAAATTGCTTATTTCTCATTTTCCTGAAATATACTGGAAACTTCCAGTGTTCCATAAGGATAGAAAAACATCTGACCCAAACACAACGCAGACATACCTGGACCACGTGATCATTCCCCTGTAAAGTCACTTTCTGTATGTTTGTGTAATGGAATGGTTGAGTAAGTTTTTCCTGAGCCATCCCACTAATATGTCAACTTAGGCTTGGATCATAATAATCTAAATTGCATTTATAATATCCACTATGTATTTCTCACTACATTTCAACAGAATGAGAAAAATGCAATATGATCACTGGATTGTCTGGTCCAGACTCGATTATTTACAGGCTGCCACCATATAGCTGGAATACTGCTAAATGGTGTAAATCTTAACTCACTCTCACACTGCAATTAAGAATGAAAAATATAATAGAGATTACAGATGAGCCAAATACTATATCCCCCGCTTCGAGCTAAACGCGTGGCGGGGGATAAAAATATAAAAGAGATCTCCCTTGTAATGCTAATATGATGGAACAATCTGTGTCAAGAAAATATTTAATATAAATAACAAATATCAAACAAAACATTATGCTCATAACTAAGCTAATCCTTAATGGGGGTAGCCTAGTGGTTAAAGTGTTCACTTGTCATGCTGAAGACCCGGGTTCGATTCCCCACATGGGTACAATGTGTGAAGCCCATTTCTGGTGTCCCCTGCCATGGATTATTGTTAAAGGTAGCATTAAACTCTCTCTGTTTCTAATCCTTAGTGAAATATCTTGAATTGAAATATCTTTGTATGTTTTCAAGACACTTTTCGGTAAATCTAGACCAATCCAGCCTCATCACCTCATTTATTGAAAATAACCCCAAATAATAACTTAACATCACTTTCTCAGCAAACATGATCAGTTCATTTGTCTTTTTAAAAAATCACGCAAAAAATCAACAAATTCAAGTTTATACATTTCCATTTCTGTGGCACAAAGTCCAATTATGGTGAGGAGTATTGATCCAATGGTGGATTTTCTAGTGCAGACAGAAATACCTCGGACATATTTCCAAGATGAAAGAGTATGTTTTATGCCAATGATCAGATGACATTGTACTCTGCAGTACAGCTGAAATCTGATTCAAAACCAATTTGAGTGAGTGAGTGAGTCAGTATGTTTTACAGAAACATGACAGACAAAGACAATTTACAAATAGTGAGTGAGAATGGTTTTACGTCACTTTTAGCAATATTCCAGCAATATCACTGCGGGGGACACCAGACATGGGCTTCACACATTGTACCCATGTGGGGAATCGAACCCAGGTCTTTGGCGTGGCAAGCCAACGCTTTAACCACTAGGCTACCCTACTGCCCGTATTGAAAATAAGATGACACTTTAATAAACCCAATGTTACATGACCCACTAGTCACAAGCTTTAAAATTATTTCTGCAAATTGTATACGTTAAACAACAATCATTACTCTTTATAGGCAACAATCTTTCATCGGTAGGATTCTAATCATTTCATCCTGACTAGGGCTGTTGCGATTCATACTGAAAATGGAATATATCAGTACTGGCAGCTTAATAGTCAACACTCTTGTATTTTTAATTTGACATTAACGTGGTCACTGGTCACTGTTGTGATAAATTAACACTGTCAACATTGTTGATACATGTCAAAAAATTTAATTTGTTTTTGTATTTTGTTTCACTTAATATATTGAATAATGCATCATCTGCTGACTCGCTACTCTATTCGGTACCCAATATTCATGATATGTATAATTTGTGCCTCATACTGGATTCATTACAGCCCCACTTCAGACCCGGGGGTTGGGGTAGCCGAGTGGGTAAAGCGTTCGCTCGTCACACCGAAGACCTGGGTTCGATTCTCCACATGGGCACAATGTGTGAAGTACATTTCTGGTGTCCCTGCTATGATATTGCTGGAATATTGCTAAAAGCGTGTAAAACTGAACTCACTTGCTCACTACATCTGCCATGTGTAACTCAAATTTCAAAAAAAGAAAAACATAACAACTAAGGAAAATATGAAACTCCATTCAACAATCTATCACATCTACTCTCACGTACCCTTGTCAAGGTATGACATTAACTGAATATATCACCCTTCTAGCAATACAAGCAGTTCTATATTGGCAAACAACAGGTAGGCCAACATTAGTGCTTATCCAACGAGGCGAGATTGCAGATTTGCCAAAGCTTAGCCGGGAGGCTATGTAAACCCAGAGGTGTGAAAAAGCCGAAAATATTCCTCTAGTCCTGTAGTCCTTTATCGCATGAGCAGCGTTTGATCTCGTGAAAAGCGATCAGTGCACTGCCCCGTGGCCCCTCAAGTCAAGAGTTGTGTAGTTCTTACAAAGAGTTACACCTGCATGATGTGTCGGGACTCCTCGATATAACAACAGAGTAGGGATTAACTCTTTATAACACACATTCAATACTTGTTTACCATTTTGGGTGTTTGTCGGAACGAAAATTGAAAATACCATTTTCAAACTGCACAAAATTATGACTGCACGAGTCTCATCGCTCTATTGTGCATTGAAGAATTAAATATATTACAATGATTGATGTTTTTACGTATTTACTCCACCTTTGACAGAAGAATTTTATAGGATTTTGAAGATATGTTTTCAAGCATACATTTTATATTAATCTTCTCTGCCATGGGACAAGGACTGAATAAAGTAGAATCAATTCTGATATCTTGGTGTTCACATCATACCCAATTATCAACATAAATCATATTTTTAACTCCAAAAACACTTACCAGAAACACTCAAGTCACTCAACAATGTCAATAAAATTTTCCTAATTTCAACAAAGTATTTTCATAAAACCCACAACATAAAATTAAACATACAGTAGGGCACACAAAATGTCCACAATCCATTTCCCTTTAAACTAAACTATCAATAGACATGCCAGAAACTAGCACAAATTTCATAATCATACAACATGTAAGATGTTACTTTTCAAAACTGTTTGATGAAATAATACATCGTCTGTCATTTGAATGTACGAATATACCTTATACAGGGTTTCCACATTTTTGTTGAAAAAGATTCCACGATTTTTCAAGGCAAATATTGCTTTTTCCAGACACAACAAAATATGTCCCAGGGTATTTTGATACTTTTAAACATATATTACTGTGCCTGAAATAAAACAATATCTGATATACGGCTTCCCATCTCCCCTTACAGCTGTCCATTCACACCTCTTTATGATAAGATGACACAATAAAAATTAAACATAAAGTGTAACAATTTTTCTTTTACTCTTTAACTGTCTTTAGACACACATGTTAATGGCTGCCATAGCCCTTGTAGTACTGTTAAGATGTACAGCTTTGTTAGAAAAAGACCCCAACATTATTCCATATTTTCCCATGATTTCATCCATCTTCTTCAAATTCCATGATTTTTCCAAGACTGGAAAATGGGGGGGAAGGGGGTGTGTGTGTGTGAAATTTCCAGGTTTTCCAGGTCTTGTGGGAACCCTGCTTATAACATCTGTCTGGGGCTGACAGTAACACCAAATACCTGTAATTTACCTGTGTGGATAACTTCTAGTGAAAAGGCTTGGAATGTGAAATATTTCCTGTACAATGATTCACCCTTACGTACCTACCATTGAATATATAACGATATAGCTCAGCAAGTAATACAGTGTTCAACGTAAACCCTGATGACAATTGAACAAGATTTCAGAAAACAATTCTACTGCCATTGAAACTGAAAACTGATGTATCAGCCTAAGCTATAATACAGTCAAATGGGTTAATATTGTTTTAAGCAATATTTATGTTTCATGATCAAGTTAGTATAATGAGTGAGTGAGTATGGTTTTACGCCGCTTTTAGCAATATTCCAGCAATATCACGGCTGGGGACACCAGAAATGGGCTTCACACATCATACCCATGTAGGGAATCGAACCTGAGTCTTCGGTGTGACGAGGGAACGCTTTAACCACTAGGCTACCCCACCGCCCTTAATAGGGGAGTAACATCTACGATGATGCAAGTCAAAGATGTTTCCTACTCTAACCCCGCCATATCCCTGGAATATTGCTGACGTTAAACAACAAACAACCCACTTTAACCCAAGATGGTAGGATTTGTACCCACAATTATTCTTTCTACAAAGTTTATATCTGGGCAGATACCCTGTCCATAGGACCAAACCACAGAGCCTGTCTCAAGCAAATGAAAGGAAAAAAGACCCTTTTCATAATTAACCACAAATATTCTTCTATTTTACTGTTATGAAAATTCTGTCAAAACATGAAAGTTGTTTAAGTTGCCTCATAAATACCTTCAAGTTCAGCTGAATACAAGAAACTACTTTATCAAGTGAGGTATTTGACAGGAGAGAGAAAGATTATATGTTGTGCGGAAAGCAGTCTGTACATCGTCCACAGAGGCGTTAACACATTTGCAACACCTGCACACTCGTCGCGACACTGAACATTAGGCTAGCACTTGACACAAACTACCCTGCAGCAAATCGCAAAATGTCGAAAAATCAGGAAATCATCCAAATTGTAAGAAGATAGTTCGGCTTCAACCGCACATTCAATTCTTTGCTCAACCGCTCATGCCTACTCTGCTTTGGAGATTTTAAACTTCTTTATCTTAATGACATAAGTATTTTTTCCCTGACACAATTTCACATTTGTCAAATGAATTGAAAACTACTGCACAAATATAATTATTCTCATGCAATTTAACATTCTAACTCAGATGAATATACCAAGAATATTACAAAAGAAATGAAATTGGAAAATGATAATATCGTCACGAAGATGTAAAAACTTATTACACATAAAGAAGAAAATCAATGCAGACAAATACATTCTCCTGGTCTTGCAAGGCAAGTCAATGTTGACAGCTGAATAAACGTGACATACACAGGCAGATATACACATTACAGCTGAACACAGCTGAATAAAGTTAAATGAGTCAATTGTCTCGTGTCGGCTTTTGATTAAAATTTCAAGTTCATATGCAGAATTTTCAACGAAAACTGCATCTCTTAACATGTATACACTTCATACACAATGTTTTGTATGTATAGGGCCCTGTTTCATGAAGCTATCGTAGCGCTATGACTGTCGTAAGTCCTATAACATAGACTTACAACAGTCACAGCGTTTAAATAGTTTTGTGAAATGAGGCCCAGTACATCAGCATATCCACAGAATATTCATCGGTGAGAATACAAAGCACAAATTATCACACAGGTAAATATTTTGCTCAGATAATTTTTGAACACAGCTCTTTTTTTCAGTCCAGGACGAAGCTGTGTTGGAGACAAAGCCTGTTCCTGACCAATCCCTCATGGCTGTAGTTAATAACTAGCTGGGAGATATACTGTATATTTCCCTACTTGCCTGCCCAAGCTGTTGTAAACAAACAGAACCAATCCCTAACAGCCGATAGTTAACAATCCGGGAGATATCCTGGACAATTCCCCACTCCCTGAAACAGCAATTCACCATGCACACCACAAAAGAAGAAACGTTGAATAGAGCGTTTATCCATGTCAGGAAAGACACAAGACACCGAAAATATTGATATTCCCACAAAACTGTGAGACAATGGACTCTCGTTGTGTTATTCAAAAACACAGCAAATCAAAGAAATATAAAATTCAAATTTGGGCTCATCCATCCAATGATCCACCATTTTGAAATATTTTGAATTTCATACCAAACTTTGACATGTTAAAAACTAACACCGTTTGAAAGAGGGAATATGAAGCTGCTTCAATTTCAAATATCCATGACAATGAGATGATATTCAATTCATCGTTGGAAAATAATCAAAACACTGTCACGGTAATCTAATTCAGCTGAGTCTCCTTTATCGATCGAAACGTGTGGAAACTTCTTCCTGTACTCACATTGTCATTCTATGTCAGTAAATATATTGATATATCTCCTCAATTACATTATAGAGAAGGACGGGCTCTGTCCCTGACGCATCAGTGCCGTGGAGAACAAATATAGACTTGATGAAAGGTCTACTTCACATCAGAGTGAGTGAGGGACAGGTAAGTGTAGACTCACTTCAGGCTCTTCAGGACAATAACCAGTGACGGTTCACCAAATGACGAGATATTCGGTTCACCAAATGGGTAAATGACCAAGCTGAAATATGCAGTTGCAACATAACAAAAGAAGCAAGAGTGAGTGAGTGAGTGAGTGAGTGAGTGAGTGAGTGAGTGAGTGAGTTTAACCAAAAGGTTGATCTATACATCTGTGAGCTTAGTTTTACGTCGCACTCAGCAATATTCCAGCTATATGGCGTCAATCTGTAAATAATCGACCAGACCAGACAATTCAGTGATCAACAGCATGAGCATCGATCTACGCAAATTGGGAACCGATGACGTGTCAACCAAGTCAGCGAGCCTGACCACCCGATCCCGTTAGTCGCCTCTTACGACAAGCATGGGTTACTGAAGATCAATATTCTAACCCGGATCATCACGGGTAACATCTGTGAGGGAACTTAGAAACAAACCAACGCATCATTAACAATCAATGAGGCTAGATTCCTTGATACTAATAACAGATGTAAAAAACCCAAACCATATGCCAACAATTATATCCCTCTAATAACTCTTTATATGCTCCAAAATTCTTTTACACCTCTGTTCCATCTCGGTCACAAAAAAAACAAAAGAAGATATGATACAGACTGCCTCAACACTGACAAGAAAGCATTGGATATTGAAACATCACAACAATAACTAAACACTGTGAAAAGACTCTGCAAATGATCATTAGAACACATCATCTTGTACTGCCAATTTACAGGGGTTATCCCAATAAACCCCGGGAATTCATAATGGCTGAACACTCTCAAGGAAATCCAGGCTTTATTAGGTGATAGTCCAACTGTAATCAGATATATATGTTATCTCCATTCCACAAGTTCTTGTCGAGCTGTTATAGCTTTTATACACCAACACAACTCATATACACTTAAAGGAAGGTCTGCAAGCATTATTACACCCAGTTTCCACTGTTGAAGCATCAAGTCTCTTTAGACAATCAAACACATTTTTATATATCATACTTCAAATTCATTCATTAGACCAATACTTCTAGATGAGAATAAAATGACTTGTGATAAAAGCATATCCCACAAAAAGTATAATTAACATACAATACCAAAACTAATTTCACAATAAAAACATAATTCCGTTACATTCAGAAACAGAAAGCTGTGGGCAATACAAGTTTGCATGCACAGCGTGTAATACAAGCTAACGGCACCTGAATTAAGTCTATGCTAGATATAGCATGGCATGACCTGATACGAGAAATGTGTTCAATATGGCCGACACCAGCTGCAAGTTCCCACCAGATTGGCTTGAGCAACAGGCTAGCATGCTGGTCTCACAGCTGGGAGTGAGAAGCATTTGGCTCTACCAAGCAGGATTGACCTCCGTCATAAATGATACGCAACTCTCGCAGCCCTCAGAGTATTCATCTCAACTTATTCCAGATTAAGAAATAGCTCACCTCAAAATTATGAATTCACACGATTTTAAAAATACTGCTAACAACTGCCTCTTAACACAACATATAGGCTCAGCAGCCTTATATTCAGATGCAAAAATGTTTTACACCTTTGCTTTTTTAGACTCCATTCAACCTAATGATTCAAGCTTATCAACTTAATCTCATGATTAAATGCATGAGGGACTGTAATTGCAATTTCAGAACAGAGTCATCGATATTTTCAAAATCCCAATAAACTGAACAAAATGCCAAACTGTGACACATGTAAATTTTGAATTCATCAGACAACACATCTGTGCAATATCAACTTGGGTTTTGTCAAATTCTCAGTTTCGCTCCGCATTTCTCAATTTCAGCCCTCCAAGCCCTTCCAAGCCGAAAGAATTCTGCGTTGGCTATTTTCCCAAGACACTACTGAATGAAACAACATCCGTAACCGCGGCAGCAGAAGTCACATGACCCTAGTCGACCCAAACACAGCTCGCTGGCAGTCTGCTGGGGAGCATTTGGTGGCAGCATTGATATAAACCAGATACCAAACTCCACCGCACTAATACTCCCCAGCAAGTGCTCTAGCTGTGTGATACGGCCCGGCTGGCTGGGCTATAACAGCTATATACAAGCAGGTGCACATGCAAGATGTGGCCATGACAGAGAGCAGATCTGGGAAAGAAATGTAAATAAATGGCGGGTGTGCCGATGTGCCACAACAGCCGTGCTGCTCTATGCACTTTGGTACAGAACACTGTTGACTTTTCTTACAGAGAACTTGGCAATGGTGTGCCATATAAACATGTGCAATGTCGTTCGTCCCACAAAGATATACACACTGGTGGAATCTCTTGCAATCATAAAACATGGCTAAAAACCTGGAGTTTCAGTTGACTTTCAACATAACCTTTTTTACCCGAAGAATTTGAGTTGGAAAATTGTCTTTCCATGCTCTGTGCAAGAAAAAGCAATTATCCTGAAAAAGGTTTATTTACGTAAGTAAAGGCAAGAGGTTTTATTACATGGGCTGTAGGCAACATTCACCTGCTCTGACTTTGGTGCAACATCATCGTCTGTGTAGGCAACATTCACCTGCTCTGACTTTGGTGCAACATCATCGCAACATCTACCTGCCTCTGTGTAGGCAACATTCACCTGCTCTGACTTTGGTGCAACATCATCGTCTGTGTAGGCAACATTCACCTGCTCTGACTTTGGTGCAACATCATCGTCTGTGTAGGCAACATCTACCTGCCCTTTGGTGCAACATCATCGTCTGTGGTGGCAACATTCAGCTGCCTTGACTTTGGTGCAAAATCATTGTCTGTGTAGGCAACATCTACCTATGATGACTTTGGTGCAACATCATCGTCCGTGTAGGCAACATCTACCCACGCTGACTTTGGTGCAACATCATCGTCCGTGTAGGCAACATCTACCCACGCTGACTTTGGTGCAACATCATCATCCGTGTAGGCAACATCTACCTACGCTGACTTTGGTGCAACATAATTGTCCGTGTAGGCAACATTCACCTGCTCTGACTTTGGTGCAACATTGACATCCATGTAGGCACCTTGATTTGGTGCAACATCATCATCCATGTGTTGGATGTGAGTGACTGTGGGTTTTATGCCGCTTTTAGCAATATTCCGAAAGTATCATAATGGGGGACACAAGAAATGGGCTTTTGCTGGCAACTATTGCTTTAGGACAGTTTTATATTTTTAATTACTGACCAAAAATTCTTATCCTTAGATCACTTAAAAGACACTCACTGAGCCCGAAAATGGTCTGTGTAAGTTGGGTTGAACGACATTTTAACAGTGATCAATTTAGCATGAAGGGTCGGCGGGGTAGCCTAATGGTTCAGGTAGGCCCTGGTCACACAGACAAGCTGGGTTCTATGTATTTTCAAATATTATTTCTTCTACACAGTATAAAGTACATTAATGTTACACGGCAACAGCTGTTCTAGAAAAAACACCGATGTGATGCGTCAGGTCTGATGAACCAACTGTCGACCTGTATCAGAGATCAATATAACATATGGGCAATCAGGGAGCAACATGAAGTTGGTTTGGCTTAATCACCACATTTTCCCAGTCATATCATGTCCAAAGTTCAAATTTATTCCATTAAAAACAATTCAAATGAAAATTCCATATATTAATTATCATCAACTTATCTGTTATACATTAATTATCATCTGCTATATATTAATTATCATCTGCTATATATTAATTATCATCTGCTATCTATTGCTTACCATCTGTGAATGTGTAGAATAAAGTGGGTTTACTAAACTTAAATGGAGTCCGTTAAGTTTCTTATTTTGGAACCACATAAAATCATGAATTACATCAAGAACAATAGCGACGCCATCTTCAATTATTTGCAGTAATTTGTTACACTGATTGCCACTATACACTGAGAACAATAAAAATAATGGAATGTGTCATAATTCTCAGTGAAATCACGGAAGCTGATTTCACCATTATCCAGCAACCAGATAAAATACAATATTAAAACGAAACCCCGCCAACCTTAACAATCCACATCCTGGTCCTAAACGTGAGTTAGTGACTAGGGTTTTATGCCAGTTATAGCAATATCTATGTTCCTTCCTTGGATGCTATGCAATAAATATCGTATGTATCTTATCCAAGCAAAATCATGACAGGGGACACCACTTGAGCTTCACAGATCCCTTGAAGGGAATCAAACCCGATCCTTCGGCTTGAGCAAACGCTTTAACCACTAGGTTACCCCATCATCCCAGTCCAAAACATGAACATCCAGCTGCACTATTTCTTCAACCAACATTCCCCAACCGGATCATGACCCAAATTCAACATTACATGTGAGCCTACAGCAGATATATGCATTTTTGGTCTTATCTAACCCGCACTCCTTGCCACAACAGCTGCAGGTGAGCTGTTTACACAACAAATGTCCGAACTGATTTGCCAACAGTAGGGTCTGCAGAATGACCCACTGGGTCTGCTTATCTGGCAGGTGCTTGTTCCCTCTGCAAGTGGCCAGACAGCTGTAGTAGCCACACTCTGGTCGGTCCAGACACCTGGGACCCAGATGCTGGACTGGAGGGGCCCTCACTCCCTGATAGACACTAGCAGGTGCTAGGCAATACACTATTTACTGCATGGCATAGCATGTGCTGATATGAGCCGTAGCACATAGCTGTGCAGATTGTTGTGATACTGGGTGGAACTGTTTAGTCCTCAACACCCATCTTGCTATTTCTATCACTGCTGATCTGATTGGTGCGGAAGTGCAGTCTTATCGCACGTTGAAGGGGAAAAGCTTCTTGCCTTGGGAGTGAGATAATCACTTTAGAATCCCCCTGCGTGATACGGATGATACAGCATACACATTAAGTACAAATCTTATTAACACTTCCTTTTCTGTCCTCTATCTTGATCACGAGTATTTAGGTGGGAATTCAGACTGGAAAATATGGAAACATCATTTTCCACTTATATATATTAAAATGGTAGAAATATATCACCAATGATTTCTAATATTGCTATCAAATATTATTATAAAGGAATAGATACAACAGAAGCGACCAACATTCTCAAGCTCTCTTTATCCTCACAGTCATCCCCGGTTTCCTGTGCTGAAGCAACATTTTCCAAACATTCACAGCTTACACATTCTTGCTAATATTCCACCCCTACATTTCACATGAATTTTACAATGATGACTAATGTCAAGAGTTGTTTTTTTTGTTTTGCATATTCATGTTCAGTCTGGCACAAAAACAACCAAATATTTCAATGCCACCCTATTCACAATTACTAACCTTATTCATGCTAACACCAGATACCATTTCTAATATACACTAAAACCTATAATACAATAAGCACATACTTCGAGATGTGTTCCTCATAACAAAGAGGCTGACATTCATCAATTCTCACTGTGCATCACTTCCAAATGCCATTCAAAGACTTGATATACAATTCCCGCGCCTAATACACTGTAGACATTGACACATTTCTGCCCTGTTTAAATGCTACACTCAAAGTGCTATGTACATGTCTGCTGCCACTAGGGTAATCACAGATGTCTGCTGCACAGTGCTGGTAAAGACGTCTGCTGCCACAGTTCTGGTGTAGATGTCTACTGCCACTAGGGAAGTCACAGACGTCTGTTGCCACATTGCTGGTGAAGACGTCTGCTGCCACTAGGATACTCACAGACGTCTGCTGCCACAAGTTATGGTATAGACGTCTGCTGCCACTTGGGTAGTCACAGACGTCTGCTGCCACCAGTTCTGGTGTAGACGTCTGCTGCCACCAGTTCTTGCGTAGACGTCTGCTGCCACCAGTTCTTGCGTAGACGTCTGCTGCCACTTGGGTAGTCACAGACGTCTGCTGCCACCAGTTCTGGTGTAGACGTCTGCTGCCACCAGTTCTGGTGTAGATGTCTGCTGCCACAGTGCTGGAGAAGCCGTCTGCTGCCACTAGGGTAGTAACAGACGTCTGCTGCCACCAGTTCTTGTGTAGACGTCTGCTGTCACTTGGGTAGTCACAGACGTCTGCTGCTACCAGTTCTGGTGTAGACGTCTGCTGCCACAGTGCTGGAGTAAACGCCTGCTGCCACTAGGGTAGTAACAGACGTCTGCTGCCACCAGTTCTTGTGTAGACGTCTGCTGTCACTTGGGTAGTCACAGACGTCTGCTGCTACCAGTTCTGGTGTAGACGTCTGCTGCCACAGTGCTGGAGTAAACGCCTGCTGCCACTCGGGTAGTCACAGACGTCTGCTGCCACAGTTCTGGTGTACATGTCTACTGCCACTAGGGTAGTCACAGACGTCTGCTGCCACCAGTTCTTGTGTAGACGTCTGCTACCACTAGGGTAGTCACAGACGTCTGCTGCCACCAGTTCTTGTGTAGACGTCTGCTACCACTAGGGTAGTCACAGACGTCTGCTGCCACCAGTTCTTGTGTAGACGTCTGCTACCACTAGGGTTGTCACAGATGTCTGCTGCCACAGTTCTGGTTAGCAGCAAAAGCAGCAGCATCTGACACAGCTGGTTTTCTTCTCCCGCTAGCCCCTCCACCTGGGGCCGATCTGACCCACATCTATCACCAAGCTGAAGCACCGATTACGCAGCTCACACAGGCCAAGGGAAGACACTTTTTGTTGCAGGACAGAAGATAGAGCCTGCATGGGCCAATGGAAGACAGTTTCTGTTGCAGGAGAGATGATAGAGCTTGCAAAGGCCAAAGGAAGATGATATCTGTTGCAGGACAGACAAAAGCTCACACAGGTGAAGGAAAGATACTTTTTGCTGCAGAATGAAAGAAAGAACTTGCAAAAGCCAGGGAAAGACACTTTCTGTTGCCATGGCGAAGATGACTTCCACTACCCCAAGAGGCCCAGGAAACAATCTATTTTGGGGGAATCAAACCCATGCCTTCGGCATGATGAGCAAACGTTTTCACCACTATGCTACCCCACTGCCCTGAGACTGACATGACATTCCATCCACACATAAAGCCTTCTATACGAACAGCCGACAATACCTGGACTGATTTGGATTAAAATAACCCGACCCATATGAAATCTGGAAAGATCTGTTACATATATAAATCTGATGCAACTTCATCCAAACAATTTGCATTCTCTGTGAAAAACAATGATTAAATATACAACTGCACTTCTGACAGGGATATTTTCATATCTGCTTATAATCCACAAATCTGATTTTCTTAATATTTAAATAGAATGACATATCTGATTATCTCTTTCAGTGTTATTGTGATTAATAAGCATGCTTCTGTGCGTAGGTTAACGCAATGTATGTGTATAAATCCTATAACGCCCCAGCCAGCAGTTGAATATTCCTCTATATATAAACATATATATCATTTACTAGTGTCACGTTCCGGAAGGTGAATGGGATGGTCTTAAATAAAGAAGCAGCAATAATTTCAAAGTCGGCATTTAACCTACAGTCTTTAGGTAAAGTGATGGCGCTATTGGAAAATTTACTGCATTTAAACCAGGTCTTCTTGCTGGGTTTTTAGCAGTCGGAAGTCTGTGTTGCTAATAAACATCTGTACCCAGCCTGGTAGTCTGTGCATCCTGCTCCGCCATATGGCACAATATCCTAAGGCAAATGACTGGGTAACGTCAACACACAAGGAAACTTACACTTGACAGGTTACAACTAAACTGGGACATTCAAGCAAAAGAGTTTCCCAGAGAAACCTGACAAAACCAAAATGCATACTTTTTTAAAGCTGAAAATTGTATTTACAACTATTTACAATATTTGTAAAGAAATAAAAACAAGACACAGGCAAAACTAGAAATCACACTTTTCAAAACTGAAAATTTTATGTTCTCAAACAATTTACAATTTCTCGAACAAATAACACCAATGGTTAAATTTTAGCACCTGTTCATAAGCTGAAAACATTTAACATTTCTAAAACCATACTTGAAGTAAGTGCTCAAAAAACTATATAATCCTTTTACTTATTATCATAATGATAATAATAATCACATAGACGTGTCATCCCACCAGGTACCCATTGTATCAAAATTTTCTCGAACAATTAACAATTTCTTGAAGATAGTACAACTGGTTGAATTTTATCAATACCCCTTTTACAGTTACAATCTGAAATGCATTTCTGATAACAAATTTAAATGTGACAATTTCTGATACTATGATTGAGGAAGATTGTGCTCAAAACAATTTAGCCCTTCTACCTATAATCTGCAAAATAGTTATCCCATCCCATCCTTCTGGGTAGCCATTTTCACAGCTGAGAACATAAAATATTAGTATGAAAAGTGCAATGAAAAGACAGAGAAGCAGGCGTATATTTGCAAGTCCATCAACAGAGTATATAATGGGAAAGCCAACCCAGTGGTTGGAAGAATGAGCACAAATTGGATTACATCCCATGAGCCAGGCCACATACTATCTGAAACGTTTAGCTACACCAAAACAATCTCCTGTAACAATGACCTGATATCACGGCGGTGTACACCAGAAATGGGCCTCACACGTTGTACCCATGTGGGGAATCGAACCCGGGGTCTTCGGTGTGACGAGCGAATGCTTTAACACCACCGCCCCCAAACCATGTTGGAAATTGAACCTGACTGTTCAACCAAACAAGCAAATACTATCTCCTTCGGGCTACTAACAGTGTATGAAATAAGGCCCGTCCGAGCACTCGAGACGGGCTAGATTTCTGACAGATGGACTAAATTTACAGCTAGCCAGCCCGATGGTCTGGTAAATGTTTTAGATGTTCCATACATCTGAGTAAATTCTCCATATTTGGTCTGGTTAAATCCATTTTTTGGCTGGTAACATTTTGAAGTAACCAGCCCTGATGTCAGGCTGGATTTTTGGCTTATTTCATACACTGCTACTAAGTACCTAATGTATGTGTGCAGGAAAACAGTCTTTGGCGAGATGAGCCAACGCTTTAACCACTAGGCTACCCTACTGCCCCTTTAACTAACTTGAACAAGATAGATATGAAAACAAGCACAAGCTGATGGCGGCCACCTCGGAATCCCAACAGGAGGCAGGAAAACACCTTAATTCTCGAAAAAGCAGCAACAAATAAGTATCTGATATTTAAGTTCAACGAAATTGTGATCTAAATCTTGGCCAAAAATGAACATCCAGCCACGCAGCCGTGTACTTTAGCACAAATGATACTTAAACGAAACACCACCGAGCGGCAATAAATATCTAGATGTGGAATAATTCCCCAGATAACATTCCCATTTCCTCCAAATTCACCACACTGCAAGCTGCCACAGAATATAGGAGCTAAATCCCAGTATCGCCCTGGCAATCGGCCAATGACAGCGTGTGTAACATATCAGGCATGTGCTTTGGATGAGATAGTGCAGATGCAGAGAGTGCCTCTACACCATTCAAAAACACCTGGCTACAAAAACTGCAGGACAAATGGGAAGAGAATTAGGTGGCTACACATGTTATTGATCCTCATTGGTGGCAACAGTAGCAGCTAGCAGTAATTAACCAATCAAATTGACTGTACTTTATGACTTTGGCCCACCCATGGTATAACAGTGAATACTGACCATGTATGGAATATTACAGGAATGTTGGTGGTTGGAAGCGACCACACAAGTAAAACAAACAGTTTAAGTGGAGCAACCATGTCACACAGGAGTAGGTTGAGTGACACGAGGAATGACATCATCAGTTTATACACCACCACAATCTGACATGTCGACTGGGAAAACAACAGTTGAGTTGAAAAGATCACAATTATGGCAACATAACAATCTCTCTGCACGTAACTGATTGCTAACTCAATAACCCTTATCAGGCCCAGACAAATCCATTTGTGGGACAGCAAATTTCACACAACTGCTGTCAGGAAATATCACCACACCGAAAACCGAATCTGTCCAGGCAAACAAATGGTTGACAGCATGAGCAAAAACCTACCAAAAGAGTGAGTGAGTGAGTTGGGTTTTACACCACTTTTAGTAATATTTCCAGCAAATATAATTGCAGGGACACCAGAAATGGGCTTCACACATTGTACCCATGTGGGGAATTGAACCCATGTCTTCAGCATGATGAGCAAACACTTTAACCACTAGGCTACCCCATTGCCCCAAAAGGAGACTCTTACACACTGCAGTCAGCAATTTCAAAAACCAAACCCAGAAAGGAAAATGGTTGACAAATATTGCCGAATACCACCGTATGAATCAAAGCCAGATTAGGAATAGGATAGAATGAGAACTTGCGCCAGGATACGATGATGAAAAATTTCAAATCTCATTGAAGTCACCCCACACATCATGACAAATGAGCATGTGGAACTTGGGAATCCATCCTTAGGGCATGTAGTCTAAAACAAGTAAACACTCACCAGACCACACCCAAAAGAGTCGGCCATCATTTCTCAAACAGAAAACTCCTCTGAACTCCTAATGGACTAGACTACCTCCCTTTGCCCAGTGTATAAATCCTGTAACGCCCCAGTGTATAAATCCCATAACGCCCCAGCCAGCAGTTGAATACTCCTCTATATTCCTCCAAGGCAACCAGCCTCCCTAGTCAGTTTACAAGAAACAAGTTGGACCAGCCAACAACAACCCAACGGGACTATTTTTATATGTATGATGACAAGATGGAGGTAAATACCACAGGCAAATCACCGCCTTGGGTTATTCTGGGATCCGTCTAAAATATATAATCCTAGTTCATCAGGACATATTTTGAGTTTTGAAGAAATTTCTCAACATTTCACAAAGTAACTTTCAAAGGTGGAATACATATCATAAAAACTTTTCAACAAACTTACCGAACAAGATGTCCTACCAAGCTATTAGTATCAAATTGGTTCTTTGTGATCAGCATCTCTCATTTACGACCATGACTAAATAAGAAATCAGTTGCCTCATAGACACAATAGCATCTGTAATGAAGACCAAGATTGAGCTTGCACCAAAATGCAGCATCAAAATAACAAAGGGGTTAAAATCTAGAACAAACTTTATGGATAACAACTTCTTTTTATTCATGAGTGCGACGTTTCGATACAGATTGTTACATCCAGTATATATATACTTCCCCCTTCTTCATGTTCCATTATGCTTCACTACGGTACAAGAATCTGTATCGAAATGTCGCACTCACGAATAAAAAGAAGTTGTTATCCATAAAGTTTGTTCTATATTGTACTTCCCAACTTCTAAAATGCCACTCGAAGAAGGGTTAAAATCTGTGTCAACTGCCTCTTGGAAAATGTATGGAATAGAGCTACCATAACACTAAAACAATAACACAAACAATGATAAAAACCAAAAATGTTTCCCCAGTCTAATCTTTTCAACATTGTTTAATTTCACTTGCCAGTAATCAGTTCCTGTTACACTGATCTCCCAGACAACATGATGTACAAAAGCAGGTGCCTCACACACAGTGCCACCTGTGTTCCTGATGTGATAACAGCCCATATGTAACAGGTGACAGCTTCCAGTCACTGGAACCAGCCAATCAGGTCTGGCCTCAGACTGGAATCAACCAATCAGACGAGAGAATATCTCCTGGTCGTGGGATATGTACCAGAATACAATGCTTTCTTTCATCACAGGTGGTATACCATACAAACTGCTCAGATTCAACATGTGTTAAAACCACATTATATATTAACAGATGAACAATGACACATTTGACTTCACAAAAAACAGCTGAGAGCAATAAACAGTAATTTCCAAACACATATGTGGATCAATGTTGAATTTTGACTTGCAGTTCTAAATACAATATTTAGCTTAAAATGCACTAAACAAAGGCACACTTAATGATATTTGATTGCAAAAAACATCAATGTCATACTTTTTTGTTAAAATGATACAAGCATTTACAATAAACTTTAGTGAATAAGGCTCTATACTGCTTTTAGCAATATTCCAGTAATATCATGATGGGGTACATTTAACGTTAAAGTTGAGTCCCTACTTTACTTCCATACAAATCAATTTACTATTTAACAGCCAAGAAAAATATAATTACACATCAAACACCACTGCAGGACTATTCAGAATTTAACCTAAATTTTATAATTAAAATTTTAAGAAAGAAAAGAACAAGCTCGCTTAGCCTGAATAATATTCTCCTACCTGCAACTGTCAAATGCCTGAAGCCTTAAAAGGGACAAATACCACAGTAGCATTGTAAACTTGTATATCTAAAGTACAGAACAGACATATTTTTCTTTAATTATTTAAAAAGAACTATCAATTTCGGTCATTGTCACCCTTTCCACAAACACCCCCTGCAGGAACAATTAATGACAAAATTGATCATTAAATATTAATATTGTTTGACCTGATAATTCCCGCTTCTTTAACAAGCCAGTGCAGCTTCATCAACAACCATCCCTCCATCACAGATCACAGTGTCAGATGACTAATATTGATTATACCATCACAATTGATGCCGACATTAAATATTCATTAAGAATGTTCACCATTTCTAAAAGAATTCACAAAATGACATTAACCAATCAAATAGGAAGCATTAAGAGCGTTATCAATTGATTAATTCTGAATGTTATTATTTTTCATTGTGGATATTGTCTACATGTCATTTAGAGAACAGTGAGTGAGTGAGTTTAGTTTTACGCCGCACTCAGCAATATTCCACCTATATGGCGGCGGTCTGTAAATAATCGAGTCCACAGTCACTGGCCCAACTGACTCGTGACTTTTCATGGGGTCATTTTGTAAATATATCACTTTCTCCAACTTATTAATTTATAATACACTTTTAAATCATGCAAGATTATGGCCTGATAAAAATGTTCATCATATTAGCAGCTTAACGATGAAACCTGTGTCTACATTCAAATTTCGGGCTAGTGAATTATTTTGTGGGCTAGTAACATTCCCGCATAGCTAGCCCGACTGGCAAGCAAAGTTTGGAAACTATTTGCACACTGGTGAAAATGAGTTTTAAGTGGCATTCACAATTATTGCACTTATATAAACAACATGCATGCGTTGTGCTTTGTATGTATGAGACTGACTGACTGAGTTTTAGCAATATTCTAGCAATATCATGGCGGGGGACACCAGAAATGGGCTTAACACATTGTGCCCATGGAATCGAACCCGGATCTTCGGCGTGACGAGCCAACGCTTTAACCACTAGGCTACCCCACCGCCCCGTATGTATGAGAGGCGGTGAGGTAGCCAAGTGGTAAAAAGGTTCGCTCGTCAAACTAAAGACCTGTGTTCGATTCCCAACATAGTAACAATGTATGAAGCCCATTTCTTTTGTCCTCCACTGTGATAGATTATTGATAATAGCAGAGTAAAACCACACTCACTCACTCACTCGTGTACAGGGGCGGTGGGGTAGCCTTATGGTTAAAGTGCTCAATCGTCACACAGAAGACATGGGTTCGATTCCCCGCATAGTAACAATGTGTGAAGCCCGTTTCTTAGTTGTGAGATGTGAGCATGTGCAATGTAAAATAGGAATTGTCAGCCTCCGAGTTTAAAATTCAGATTGAGAGAAAGTATCCATGTGGGGAATCAAACCCAGGCCTTCGTCATGATGATCTGAACCACTAGACAACCCTACTATCTGTTTGAGTGAGAGAGGGAGTGAGTGACTTCGGTTTTATGCCTCACTCAGCAATATTCCAACTATATAGCGGTGGTCTGTAAATAATCGAGTCTGGACCAGACAATCCGGTGATCAACAGCATGAGCATCGATCTACACAATACTCTCTATTTGACCTCACATCTGAAACAAGTAACAGTGACCTACAGATACAAATCTGGCCTAAAAAAATGATATTGGGGTTCCAATTACCCGACCGACCCTTGAATTCTGGTGCCGACCCTTTTTTTTCAAGCGGTATAAATAAAATAAGCGTTCAGATACCATTGTTTTTTCTCAGCACCGACGAACATCGGTCATTCTGATAGAGAAAGTTGACATGATGGCAACAAGCTTGATTAAATAAACAATTACACATTGATAAATGTGCTATTAGTTTGTACTTTACTTCTAAAAATGTAAACAAATATATTCCTACCTACCTACCCTAAATTTTAAAGAGCTGTAATTGGAACCACAATATTTTTTTTAATTTGGCCTCTTTTAGCTTCAGTTCCAGATAGTCCTTAACTTGTTTTGAGTGGTATCCTCTGCATCATGTGTGGCCGAGGAGGAACCATACCTGCCGTATTCTATAGATTGAACACTGGCACACACAGATCAGGAAAATCATTACCAACCTCAATAAATATGTTTCACATCCTTGCCATCAACAACATCAAGCAGTTCAGAAGAAATATTTTTAACTGGTCTTAATCGAACGGAAATCTCAGGCTAATCACCTGATATCGTTAAACATATATTTATTTGCATATATGAACTTGAAAAGGGTGCAATAAAATCGAGAAACGCAAGACAGGATCTTTATCAGCTAATCCAAAAGAAGCAATTGAGAGTAAGTCACGCTCAATTCTCTACCTCGGCCCAGCAAATAACTCAGACCTTAAACAAATACAGTGAGATTTATGTATTTACACAGATTTCAGGTAAATCATCAATTTCTTTGTATCCATGGCAACGACATCGGCAGCACCTGAGAAACACCCCATAAAAGGTGGTTGAACAGGAGTGTGTTCCAGTCTACAACAGCCAATAAACAATGTTCACGGGATAATATAGAATACCTTCCGGACAGCGGCTCAGTGATTCCCAATAACGGCTCCAGGTTGATGGGTAAGAATCATTGGCCAGACAGTTTCTTGGATGAATATCTTTCACATTCTTGGTTGATAACATTTTGTACATCCTAATTGCGTTTTATCATGTTGCTAACAGGAGGGTCAGAGCTCCATGCATGCATGCATATTTTCATAAAATAAACTGACAATATCATCATTACCCAAATGTGTGCTGCATGCATTTAAATATGCATGAAAATATAGAGTGAGTGAGTGTACTTTTAAGCCGCACTCAGCAATAGTCTAGCTATATGGTGGTGGTCTCTAAATATTCGAGTCTGGACCAGACAATCCAGTGATGAACAGCATGAGCATTGATCTAAGCATCTGGGATACAATGACATGTGTCCACCAAGTTTGACCACCCCGTTAGTGGTCTCTTACGACAAACACAGGTTGCTGAAGATCAATTTTAACCCGGATCTTCATGGGTGATGAACGTTTAAGACATTTTACACAGAAGCACGCTAACAGATACAGAGTCTGTAACAACACTTTGATAAGTGTTTTATACAAATGTATACTCCCTGTCAAAAATACCCAAAAGACAGGAACCAATGGAGACAAGTTAAGTGAAAACTTGGAAAAACTATCAGCACCTATAGTGAATGATAAGTTTTTTAATAGATAGTCAGTCTGGTCCAGACACAATTATTAACAGATGCCAACATACAGCTGGAATATTGCTGGGTACGGCATTATAAAATAACCAAACCAAATAGTTAGTCACAGGCTCTTGAAGTTATGAAAGGACCTGGTAGGTGATAACATTTCGTATCTCCCGATGTGAATGGTTTCAAGATGACAGAAAAGACTAACTGACAACAAAACTTTCAGGTCTTGTGTGTGAATGGCTATAGATACAATGGAATAGATACATTGGACTGGATTCTCCAAAACAAAAATTAATGCTTGTTTAAAGAGGGTGACAGATTGAATGGAGTATAATTTGATATAGACACACATCTGATCTGTTTTAATTTGTAATTTACACAATGACTACAATGTGACGCCTGATTAACTTTGAATGTGGAAGGGAGTTGTTTCATACAGACTTGATAAAAAACAGTTGAATGGGAATGATGACTTGGTTGGATTACAAGCTAAAGTCTTTTTTCACCTAAGTACTTTTTTTTTTGTATTCCTGAACGAGTCTGTTTGGTATCACACCTGATGTCGAATCTATACACACCAGAGTAAGACAATGGGAAAAAACATCGATCTCAAGTCCAGATGTAATATCAGAGAGACAATGACAGGAGCACCTGGTCTATGGTCTAGATGTAATATCAGTGAGACAATGACAGAAGCCTGATCTCAAGTTGAAATTTCCTACCCGAGAGACAATGATAGAAGACCTGATGTTAAGTCTTGATCTCCTACCAGAGAGACTTTGAGAGAAACTGCCTGATTTCAAGTCTAGATGTAATACTATTGAGGGAATGACACAGCACCTGATCTCAAGTCTGTATCTCCTACCAGAGAGACAATGAGAGAAAACATGATCTCAAGTCTGTATCTCCTACCAGAGAGACAATGAGAGAAACACCTGATCTCCTACCGGTAAGACAATGAGATATAAACCGACCTCAAATCTAGATCTACCAGAGAGACAACTGGAGGTCACTCCTTATCTTGAGGATAGATATATTACCAGCGAGACGAAAAGGTCACACCTGATGTCAGTTCTACCAATACAGCCAGTGAGACAGAGTGAGTGAGTGAGTGAGTTTAGTTTTACCCCGCACTCAGCAATATTCTAGCTATATGGCAGCGGTCTGTAAATAATCAAGTCTGGACCAGACAATACAGTGATCAACAGCATGAGCATCGATCTGCGCAATTGGGAACCGATGACATGTGCCAACCAAGCCAGCGGAGCCTGACCACCCGATCCCGTTAGTCGCCTTTTACAACTAGCATTGGTTACTGAAGGTTCATTCTAACCCGGACCTTTACGGGTCAGAGAGTGAGTGAGGCAGTGAAGTTCAAAACCAACTTGAATAGTATTCCAGCCAAATCACATCGTGTCAGCTTGATGTGGGAGGAAAGCGACGCTGTTTCAGACACTTTAAACTTTGGTAAAACCCACAACACTGATAAAGTTCTGACAAACCTCAAAACACAGACATAAGGTACAGGAACTGAAACAAGCAGCCATAGGATGCAGACGTGCCCAAGGGACATAACTCTGGACAGCAGAATTCAATGCAACAAACTTTGAGCAACCAGTGTCCCTGCGAGACATCACATCAAATCTCAACGTTTAGATTTACCGCCAACAAGACAGCAAGTCTAAATCCAAGATTTTCTAATATCCGTTTCAACAATGTGAGTGGTAGTTTTGTGTTGTTTCTTCCACAGAAATGTTTTACTCCGAAAAATAAGAGATTTCAGCCGGGAAAATCGGCAAACACGTAACAAGGATCAACAAAAAACCTGCTGTGTGCTGGAACACAGCGCTCTATGTCAGATTAAATCACAATCGCAACAGACTTACCTCCTTTGTACCCTGGGTACATAGTAGATTCCGGAGGTGGATTTGGGCCATTTTTCATTGGTTGACCGGGAACCGGTGGGGAAAACATCTGTAAAATGAAAAACTCAATGAAAAAATCAACAAATACAGAAAAATACAGAGCCTTGTATCTAAAAAGTAAATTCGGAGACAAAACATTCCAATGAATCCAACTGAGTTTTTTTAAATGAAAAAAAAATCAAAATTATATTTCATCAGTAAACGGTATTCAACCGTCTTTGTCAAAATATCAGCAATCAATCAACAATTTGGGCTTAGTGAGTAATTACACAAAGAGAAAACCAAGTATCGTTCACAATCAGTATCCATATGGCTTCAAACCTGGTCTATGGTGAGACGAGTGGGAACACCTCCTACAGTAATAACTCACCACCCGTACTGAACAGAAACCAACAATCCCGACCGTCTGCCACACCCTACCAAGGGAGACAACTATCAACGGAGGTTTCTTAACTTTTCCTCCAGACATATCGAACATACACCCATAATATGCTTGGCATACACTAAAACAAGTCATTACCCAAATCAAATTATACTTTCTCTCCCAAGACGCATTTAAAGTTGTTTTTTTCAAAACTCAATACCTTCCTGATTGGTAATGTAGAGCAGTATCAACTTATCTTGACTAATCCAATCTTCGGGAGACTGGAGGGATGCAATCATGGTTCATTTATTATTAACTGATAAAATTAATGAATGATTTTGCAATTGCTTCTGCATGAAGTCACAAATCGGCAATAAACGTCCGCAAGATCACAAGTGATAAAATGGTAAAAGGCGAACGGTCATAACAAAAATAAGACTTGGTGTAGAATTTTGATTATGCTATTTACACGTTTGAACTCAAAACCTCTCAATAATCGCAGTTTCAATTATCGCCATTCAATACGACGAAACAAAATAATTTTCAAATTACCAGATCTCATTTTCGGGCCGAAAATCAATTTGTCCATCGCCCGTGCTTTCACTACCATAAACTGCTTCTAACAGCACTGTTAATTGGGAGCTTCCAGAATTGATCATCTCAATGCTTCGCGACGCTCACGCTTGCAGGCGGATTTCACGATTAGCTTTAACTTGTCAATTCAGCCAATAAACGTCTTTGATCTAAGACTTTGACAGTGAAACCAAATCGGCAGACAACTTTGTGTAGTATTCCCACTTTTAGTATTTCCGTCTGGAAATTATTTGTTTTCTTCCCCTCGGAAGGACAAAGCAAATACAACAAGTAGATTTGTAAACAATAGTGACGATTTCAGGAAGAATATGATCGTTTTAAGATATTTCAGTCTGATTAAGTCGAGATTTCTCAACAGATTCCTACACAATTCAAACACCAGTCTTATTTACATGACCAAGATTACAAAATGAGTTTTCAAAAGATGAGTGTTGCTGCATATTCTGTTGACAGACAATGTATTTCTGTGATGTAATGGTGCTTATTGGATGTGGAGAAGTACTGCCCAAATTGCACTGACAATGAAGTAATATGTGAAGTTGGCAGCCAGGTGTTGACTTCATTTCAGCAGGGTTGGATGCAGAGGCCTCGGTTCAAAGCTAAAAATGTTGCAAACATAGATAGATAGATAGATAGATAGATAGATAGATAGATAGATAGATAGATAGATAGATAGAGATAGATAGATAGATAGATAGATAGATAGATAGATAGATAGATAGATAGATAGATAGATAGATAGATAGATAGATAGATAGATCATAAGTGAGTATTTTACATCGCTCTTACCAATATGAGGAGCTAGGTTTAAAGCTAAAAAAGTTGCAGATATAGAGTGAGAGGAACCGAAGTTGCAGATATAGAGTGAGAGGAACCGAGTTTGTTTTTTAATATTCTATTTATGATTGTTTCTATAACGTTTCTACTTCCTAATATCCAAATCAGAAAAGAGAATAACATCTGCTGCCCATTTTTAAAGATAAAAAAATATACAAAACCAATTTCACGATTTATGAATACTGGATCATGCAATAAAACATCATTGCATTATTAAACACATATTGCCAGGTGATAATTCTTGTACTTACATTACAGTGTGATTTTCCTTGGGTATAAATTATCTAGGTGAGATATCAAATTTACTCCACCTATCGTATTATAGCCAATTATAAGTCAGCAGGGTGTTACTTCCAATTATGAATCCCATATCACATGGCCAATAAGCTGTGCATGGAAACGTGGGCAAATTAATTAGCAGTTCTAACTCTTGACGTTGTTTTTCCTTCGAACAAGCAAACCAACAACTACCCAAATCAGGATTTGTTAATCTGAAAGTATACTGGCTGCTTGATTATACATTCAATCATAACTTGACATTCTGTTACTAATCAAGTTAGAAAGGGTTAGTGAGTGAGTTGGGTTTTACACGGTTTTAGTAATATTCCAGCCATATCTCAGCAGGGGGGACCCCAGAAATGGGCTTCACACATTGTACCCATGTTTGGAATCGAACCTGGGCCTTCGGCGTGATGAGCAAACGCTTTAACCACTGGGCTACCCTTAAGCAAGTTAGACAAACCAGTGGTAGATATTATAAGCAATGTCCCATAAATGTGATGAAAGGGTTGAGTCCACAGAACGAACTTGCAACTGTGCATCAGTTGCTATAGGGTTTATTGTTATCGTATGAACTTTCATTTGACTTGAACAGTTTTCCTTGACTTCGATTTCAGACTTGAACTGACTTTACCAGGCACATATTTTAACAAAATTATCCCAAAAATCCACAAGCAAAAGAGAGCACTTGAGTTCTGACAGCTTGAGACTTAGTTCAAGATTTTGTTCAAATAAACCACATTCTTATTCATCAGCTTTGTTGCAAGAGTGAGTGAGTTTAGTTTTATGCCGCACTTAGCAATATTCCAGCTATATGGCGGCGGTCTTGTTGCAAGAGCTAAGTATGACATTATTTGTTAGGAATTATAATCAAATTACAGAATAATTCTTTTCATAAAGATGAAAATGTTATGGACAACTAGTTATTGATCATGACCTTTCAGGTGTACTTTGAATCCTTACATCGTTCAACTGATGACGAAACAAGAAGTAGGAATTCAACTTGGTTACAACAGCGCAATATAACCGGTTTACCGGTATATACCGGTTCAGACATGAAAACGATACGTACTGCGATACGCTGATTGAAAACCGGCATTTTGACATGCATTCGAAAAGACTTTGTAACACTCGGAAATCTTCGGATATTTCCGTTTTATAAATTATTCCTTTCCTTTTTTTATTTGTGCCAAATATTATTTACATTTTTATTTTGTCATGATTAAAAGTTTTTATTAAGCTTAATCAAGCATGGTGATTTTGTGTTTTTTTGCTTTATAAATCAAGCATTAACTCCATTATAAGTACTTATTGGTTAAAAAAGAACTTCTTGCAATATATTGCAATATGAAATATTCTCTGCAATACCCAGCCGTAGTTACAACTACAAAATAGTTGTCAATAGATGTTTCAAGTCAGTCAGTCAGTCTTCCAGCTTCTAAAGTTAGTTAGTTTGTTGTTTAACGGCCCACTCAGCAGTATTCCAGCTATATGGCAGTGCTCTGTAAATACTCCAGTCTGGACCAAACAACCCAGTGAGACTAATTCTTTCGACACTGACAAAAGCACCCCAAAAGGATTTCCCATGAAATCAAGAAAAACAACTGGAATACCCAGGAGGGAGTTGTTTATCTGAAATACCTATTGAGATACATTGTACTCTGACATAAATTTCCTTCCATTCCTATTTGTCACATTACTGCACGTACAGAGCTGATCTAAATAGAGAAAGTAGGTGAACTTCACCGTGGACCAGGCAGCCGTTGTTTTCACCCGTGAGTATATTTCTACCTCACAATGGAAGAGTTCCACAGAAGACCCGGGCAGCTTTTGTTGTGACCCACAAGTACATTTCTACCTTAAAATGGGAGAGTTCCAAAGCAGACCAAGGCAGCCATTGTTATGACCAGAGAGCACATTTCTACCTCACAATGGGAGAGTCTCCACCTCAGAAGGCTGTTTCAGAGAGGGTCAAGGGTCAAGGGTCAAAAGAGGGTTACTCAAGAAGGACCAAGGATGTTTTTGACAAGGACCAACCAAGCGTGAAGAAATGTAGGTCAACCCCATATTCCATACATGCAATAATAAATCATTACATTTTCATCCTGTCCTGGATGACTGACTAAAACATGCCTGATTTTATTATCCCAACACGAAAAAATACAAATTCCCTTCCTTCTTATTTTACTTGAAACATACTGGATTCCTTGTACCATTAACATTCATACTTCAGACAAGTCACATCTACAAGTAGTTAGCATACAGAGGCAACATTAAATAAATACATATACAAATGTAAATGAAGATAATCTTTATTGAGTTAGTTGAGTTTTAAGCCACACTCAGCAATTTTCCAGCTATATGTCAGCTGTCCGCAAATAATCAAGTCTGGACCAGACAATCCAGTGATCAACAGCATGAGCATTGTCTACGCATGATAAGTATCAACCATATCAGAGCCTGACCACCCGATCTCGTCACTCGCCTCTTCTGACAAGTAATATTTATAAAAGAGCCTTCAATATATAAGGAACCCTCAAGCATCAAGTTTGTCCAGTACTGGTCGATCAATCTCAGAACTAATTTAACTTGTGTATGATTTTAATTAGACTAATATTAAGTCCCAGATATAAAGTTATTTTATTTTAAAATCTATAAATACAAAATTACACATACAATCAAAATTGAGCCCCAAACATTGCTTAATTTCTAGACTTGCAAATCATTCTACACTTGAATTGGACTTAATGTAAATTTCGTCGTTGGTTTCTGCAAGTCTAGGTTTAAATATTCATCCAAGTTGAAAAATTCTTAAAATCTGGGCACTTATTACAGCAAATACAGTAACTATGTGATGTAAAATCAGAAAAGCAGATATATTTCTAGCTTTGTCACTAAAGGTCATAGAATGGAACCATCAACATAAAGCTACATTGTGAACTTTGTGAATACAAAATGACCACTTAAAATAATCAAAAAGTATAAAAGGCAGATAATGTTCCCTACATCCAAGTCACGAAGAGGACAAACTGCATCATATGTTGGTATGTATGATGTTGGCTGAAAGTGAAAGTGTACCACCCACTTATCTTAATAGTGATTCAACACAAAAACTTGCACTATCTTAATAGTGATTCAACACAAAAACCTGTACTTATCTTAACAGTGATTCAACACAAAAACTTGCACTTATCTTAATAGTGATTCAACACAAAAACTTGCACTATCTTAATAGTGATTCAACACAAAAATCTGCACTTATCTTAATAGTGATTCAACACAAAAACTTGCACTTATCTTAATAGTCATTCAACACAAAAAACTATACTTATCTTAAGTCATTCAACACAAAAACGTGCACTTATCTTAACAGTAATTCAACACAAAAATCTGCACTTATCTTAATAGTGATTCAAAACAAAAACCTGTACTTATCTTAATAGTGATTCAACACAAAAACATGCACTTATCTTAATAGTGACAAAAACTTGCACTTATCTTAATAGTGATTCAACACAAAAACATGCACTTATCTTAATAGTGATTCAACACAAAAACTTGCACTTATCTTCAAATCATGCCTCAACCATGTGTTGATATTGTCAATATTGGGGACCCATGAAAACACCAACCTCTTTCAGTTTGACGAAATAGCTCCGGTTCATACAATCATGACTTTTACTAACTTGTTTTGTCGGGTATTTCAAACCATGACCTCTTCCAACCAAACCTAAGTTGTGTTTACCTTAATATACCCCGCAGACAAGTTCCAGAGAGCAATTTGGAAAAAACAGCAGCCATTAATGGCATTCCTCAATCTACTTAGCATACCTCAAAACAGATCCTCATGTTGAATCAAATCTGGAAAGTCAGACAGCCATGAGACGAACAAATAATTCAGCCATCGCATCATTCATACCAAAAATGTTACAAATGGTGGGGGAAGCCTAGTGGTTGAAGTGTTTGCTTGCTACACTGAAGACCCGGGTTCGATTCCCCACTTAGCAACAAGGGGTGGCGGGGTAGCCTAGTGGTTGAAGCGTTCGCTCGTTTTGCTGAACATCCGGCTTCGATTCCCCACATGGGTAAAATGTGTGAAGCCCATTTCTGGTGTCCCCGCCATGATATTGCTGGAATATTGCTAAAAGCGACGTAAAACTGAACTCACTCACTGTTGCTGTCTGGATGAAAGAGTCTACATTTATTTAGATTGATATATGTTACATTTACACCATCTGAGCAATATACTACATTTATACTTTGGTAAAAAGATAGATAAGATATTTATTGCACAAACGTTCCACGCAGAATCAGTGACAATATTCTATTAACTACATAAACAAGATATATAATGAATCAGGGTAACAAAACATATAATAATGGCCTAGGACATTCGGGAGATCTTCTATATTTGTTTAAAGTTGTACATGTGGAAGCGAATTATTTCTATACTATTTGGTTCATTATTTCTAAACAGGAGGTGAAATTTTTCTTTGGTAGTAAGGCTTAAAAAGTTATTAATTTGAGAGGAAAGGGAGTTCTTTGATACGCTGCATCAAATTTACACCTCTTATGCAATATATCTGATTTACACGTGTTTGTATTTTTATCAAATCCACTACCTACGCAATAAATGTAATTTACATCATCTACATGATGTATGAAATTTACACCAACTTAACAGCACACAAATTAACACCCTTTTCGCATTACAAATTCCACAAACCAAAAAATTAATTTAAAAAATAAACTATTTCTTTCCTCTTTTCAAAAATAGAACAACAAAGACAACTATGTTTCCCTAAATTGCATACAGCTTTCACAAAGCCACGGATAACTAGACCTCAACAAGCACTCAATCATTCCAATTTCTGCCGATTTTGCATAAATATGTTATTCACCCAATGAATCACTCTTAAGATAGTTTTACATCCTGTTATCCCTGGTTCCTCCCCCTACCCGTGTGGACCCCCTCGCCACTCATCACTCCCCCTTTCACTCATCACCCCCCTTCCCCAGTATAAATATGCACACCTGCAAAAGTAGGGCATCGCGTGAAGCGGCCTGTGCCTGGTAGACAGTGTCAATATCCCCGCACACCCCATCACTCAGAGGCTATCTTACAATATAGACATACTTTACATTTTTAATCACAAAATCTGTCAACTATCGTAGTTTTATTGCCTTTTTAGGATCTGACGTAGATAAGTTGTTCAAGTGCTAATTTCAGAGTAATCCTTGATTTTATTCCAGGGTTTCAGTCCAACCAGGTGCGATGTTCTGTGTCATCTGTGTCAAATTAGTTTCACTGCAACATTTGACGAACCAACAGATACATGTGCAATATAAAACTTTAATTCAACCTGGATTTTTAAAAACCTGCTCCTAGGCTGATATCTGGCACCAATTCTGCAGCAAACATCAGAAAAAATTACCAAACTGGAATTATATAATTCTTAAATTATTCTGATAAAGATAAAACTAAGATTACATGGTTTTTTAAGCAGGAACTTATATTTCTCTTCCAAAATCACAAAAATGAAGGAAATGGCTTTCCTCTTTATCTGTACATGTAGACACGGAATGCATTGTTAAAATGCCTTTGAATTTTAAGAAAAACAAACTGTAAAAATTCCAATTTTGAACAAAGTTTACACTCCCTGAATTAAGACTGTACCAACTATCTGATATTTTCTTAAAATGTTATTTGAAGGGAAACTTGGAAAATATTGCAAGTATGATTTTGTACAGAACTGAATCAACCAAATATACTATTCAAAAAAGTTAAAGGATATCCAATTCTACCAAATTACTGACATAACAGATGAACTATTGCATTGTGAATCAACTGAAAGTTCTTTTCTTCTTCTGAGAAGTATATTCCAAGGCCTTTACCACTGTAATGTTCGCCACCAAACGTATTACAGCCTTTTAGGGCTTTAACAAGGACATCTCAAACATTTCAAAGACCATGGGTGCTTTTGAACATATCTACTGGAATATTCTTACTTTTTCATTGTCTAAATGTTTACCTCTAAACACTTATACTATACTCAACATATACTATACTCAACATATACTATACTCAACATATACGATGCATGCCATCTTAAATCTGAGTAAAGGCATAATTTTATTTTATATCAGATTTTTATGAACTTTTCAAGGAATTTATAAAATGAAAGCCATTTTCAACATGTCCAATTACATCAAATGTAAGCCATTTTCAACATGTTCAAGGAATTACATCACATGTAAGCCATTTTCAACATGTTCAAGGAACTTCATCACATGTAAGCCATTTTCAACATGTTCAAGGAATGTAAACTGATACTGATATTAATTTTAGGACCTTCCAAGTCTGGACTGACAAATTCAAAGACTTTCCAAACCTGCATGACTGCTGTACAAGACGACTACACATCAAACTACTGTATTATATTCTGGGTGAATATTTGGGCTTAAAAGTCACAATGACCGATAATGATGGACATATACATAGTGTACGTATGTAGAAACCTCCTATTACTGGGCTACCAATAGAGGTTGCTTGTGGAAACTGAATAATCTAGATCCTTCAGCAAGTAAACTAGTGCTAAAGATGTAACTGATGCACAATCAACCATTATGAGTGAGTGAGTTGAGTTTTACGCCGCAATCAGCAATATTCCACCTATATGGCGGCAGTCTGTAAATAATCGAGTCTGGACTAGACAATACAGTGATCAACAGCATGAGCATCAATCTATGCATTTGGGAACTGAGGACATGTGTCAACCAAGCCAGTGAGCCTGACCACCCGATACCGCTAGTCACCTTTTACGACAAGCATGGGTTACTGAAGGTTCATTCTAACCCAGGCCTTCACGGGTCACCAATTATTATGAAATATTCATAAACTTAATAACAAAACAAAACTCTTCAAGAGCGTTTAAAGCCTAATACAAAATCTAGACAATAAAGTCCTAGCTTTTTAAATTTTAAACATTACAGCAAAACCATAAAAAGTAATATCCAAAGATACCCAACAAATCTATACTGTTTGCTTTGTTCTTCCTTCAAAGCACACCCTGGTAGTTGGACAAACATGTGTCTGGTAACAGGTGTTGAAGAGACAAGAAAAATACTCATTCATGAAATTTTATCTGTATTGAAGACAGCATGGCTATTTCTGAAATTCATCATAATATGCAACTTCCAAAGAAGTCATTCATTTTCTTGAATCCAAGGTTAATAATAGCGGCAAAAGACCCGGGATATATCACAGATATTCACTGGTTTATATCTCCGTGGAGATGCAAGACTACATGTGGTACTGGTTCATAATTAGATGTTCTATTTTAATGTACATATCGTATATATTCTATTCAAATGACACATTATGTGAATTTCTTTGGATGTCATGGAAAGATGAAAAATTGCCCATCCAAAGTGGAGCATTATAATCACCACAGCCAAGGAAAGATTTACTTAATAAAGAGTGGAATAAGAGGTGAGGTGAAATTGGGTTTAACGTCGTACTTGAGAATATTTCGCTCATATGACGACGTGCATACGTGTGTACGTGTATGTGCGGCTGCTTGTACTAGCCCAGACTGAAGCTGGTTTTATAGTGCTAGACCAGTCCTTGTACCCATTAATGCCGAGCGCCAGGCAGGGACCAACAAGTACCATATGTTAACGTCTTTTGATATGACGCGATCGGGGATCGAACCTGCGACCTTCCGCTCTCCGGGTGGACGCTCTAACCACTACACCACGGAGACGGTCCCGAGGTAGATACTCAAGTCAACAACAATATACACTGCTCACTGCTTCATGTTACTATCAAAGGTGTCAAATATGAACACACGTCTTTGCAGTAATGCTTAAACGTTTAAAACTAAAACAGTGAGTGAGTTTGGTTTTACGCCACTTTGGGCAATATTCCAGCAATATCACGGTGGCGGACACCAGAAATGGGCTTCACACTTAGTGGGGAATCGAACCCGGATCTTCAGAGTGATGAGCGAACGCCTTAACCACCAGACTACCCCAACGCCCCTAAAACTAAAATAACTATTAGAAACAGGTAGTTATTCATGAAACACACACTAATACATAGAGCATTAAAATAAGATTTCATTGCAATGCTCTATGGATTAGTGTGTATTTAATTAGTTTCTAATGGTTATTTTAGTTTTAAACATTTAGGCATTTCTACAAAAACATATGTTCATATTTGACACCCTCAGAGATGCCAACCCCAAAGTGTTGCAAACAGTAGTTTCAAGGACCAAAAATAGTAGTTTCACCATAAAATTAGTAGTCAATAAATACTTAAAATCATGGTGGATTCTGAGAAAGATAATATGACACTAATCAAGAGTGAAGTTTCAATTTCACATACCTGCAACAGCAGATTTCCAAATTGTTACTTGCAGTGATTCCAGTTCAAATGTGTATAATTTGATGAATGGACGGTAAGTGAAGTCCGAAAATGTATTTAATCAACGAAAATATATACATATACATATACATAATTTTAATGAATTTTCTCCAAATTTCGTAGAATTTCTAGTGCAATCATATTGGCATAGTTTGATGTTAATATTCACAGCGACTACGACAAAATCGTAGAAGTTGTCATCTCTGCACCCATGATGTTACTATAGACAATCTGTCACAGCAAGTGACATTAAAATGAAAGAAGCACGTAATCTTAACATCTTCTGAGCAGTATACATATTCTCCAGCCTACAATATCTGATATCTATATTAGCCTCTTGATGTCTCAGTATTTATCAAAGCGAAGGAGAGTTTGACTTCATATTTGGCATTCCATATTTGCCGTTTAAGAACCTGCTCAAATAACCCCCCTGGGGAACTTCTAGGTCAATCTAAATGTAATCTTTTAAGCGCCCCAACATCAAACATTTACATGAATGTCCATATTTCCCTGCAATATCTCTTTCACAGCAAACAACAGTCTAGATAGGTAATAAAAAACTGTGACGTTTATTGATAAAAGTTTCAATATCATAATCACGTGAGAAAACAAACCCAGGAATTCGGTGAGACGAGCAAACGTTTTAACTACTTAGCTACCCTACTTACTAAACTAAGGATTAAGGACCTTCAGGACTCCATGCCCTCAAGGGACATACAATGAATAGTCACCAGTAGATACCATCTGATATCTTACATCTACTTAACATCCAAGTAATAAACAAGACTTAAGGAAAGCTCAACTTGAGGCAAAATCCACAAGGACGATGGTATCCAAGATCGGTATCTCACTGTTAAAACAGGACAGCCTGATTTGAAATAGAAAATATATTTTTCGATGATTCAAAAACATTTGAAGACTACCAAATTCTTACATATTTCTACACTTAATCGGACATATTAATAACTAATTATGAGTGAGTGAGTTATAGTTTTACGCCTATTTTAGCGGGGGACACAAGAAATGGGCTTCACACATTGTACCCATGCGGGGAATCGAACCTGGGCCTTTTGGCGTGACGAGCGAAGGTTTTAACCACTAGACTACACCACCGGCCCCATATAACTAATTATAAAGGACTTGGGTGGTTCTTAACTGTTTGTAAGTAGAATAAATGCCCATTATTAAACAAGGATATATCAACGTTGATCTGGAGGGCTTGCATCGTCGCACACAGGTAGGCAGTCTTAGTGTACAGGTAGACAGAGCACGAGAAAGGACGAGACAAGCTAACGACACAGGTGACACATTGCTGGGTGTTCTCTGACAAGCCTTGTGGCTATGTCAGCGCACCTGTGTTCTGTCCAGAACCAGGCTCGACAATCACGTCTTCCTCAATCACAATGTCTTTTACATCATTTCAAGGATAAAATAAACTTTTATATAGATATACCAGTATCTCACTGACAAATAAATGTACAGAACATTTTATTTCAGAAAAATTCACAAACATAAGCTCTAAAGCTAGAACGGAAATTAGGAAAATGTCATCAGAAAATAGAACATTTTATTTCAGAAAAATTCACAAACATAAGCTCTAAAGCTAGGATGGAAATTAGGAAAATGTCATCAGAAAATATACATCTATTGTCTCATCATACTGTAATTTTAACAACTAATATTAATCCTAATAATAACAAATGAAGTTCAGTTACTTAAAACAAAACTGTTTCTTAAAAGTTCTGATTCAACCAATGCAACGATCCCACGAATTTTAAACATTTACTTTCCTGCTCTACACGTTATGTCATAAATGGATTTTTTAACAACTGTTTGCCCAAAAATCATTATGTTATTCCTTATTAAGCAGCCAGGCATAGAATTCAACATGCTGCACAGCTCACATTACAAATGTCTGAAATATTTATTCACTTAAATGGTCTTACAAATCTGACCTCCTGACATAACACCTGTGTTGCTATACCTGTAATTCAATCTACAGGTATTCATTCGTGTACAGGTGCACGATGAAGACTTTAACTATAAACCTGATATTCAAGTAAGATGTAATGACAAAAAAGAAATTTATTTCCCCGCATAAAGTTATCCACTATTTCTTTCATTTAATAAAATATTAATCACAAAATGACAGGTTAATGCTGTTAATGTACGAGCACGTTAACGTAAATAACGACAGTCTATGTGACAGCAATTTTCTTTTGTTCTTGACGTAAAAGAACTATTCATGTAAACCAGGGTCCATACACTATTAGTCTGACAAAATTCTGTCTGTTAAAATGTATTTTCTACAGTATGATGCCATATTCTGTAACTGTATATCTATTCACAACAAAATCATTTACATTTGGAAGCATTACCTCAGAATAAAACAGAAAAAAAAAACAAGAAAAAAAAAACAGTTAAAAGACAAAGTCTGAGTCATTTTCTTGTCTCCAACAAGACAAATCACTGCCCCAAATCAATTTTTTTTCAGAATTTTTCCAAGACTTTAAAACCAGTTCAGGGTTTTACATGACGTGATTCCTGTGTATTTGACGCAACAATTTTGTAAAAGACTCTCAAAATATTATCATACGAGTCAAGCTTGACTTTTATGAGTAACCCTCACAATTCAGTTCAGAGTCTATAAAATCGATCTGATAAGCAAACAATGATAGTTTTCGTGAGGTGTTCATTTATTTAGATTTTTCTTTCAACTGTATGTTAAAGTAATTAAATCACAAGCCTGATAATTTGCTCAGTATACTGGAGTTTGTTATGACTGAACTGAACAGTGAAAAATATACTATTTAGTAACTAACATATAAATGACAATGCAACACAAAACAATAAAATCTTTGCCTTTTGATATACACGCATAAATATTACGCTAAAATTTTAATGACTCCCAAATATTGAAAATGACTCCCAAACGTAAAACACTGTGGATCCCCATGACTCTCTTGTTTCAAAGTCTGTGTAAAACCCTGCCAGTTCCTAATTAAACTGTACCATGCATGTGAAACTGTGGCAAAGTCACACAACTTTTCCAGGACTCAAAAATCCCAGTAAGCATAAACCATTGAACAAATACTGCTTTCAAGTTGAGGTAAAACTGTGGTAATGTGGTAACATTATAAATTCTCCTGGAACTATTAGCAAAACAGCATGAGGACCAGTGCGACTAGAAATAATATTTCTGTACGGCTCGTCCGCCTAGAGACCACCATGTCTATATGACCAAGTGTTACTTGTGGTGACAGATTACACTAGAATTGTGTCACACCTGTGGCGATACGAGATTACTGCAATGATACGTTATCTGCCGTATCTCTCACAAAAACCACATTACAAAGTTGGCAATCCTTCAGTCCCCCTTTCTATGGATTATTCCATCAATTTGTCTTCATAAAGTCATGTCCCTATAAAGTCTCATACCTCCATTGCTCAAACTAACAGCTCTGATGTCAAATTGTATACCACATGGTAACTCAACCCACAAAACTTTACATCAAACATCATCCCTTGTAAAATAATCAAAATCAGGCATTAAAAAGCAGGACAAACTTAAACATTAAACCTAATTGACTCAAAAATATCGAATTCACCTCCCAGAGGCACAAGTCTACCCTACTCTCCCCAGAACCATCAGCTTCAAGTAGTCAAAGTATTCAAGCTAAGCAATCTGAAAATCACAGCAATGGCAAGTCAATCGACAGTCTCCTGGACAGTGTATATCAAAGACGACTTTCAACACCTTAGATTGAAAATATGTCCAACATAGAGTCTCAAAATGACAACCAAACTTGTAAATCTTACCCCATATCTGGGATGATATCGCCCGTAACGGTCCCACTGGTTGTACATACAACTCATATCCCTTGGTCTGGTATAATATCCACAGGTGGTGGTAATACGTCCATTCGATACAAGCTACCTGCGACAACTAGGTAGATATGTCAAGCGTATCACCTAGCCAGGAGCTACGGCTTATACCACAGTGCGATAAGTCACGCAAGCATTTCTCTGCAGCTGGATGGAGTGGCTGTGAGCTTCTGTATTTACTCAGGTTCCGGGCGGCCTGAATGGCAGGAGAAGACCTGAGTGTACACAGATCCTCCTCTAACAAAGAGGACGGTAGGAGACTGTGACAACCTCCCTCAATATAGTGCTATACTACAAACCAACACCATGGAATAAAAATCACACAAATTGCTTCAGGTTTCTCCAGAAGGCAGTTAAAGTAGTCCAATTTAAGGTTCTGTTTTAGAGTTTGAATCCAGTTGGGTTTCCATGACGGGGTTGTGGAGGGGAGATTATCTCCTGCCTTGCCTAACTGTGTGATTTGCAGAACTGTTCATGACCTTTTGCCTCGCATTTCTCCAATAGCGGTGTGCGTTACGCAGCATTTCACGCTCTGTGTTTGCCTACCAATGGCTCAGGTGTGAAAGTTTAGCCATGGAATTAAGTTGTGTAAACACCGATGATGCAAGTCCGCTGCCTCTCCTACTTCAACAACAACGCCGACAAATTTAACATATTTTTCTCTTCAAGACTACTGTCATTATGCGAGTTTGAATCAACAGCATTCCTTAAACACTGCCCAAGATAAATTCGCTATTCTATTATTAAACAGTTAATCATACCATTGTGTTCTCCAGCATAAAATAAATAAATCATGTTTCAAATAATTGTTTTTTTCTCTTCACACAAATCAATATCAACAATCTTACATTTATTCTAACAAAATGAAACAAGATTATCCATTCATCATGCAAGTTCTTCACTTAATACTTTCAAACAAATAATTATGTGATCAAACAATTTTCCATCTTGATTCAACCAAATTTAAACTTTCAGAGCAGTTATATTAGATTCAAAACACTGTTTTCAGAAAGGAATTATATATAAACTTGAGGTATGTTGTAATACATCGTATACCCCAGGAGAACAAAGAAACGTGAGACCAATCGAGTCTGTCTCCCAGACCATAGAGACTAAATTTAATGTGAATCTATCTGAAGAGAAGAATGGTTGCAAATCCTACACATTTTTTACGTCACTTCCACAAATGAAGCATTGTTCTGGGCTTAATTCCATTATACACATTTTTGTAGATCTAATATAACCTAATATCTGGGACTTAATGTTAGCTAAGAGACTGAACATGCATCTGCTGCCGTATCACCACAGCTATCCGTTATTGTCTGAGTGGGATATTATGACATTTATAACCTCCAGACAGAATGTGTGTTTTTTTATGACAGTATACAAGCCCAGCGCAAACTATTAAATTTGTTCAGAAAAAAACCAAAAACAACAGTTATGCCCTTGCTATGAGAGAGTGAGAATTTAGTTTTACGCTGCTTTTAGCAATTTTCCAGCAATGTCACGGCAAGGGACACCAGAAATGGACTCCCTTGCTATGAAATAAAGACTGAGCTAGAAGATGTTCACGGCTGGGGACACCAGAAATGGGCTTAACACATTGTGCCCGCCAACTGTTTCAAATTAAAGAGCTAGAAGATGTTAAGCGCCAACTGTTTCAATCTATGAATTCATATTATTTGGAACCAATGAAACACCCCAGTAGCCATTGTTTGACACAAGGTCAAACAAACCGAAGCAGCTTCCCTGAGTCTGCTTGTCAGGGTCGGTTGGTCTGACGTGGTTGATGTGTGTCATTAAATACTAAGAGTGTTGATCGATGCTCATGATGTCGATCACTGGATTGTCTGACCCAGATTTTGTGCAGCTGTAACATTGCTCAGTGCAGCATTGTACAAGCAAGCAAGCAAAACAACACAAGCACCAAACAGGTATTCATGTATGACCTAGGTCACAGGGTGCCATCGTGTTTGAAAGTATCCATTAAAGTCAATCGGTATTTATCATAACTAAGTCCGAAGATTGAGTCTAGTCAATTTCTGATACACTCACTCACCTCACACATCCATTCACTCACTCACCAATCTGACCACTCACTCGCTCACTCACCCACCCTACCTACCAACCAACCAACCACTCGCCCACCCGACAGACCACTCACGTCCTCACTCATCCACTCTCAAACCTGCTCACTCACCCACCCACCTACCCACCTGACAGACCACTCACACACTTACTCACTCACCCATGCACACACTCATTCACCCACCCACCCACCCGACCGACCGACCGACCCGATCGACCACTCACTCCCTCATCCACTCTCACACCTGCTCACTCCCTGACTCACCAACTACCAGCAGAATTCTGGTACATGCATTCATGACAGACATCATATCTTTTCACACCACACCTTCAATTTTCAACAAAAAAAAATCTTTAAAAAACATTCCACATGTGTCCATCAAGTGAAAATCAGATGACTCACTGAACATGTGTTCTGTTGGCCGAGCTAAAACTCCAGCTAGAATTACTATTTGAAAGATGACTACATTCCGTCTGCTGTAGAAGCTAATGAAACTCATCATCAGACGCCATTCTAGTCAGCAATGCAATATGGCCCCACTTCTATTCCCAGGGTGGAGAAGATAGGTTTTTGTTTTGCTCGTAAAATGTCTTCTTCTTTGTGATTAGTCTACGATCGGTCATGTCGCTAATCTCGTTAACGCAAGTCATCAATCGATCTATGCAACACTGACAGTCATAAAACCTCTACCTATGTCGAGTGTTATACAAAGCGTACTAGCAAAGGGGGTAACACATTATCAACAGCCATTACATTGGGTGCCTCAAGAAGCCTTGGACTGTTCCACAAAACCATCTTTGCACCAACGGTGACTTACGAAAATTGTAGGACTAAGATTATGGTGTAATATCAGAAAATCTTTTGGGGTTAGAATTTTGGGGTAGTATGAGTCCCTTTGACAAAGATCAGTCCCAAAGACTAACTCAACAACCAGGATTACTGTGTTTTGAGGGATGATTTTCCCCAAAAATATTTCAGTTATATGAAGTAAATAATCTGGTCACTGACTGACACCACGAGCACATATCCATGACCACAATGTCCTACACGAGTAGGTGAGTGATTTTAGTTTCACGCCGCTCTTAGCAATATTCCAGCAATATTGCGACGGGAAATACCAGAAATCGGGTTTGGAGGTCAGTAAGCGAGTGAGTTTAGTTTTACTCCACTTTTACCAATATTGCAGCAATATCACGGCGGGGGACACCAGAAATGGGCTTTCACACATTGTATCCATGTGGGGAAACGAACCCGGGTCTTTGGTGTGATGAACAAACACTTTAACCATTAGAATAACTAACCGCAATGCCCTATGTGAACCAAGTCGGCGAGCCAGACCGCCCAATGATTTGCTGTATTCAATGAATATGGAAAGACCTCACTAGTGTGGTTGGGTTGTAGGGAAGAAAACAAAGATCGCCATGTCATGTCTGGTAGAACAGACCCATCAACATGGCTGTTGGATACATTTACATAACTAGAATTAGTGAGTGAGGATGGAAAGCCACAAGAGTTGTATGATCCCCAGGGAGTTGAGATTGATAGTAAGATGTGTCATTGAGATTGACATCCAATGAACGAAGAAAAAATATACCAGCACCTTGAGCATGCACTAGTGCGTGGATATGTGCGCATAAAAATATCCAAAAATAATAATAAATAATGATAATAATAATGGCTTCACACATTGTACAAATATGGGGAATTGAACCCAGGTCTTCGCATGACAAGCGAACACTTTAACAACTAGGCCACTCCTTGCCTCTACATGTCTGGGCTATACCAGAAACATGACTAATCATGAATGACAGCAAACTGATGCAACAGCCTTGGTAAATCTTGCCAACAGCTGGTGCACGACAGTAAACAGAGGTAAATGAGAATGTAGATAATCAGGTAGATTCAGACGGACATTCACATGTCATGTTATACTGTTATACCGGGGCAAACTGACAATTTGCCATCAGCACTACATGATATAATAGGTCATTCAGGGGGGTAAATACATCACGCAACTTTTGACAAGGATAATCAGATGTTATTCGATCTCAATATACACCAGGCATGTTATAAAAGTCACTGTGTATCATTGAAGGATACATATGTTTTTATCAAAACTGGATCAGTAGAGTGAGTGAGTGAGTGAGCGAGCGATGCGCTTCAGATTGGTACAGTTATCTTGCAAACATCGTCCGCAAATAACCCTGGACCAGTGAAATCAGTGATGGATATTATGAACATCAATGAAGCCATGTAGTTGCTTTTAACGACAGAGCCACAAATTGCTCGGGACCAATATTCTGTTGTGGAATCCAATTAGTGACTGTACACGTTGACAAATATTATATGTCTTTGTGAGACATGAAGTTGTTGGTCATTACAAAGTTGACCACAGGAACCCACAACATTTTTATCCAACCCCAACATTGTTATCCAACCCCAACTCACTCCAACTCCGTCATCCAACCACATATTATCCAACACCAACAATTTTATCCAACCACAATGTCATCCAACCCCAACAATTTTATCCAACCTCAACTCACTCCAACTCCATCATCCAACCACAATGTTATCCAACCCCAACAATTTTATCCAACCCCAACATTGTTATCCAACCTCAACTTACCCCAACTCCGTCATCCAACCACAATGTTATCCAACACCAACAATATTATCCAACCCCAACAATTTTATCCAACCCCAACAATGCCATCAAGCCCACCTAATGTAATATTCCCCACTGAAGACAATCATATTCATATCAGCCCAAGCAGGCTCAGCAGCAAACCTCCACCACTCCATCTGAACAGCGACAACTACTACTGCTTCAGATGTCAGCAGATGCAGCTCCAAAGGCGTTCACCTATTTGTGCCAGAAAGCAAGCCCCAGCAAGTCTAGACCACAGCTGCCACCTCGGCAGAAAGCAAGATGGCTGCATGGTTCGTCAGCTGCTCGTTGAAGGAGCCGGGTTGGGCTCCAGATGCAGTCTAGCCACAACCAGGTCAAACATGTCCGCTGATTCCACACTCTGTCTGATAACCAGCCGATTCTGTCACCATCTTCACCAATAACAGCTTGCATTAGCGTTTCAGGAAGGCCAGCTAGCCTTTATGCAGTGTTGGAAAATACCACACACTGTTGCTAAGATGCAGATGCAGATTTTAGTTACAACAAAAAACAACATTAAAAATAAACAGAACCAAGACAAGTAACAAAAATCCAGATGCATGCTTATTTCAAGCAACAAAACACATTCCTTCCACAAAAAGTCACTACAATTATGATTAGAAATACAGATTTCTTCTGGCACAGCCTCAATAGAACACACTGACCACACTGGTATGAACTTCCTGTTATGCAAAGTGAAAACAAAATTAACGCAATGCCACTGGCTGATATTTCAAATCAAAGCCACCAGGTCAAGATCAGGGATCCCATTAGAAGCAATCTTGCTGGGCTATTACACAATATGCATGAATAAATACAACCAAATGAATATGCACAAAGCCATGGTATATAGGACCGTATCACCAACTCAGCTGGACTTGGCACAGCCTCCTAGCAACTTTGTTTCAACTTGTTAAAGTAAGTGTGTTAATGTTACTTTCCCATGGCTCCCGAGTGACTGATAATTTCTGTCATACTGTGTCGCATATGAAGTGGAATATAAATCATATTAGCATGATTAGCGGTGATAATGTCTTTGCAATTTTAATAATGTGGTTGATTGTTTGTTGTTTACGCCGCACGCAGCAATATTCCAGCTATATGGTGGCGGTCTGTAAACAATCGAGTCTGGACCAGACAATCCAGTGAGCAACATTATGGGCATCAATCTACGCAATTGGGATGCGATGACATGTGTCAAACAAGTCCGCGAGCTTCACCACCCGATCCTGTTTGTCTCCTTTTATAACAAGCGTGGGTTGCTGAAGAACAATTCTAGCCCAGATCTTCATGGGTACAATGTAATTGAAGTCTCCTGTATGTAATAGGGCATATTTAATGTTAATTGTTTGTTTAATGCCGCAGTCAGCAATATTACAAGTATATGACAGTTGTCTGCAGCGTATCTGGATCAGACAATCCTGTGATTGATATCATGAGCATCAATCAACCCAAATTGGCTATCAATGAAGTCATCAGTCAAACCGTTTGATCAGATAATGAAAACAAAATACCATTTGGACTGGGGTTAAATGTAACATATACTTGAAATCATACTGGTGAGGTGACGAAGAATGACGATAGGCGAGGTGAAATTGGGTTTAATGTCGTGCTTGAGAATATTTCGCTCATATGACGACGTGCATGCGTATGTATGTGTAGGTGAGGCTGCTTGTACTAGCCCAGACTGAAGCTGGTTTTATAGTGCTAGCCCACTTTTGGTATGACGCAGTCGGGAATCGAACCCGCGACCTTCCGCTCTCCGGGCGGGCACTCTAACCACTACACCACGGAGGCGGTCCTCCCAGCAAAACATGGTAGTGTTGTATGTGGCTAGGAAATAGGCTAGGTGGTCAGGATTGCTGACTTGGTCACTTGTCTGGTACTCTGAAAATGTGGATTGCGGGCACAAATATTCCATTTTATGCAGACTACAAACATGGATGTGGATCATGGCTGCACTGGGCGTTAAACACCGAACAAATCAAGCACAAAGTCACACAAGCAAGCAGTAGATCGTGGATGAGTTGAAGTACTATTTTTTTCTGAGGCTGGCAGTTTTCCAGAGCCAAGACCCTCTTTAAGGACAAGCTGCGAGAGTGGTCCGTCTAAATCAGTAGCTGTGTGAATTCATTCATAAGACTTCTGCAACACGCTTACTTCTGCCTCGGTGATATCAGAATATTTGAACATGTTTCAAATTCACGAAAATACCCAACCGACTGGTGCTATCTTACATGGTTGTTGCGAGTCATTGTTTTTGTTAGATGTTGTTCTGAGTGTCTGCTGTGAGGCATGTTGTTAAGGTGCTGAAGAAACGCTGTGATCCTTCACAATAAAGAAGTTGACATCCATAAAATTCTTGCCTTTAAGGTGATGTTGTTTTAAGGTATAATTGTTTAAGGCATAAGGTTATTAAATTGTTTTAAGTGGTACTCTGTTGATTTAAGAGTGTTATCTACTGATTGTTATTAACCTATTGCAAAGCCAAATTTAGTTGCACTGCTTTGTTGCAATATATAATGAAAGATATATGCTTTTGACCAGACAGACCAGTGGTTGAGAGCATGGGAAAACAAATAAGTGAGTCATATGAGTGAAATATTCTCAAGCACGACGTTAAACCCAATTTCACCTCACCTCACTTTTTGCTGGGACGGATCTAACCATGAGTGAGTGAGTGAGTGAGTGAGTGAGTGAGTGAGTGAGTGAGTGAGTGAGTGAGTGAGTGAGTGAGTGAGTGAGTGAGTGAGTGAGTGAGTGAGTGAGTGAGTGAGTGAGCGAGCGCATGAGTGAGTTTCAACCACTGGGTTATCCCACTGCCTTTATGCACCAATACGAAGTCCCAAAAAAACATTCAAAGTAAATTTAAGCCTACCAGATTTTTAATCATAGCATATTTGTGAGTTTAATTGATCGTTAAATTTGAGTACATGAGATAGTAACTAGTTTTAAATTCTGTTTGTCATATTCTAATTGGATATGCTATTTTACTGTCCTTTATCGACATGTTTATAGAATTTAACCTTATTTACCATGAAAGTTGAACTTGTTTTAGTCATGATATGGCTGAAATACCGTGACTATAAATTTTAATCACTCATTCTTGTTCAACACAAAAGTAATTCAAGCTGTTAGAAATAGTTCTCCATGTCATTATGTACCCATGAAGATCTGGGTTGAAATTTATCTTCAGCAACCCATGCTTCTCGTAAAAGGCGACTAACGGGATCGGGTGGTCAGGCTCGCTGACTTGGTTGACACGTCATTGTGTCCCAACTGCATGGATCGATGCTCATGCTGTCGATCTCTGGATTGTTTTTGACATTTTCATGGACCATGCTTGACAAGATGGTAACCTGTGAAGATCCGGGTTCGAATGTCGCAGGAGGTGACAAATGGGATTGGGTGGCGAATTTGGTTGATGCATGACAGCTAGTGGTGGTCCGATTAATTGAAATAATCGAAGATTGGTCGCAATGACTCAATGACCAAGCAATCGATCATGTATTCCCATAATTGAACACAAACGATTTTGGAACGCTTATTTGCATTAACAATATTATCACTAGGTTGGTTTTTGTTACATTTCATAAGCACTACTAGCACGTTCCAAGTCATGACTGAATTTATCTTAAGAGCCCAGGTAAAATTTATGTTCCTAACATATCAGTTATCCTGTAAAGATGTCAAATTTGTAAATGCATAGTGTGCAATTTGCCACACAAAACCCCCGAAAGAACGACATATTTTTTCTTTTTGTTTTGTGCCTTAAGAAACATAACCAGTAAAATTTGATGAATGACGCTAACCAATTATTTTCGATGATTGATCGGTTGTAATGAACCAATCATCAATTATGAGATTTTAACCAATTCCCAAAACAAATGTCAACATATCCCATTTGAGTAGATCGATGGCCATGAAGTCAATCAATGGATTGTCTTGTCCCGACTCGATTATTTACAGACCGCCACCATACAGCTGGAATATTGCTGAGTGCGGCATTAAACTAAACTCAGTCACTCACTCACCCCATGTCATTATGAAGTGGACACATGGTCAAGCCATTGCAAAATATGATCAATTTCTGAATTTCTTGTATACTATATTCTACTATAACCATGTAGGAAGTAAACCCTAGCCGCAATCAGCAATATTCCACCTAATTGCCGGCGGTCTGTAAATAATTGCGTCTGGACCAAGCAATGCAGTGATCAACAGCATGAGCATCGATCTGCGCAACTGGGAACCGATGACATGTGTCAACCAAGCCAGTGAGCCTGACCACCCAATCCCGTTAGTCGCCTCTTACAACAAGCATGGGTTACTGAAGATTCATTCTAACCCGGACCTTCACAGGTCGCTTCAAAGGCGTATTGCGGTATACGGTAGTACCGTGCAGTCACAGTGTTTCACTATCTTGTTTTGAATATAAATTGTCAACAAGATTTATAGCCTGTTTTCAGTCAATAATGAATTCACACCTCAACATGGTTTACTCAGCCATGCGTGGCCTGGGCCAGGCCACGTGGAACAGCTGCGTCGTGTACACAGGACACTAGATGGAACATCTGTACCAACAGGCCATCCAGGAAAGAAAATGAGTGAGGATGGTTTTACGTCGCTTTTAGCAATATTCCAGCAACATCATGGCAGGGAGGCCAGAAATGGGATTCACACATTGTACCCATGTGGGGAATCAACCCGGGTCCTTGGTGTGACGAACGAACGCTTTAACCATTAGGCTACCCCGCCGCCCCAAGGAAAGGAAAAGATCCAGCTCATTTTGCTTGTCTTATGGGTGGACAGACGCTGTGACTTGGCTGACCTCGCTTTGTCAGGTCCCGACTGTGGGCATCTTATGTTTGTTTTTGTTTGCTTGTTTGTTGTTTTACGCCACACTCAGCAATATTCCAGCTATATATACTCGACTCTGGACCAGACAATCCAGTGATCAACAGCATGAGCATCAATCTATGCAACTGGGATACGATGACATATGTCAACCAAGTCAGCAGGCCTGACCACCCGATCCTGTTTATTTAATATCGCCTCTTAAGACAAGCATGGGTTGCTTAAGACCAATTCTAAGAAAGATCTTCACAGATACTTTGCATATGATGTCAATCATTGGATTGTGTGGTTCAGGTTTGATTTTGTACAGGCCATTGTCTTATGTGGGGATCTTGTGGAGTGTGGGGTTAACCTTTTAGATGTGTACAAATGTTTTAAAATTATGCACAAAAGTTGACAAGTTAATAGCATATTCTGTTCATTCAGAAAACTTGCTCAACAATGCTAATTCTGATGATTCAGCAAATGTGCCAACAGACTTCGAAGTATTCATTCTGCTAGTTCAGGAAAATGGAAAATGTATACTCACAGCACTAAAGTCTAGTAAGTCATTTAATTCCTTGTCAGAAGGGACGGCCATTCTATCTCCAAAACGCAGCTGGGCTTTGCTAAAAAGAAAAACAAAGACATTGTAGGAAATAAAGGAATAAGGTAGAACTGAACAGAACAGAAATTTATTGCTTTTTAGGTTGTAAGACAACAGCATATGAAGAACACAATGATTAGGCCTGACCAATTTTATTTCTTGTTTTACGGATTTTTGTCCTCAGAAAACCTAAATGCAGGAGGGGGGAAAAATAAATCACCAGTCAAAGAAATATTCTTCATAAAAACTAAAAGTATTTTAATTTTGCCTATTTATGAAGTGTTTATGGGGCAAAAAACAATCTGAAAATTTTTTCGTGTAAGTTTACATTTTTAGCCAATAAAAACATTACAATTTTCTTTTGTAGCCGGGAAAATCAAATATTTTTTTTCTTATTCTTGATAATATATGACCGGTGGATCTGTAAAACAAGAAATAAAATTGGTCTGGCCTTATATAAATTTTGGTGACAGGGCTGGTAGTCTGAATATAAGACATATAACATACACATATTAAATAGTAGAACATAATACTTTCTTTTACACAGAGGACTTACATTTAAATTTTCACATAAATTTTACAGAAAAAAAGTGACTTCATAATTCACTTTCCCGGTGACTTGTACCTGGTCATGACAGTGTTACAAAAAGTCCAAAGTTTTCGTCATTGACCTACTTTTTCATTTTGAAACAATTGACAACAGTTGACAAAGTTTGGTTTTGTAAAAGTAAGGTTTAATAAATTGGTTTCTAGAATCAACAAAATGGGGACATTCTAACATTGCATGGTATTTATCACTGATAGAGGTATTACAGAAAGTACATATACGCTTGTGTTGAGGTACACCATTCCAACGTCCGACCTCAACTGGTAGACGGTGATTAGATGTACGAAAAAAGAAGCTATTTAATCCAGCTGTTCTGAGGTAAATCGCTTAAATAATTTTTAAATCCAAATTGTGCCTCAAAGATCCAGTAATTTTTGGCCTTTGAGGAATTCAACATATCTGAGAACCAAGTCTGTACATACTGATCCTCTAGCCTTACTCTGATAATGTTTGTAAGAAATGACGATGAAACATGGTGCTGGTTATACCATATGTACAAGAAACCTGTCTCTGTGAAAATAGACTCCAGGCAGTAAGAACTGTACAGAACGCACAAATAAGCTTCATATTCTACAACGTATGAAAGTGAGTATGGCGTTACGCCACTTTTAGCAATGTTCATGCAATATCACGCCAGGGGACACCAGAGATGGGCTTCACGCATTGTCCCCATGTGAACCGAACCAAGGTATTCCGTATAAGCGAGTGCTTTAATCACTAGACTAGCCCACTGTCCCAACTTGAATTAGTGAGTGAGTGAGTATGGTTTTACGCCGCTTTTAGCAATATTCCAGCAACATCACGGCGGGGGACACCAGAAATGGGCTTCACACATTGTACCCATGTGGGGAATCAAACCCGGGTCTTCGGCGTGAGGGGCGAACACATTAACCACTAGACTACCCCACTGTCCCCACTTGAATTAACTGAAGAGGCACAGATGTGTAGAAACAGTTTTTGACACCAATTATCAAATCTACCTGGTCAATGGAACATCCACAAGGTTTCCATACAATACATATTTTATTTTAGAAAGCAACTTGGATCTGTCGACTCTTACCAGTCCAGAGATAATGTCTATCCCTGGTTTGTTTGCTGATTAACACCTTACTTAGGTGAGTGAGTGAATATGGTTTTACGCCGCTTTTCGCAATATTCCAGCAATATCACGGCAGGGGCACCAGAAATAAGCTTCACACATTGTACCCATGTGGGGAATCGAACCCTGGCCTTTGGCAAGATGATCGAATGCCTTAACCACTTGGCTACCCGCCGCACTTCGGATGACAGCCAGGTGAGTATTTTATATCTGATAGTAAAATATACTTCAGTTATGAACTGACATCAGCAATATTCCAGCTATGTGGCAGCAGTAGGTAAATAATCAAGTCTAAACCAGACAATCCAGTGATCAACAGCAAGAGCATCAACCCACCTTATTGGGATTAAAGCTTGTAATTGTCCAGTAAAGCAATAATGCCTACTAAGGGAGCACATATTTTTTTTATTATGCCTATAAACAACAACAACCACACAACCACCACACACACAACCACACGCACACACGCACGCACGCACGCACACACACACACACACCTGCTTTTCCAAACACAAAAATATGAAGGTATTCAAGAACATTTGGATTACCTTTTATAAGTGAGTAGTGAATATGCAATATTCCAGCAATATCACGGCAGGGACACCAGAAATGGGCTTCACACATTGTACCCATGTGGGAAATCGAACCCGGGTCTTCAGTGAGTCGAGCAAACGCTTTAACCACTAGTCTACCCCTCGGCTTCTATTTCAGATCATGTCATGGCATGACAGTTTAACTATAGTGTGAAAGAATTGTTTTTTTAAAAACTTCTTTTGAGAATATATTTTCTTTTCAGTTTTAACATAACCCTTTGGGTATTTCCTTTACGAGGAATAAATTACACCACTTTTGGTCCTGTTTTCTTGACAACTAGTAACTGATGCCACGGTAATTTCAGGGTATCATCTGAGTTGATAAGAGGGTTAATCTTTTTGTTTCACTTCGAGGGTAACTGCAGAAAATGAGTTTTTCCAGATGCCAATTAACGACAAGGAAGGACAACTCCTAGCATCAACCTCACAACAAACTGTGTTATAAAAAATACTGTACTATGAGAATCTTTTTTTACTATCAGGCCAGACCAATTTTATTTCTTGTTTTACGGATTTTTGTCCTCAGAAATCCTAAAAGCAGGAGGGAAAAATAATAATATAAAAAATCGCCAGTCAAAGTAATATTCCTTTTAAATATCAAAAGTATTTTACTCTTGACAATTTATCTAAAACATTTTCTTGCACATGTACATTTTTGGCCAATAAAAATATTAAAATTTTATTTTTATAGCTAGGAATGTTTTTTCCCCTTCAATCTTGAACAAATATGACCGGCGGATCCGTAAAACAAGAAATAAAATTGGCCTGGCCTCAGTCTGCAATACTCTAGATTAACCAGCTAGTCTCTGAAATGAACATATTTTACAGGAAAAAAAACAGTTCATAAAAAAAATGATATAATGAAAAGAAGCCCTGAGACTAAACTGTGGAAATCTTGACTTGGCACATATTCTAGACTTGCATGGGCTTTCTAGGATATGTTTGTTTCAGGGTCTGTATGACAAACTAGCATATACTCCTGATACATGACAGATGTCTATAAATAGTCCAGCCTGGATCTGATAATCCAGTGATTGATAATGTTAGCAAAGATCCATACAGTGACATAACAAATGCCAGCTACCAAGCTACTGATTCTGACCATCCGATAAATTTAGTCCCCTATTCCGATCAGGATCGGGTGGTCAGTCTCGCTGACTTGGTGGACACATGTCATCATATCCCAGTAGCGATGCTTATGCTGTTGATCACTGGGTTGTCTGGCCCAGACTCAATTATTTACAGACCACTGCCATATAGCTGGAATATTGCCGAGTCAGGGGTGGAAATAGCCCATTGCCCGATGTCCGGTTCAGTGGGGTTTTTTCTGTCGTAAAGCAAATTTATTTATCACGCTGTACCGGTGTCCAGTTGTCTTTCCAATATGTTAATTATGTTGTTTATTTAAAAATCAACAAGAAAATCAGCCGATATAGTGGAAAAGTTATCAGGGCAAGTGATTTTACATGTGCACTAGCAAGTTATTTCCACCCCTGCAGAGTGCGGTGTAAAACTAAACTCACTCACAACCAGCATAGGTTGTAAATTCCTTCCCTAACCCAGCAGCACTATAGAAGCACATTTCAGAAACAAACCCAAGAATACTGAAATAATCCTTTAATTCCACACACAAAAAGACTACGTAAACTGTCAACTCTTAAAAAAAGTTATTGCAAAAAAAAAGCTACTTTCCTAATTACTACAATTACTATTATTAACCCATACCACACCATTAAATAATCATAACAAATTCCCCGAGTCCTTAAAGACTTGGTTTTCCCCAGAGTGCACAGGTGGGTTTGTTCATTCGGACGAACCTGACTTCAGTTAATCAGTGATAAATTGCGTTTTCTCATTTCATTTCTCACACACATTAAAGACATGGCGCTTTAGATCTTCTCAAGTCAAGCAGTGATCTACGTGAAAACAGGTATTTACGATCAGTCAAGTAAACACACCACATCATTAAAGGTGACATGGACACTTGCCTTTATGACAGAGACACAGCAAACCTGCTCATTAATAATTACACAATTAATATCATTAAGTGACAACTTAATGGATTCAATTACTTGGAAGAACCGTTTGGGTTACAATGTACATATTCTCCTGTGAAGAGAGACATCTGCATCAGAAAACTAACAATTGTTTGAAGTCATCAAAACATCTTCAACTCGGTTTACTCATTAAGGTAATGTGTAAGTGAGTGGAGCGTTGCTGCGCTATTAATTGTTGGCTACTGGATGGAAGATTTGCGAGTGCATATATGTGCTGAGTTAGGTAGACAGCAAGAAAGAGCTTCACACACTGTACCAAAGTTCAAGTGTGTGTGTGTGTGTGCGTGTGCGAGGCTTAACACCGCTTTTAGCCATATTCCAGCAATTTCACGGTAGGGAACACCAGAAATGGGCTTCACACATTGTACCCATGTGGGGAATCGAACCCGGGTCTTCGGCATAAGGAACAAACGCTTTAACCACTGGGCTACCCCACAAACCCAACAGAAGATCAAACTGTTCAGAGACTTTTTCAAAAGATGAAAGCCACCTGACACTTCAGAAAACATAACATTTCGTTTCACTGGTAATGTTTCAAGAATGTAGTGAGCCATTTTCATATCACCCTCCCATCAAGGATCTGTAGCACATCCACAGGATATCTTGCCGTCCGTATTGCTGTTATAAACCAGTGTATAAGCCTGTATATAAAGCAGGATGCATAAACTGCCTGTATGATTGTATCAGATATCCAATTGAGCATATCACAGTCAATCAATTAGGTGAGGTGAGGTGAAACTTGGTTTAACGTCGTGCTTGAGAATATTTGGCTCATCTGACGACGTGCATACATGTGTATGTGCGGCTGCTTGTACTAGCACAGACTGAAGCTGGTTTTATAGTGCTAGCCCACTGAGATACCATGCCGCAGTGAAGCATGAATACCCCACTCAGACACATTATACTGACTCCGAGCTGACCAGTCCTTGTTGTACCCATTAATGCCAAGCGCCAGGCAGGGACCAACAAGTACCATATTTTAACGTCTTTTGATATGACGCGGTCGGGGATCGAACCCGCGACCTTCCTCTCTAACCACCACACCACGGAGGTGGCCCTCAATCAATTAGGAATTCACATAGATCCGGGTTAGAAATGGTCTTCAGCAACCAAGCTTGCCATAAGAGACAAAACAGATTCAGGTGGTCCGATCTACTCACTTGGTTGACATATATCATTGTATACCAGCTGCACAGATTGATGCTCATGCTGTTGATCACTGGATTGACCATGAAAGTATAACTTGTATTAGTCACGATATGGCTAAAATACTGCTGGCGTGACTATAAATTTTAATCACTCTCTTGTTAAACACAAAAGTAATTCTAGCTGTCATGAATAGTTCTCCATGTCATTATATACCCATGAAGATCTGGGTTGGAATTGACCTTCAGTAACCCATGCTTGTCATAAAAGGCAACTAATGGAATCAGGTGGTCAGATCTACTCACTTGGCTGACATATATCACTGTATCCTAATTGCAGAGAACGTACTCATGCTGTTGATCACTGTATTGGCTGGTCCAGGATAAATTATTTACAGATTGCTGTCTCACAGGAATATTGCTGAGTGTGGCGTTAAACAAGGAATATTGCTAGCAGTTCTTTAAAAAATTCTCAAAACTTCCAGCTGACCTGCTATATATAAAGTTAAATATTAGTCTTCATAAGCTATTTATTCTACCTGTATCAAGTGAAATATTACTTCTTTCGGACTCGACTCACAAAACAAAACCTAAAAATCTCCAAACATATTTTTCCAAACCAAAAAACCTTCCCAGGAACTGAACCATCTCAAATTCCACATAGACAGTATATTTCTCACCACTTGATATACCAACCCACCATAGATCGGACCAGCTTTCCTAATCCTGCAGGTGTGTATTGCGCCCAAATACGTCTCACATAACCCCTATCCTTCTGAAGTAACTGCTCAGAAACAGTATCAACACGCAGTGCTTGACATACTTATCTCCCCTGGAGTACCTCCATGTGTGTTAATATTCATATCCAGGACATGTGCTACTGTTCGTATCTCCCACCTGCTCGCATCGTATCACCTGCCGTGTGTAAACACATGCTGCAGCGACAGGTTATCCACCAGCAGTGCAGTCAACTAACAATTCAAATTGAAGTATCGCTGCTCTAGCGAAAAGGGAACATGTTGCCACAGGTGATAGGCCATGTTTTATTGCTTGTAAACAACACACTCAGCAATATTCTTGTCAGTTGTTTGTTGTGTAATCGGCATTATTGCTTTATGATAACTGTTTGTATATACGAGAATCTGAACAGGAGAAAGGGGCGGTGGGGTGGTCTAAAGGTAAAAGCGTTGGCTCGTCATGCTAAAGCCCCGGGTTCGATTCCCCACATGGGTACAATGTGTGAAGCCCATTTCTGGTGAGCCCCGCTGTGATATTGCTGGAATATTGCTACAAGCGGCGTAAAACCAAACTCAGTCAGTCAGACAAAAGGAATATTGATACACAACGTTGATATCCTTATATCAACATCCAACGATAAATTATTAATCATAACAATAAGATGCACTAGTGTGATGCTGCGATAAGACTTTGGTTGTCAGCTCCAGAGCTGGAGAATCCTGTGATTGATATCATAAGCATTCATCTACATGATTGGAATATGTAGACCTACATGACCTCAGTGTGTCTGGCTATCCAATCTTGTCAGCCACTTCTTAAGACAAACATGACCGATTCTAACCCTCATCTTCACACAGAGAAATAGTATGGATGGGCATGAAAGGTCAATGAAAGTGTCATCAGTGACATTTAAAACAAGAAAGTTCTCTGTGGCTAATGATATTCCATATACATAGTCTACCTGTAAATAATCAAATTTGGACCAAGCAATCCAGTGACTGATAGAATTAACCATTATCCACTCTATGAGGGTAGGCAGATACACAACTAGGCCTAATGTGAGTGAGTGAGTTTCTTTACAATCAAGCCAAGTGTTTGGACTAACAACAGTTCTAATCTTTGTACAAGTGCCCAGGCTATAAACCATTGGTTTGATCAAAAAGTAGATTATTTACAACCAGTTATACAGCGGCAACGTTGGGTAAGCGAGTATGGTTTTATGCCGCTTTTAGCAATATTCCACATCGCACATTGTACCCATGTGGGGAATCAAACCCAGGTCTTTGGCGTGATGAGCAAATGCTTTAACCACTGGGCTACCCCCTGCCCCTGGGAACACCAGAAATAGGCTTCACACAAAAACAATGTGGGGAACAGATCCTGGATCTTCAGCATGACAAGCTGAACGCTTTAACCACACGGCTACCCTGCCATACTGACAATAAACACCAATGATCCCACACTCAGCAGCCCGCGCACAGCTCCAAATCACCTGTTTATTTGCATAAAGTATGCTCAAGACATTACCAAAGCTCTATTGATTTGAATTGCTAGCACACAAATAATCATGACATTTCAAAAACCCACTAATATAACAACCTTCGTGTAATTCCCAAACACAGGATTTCACCCTGCGAACAAAAACATAATTTTGCACATCTTTATTCAGGCCTTAAAAAATGTTGTGATTCCGATTACCCAACCGACCCTTGAATTCTGGTGACAACCCTTTTTTTAAATGTGTTATTAGTTTGTACTTTACTTCTACAAAAACTGTAAAAAAAAAATGTAAAAAACAAAAAATCCTACCTACCTACCTTAAATTTTAAAGAGGTGTAATTGGAACCACAACACTATTTGGCCTTACTGATCGAATCAGGGATTATTTTAAACTCTCTTGTAGACAATAACAAACAAAAGGCTACATATCATTTTATTGTAATGGAGACATGCATCAGTCTTGTGATCTTAACAGTGAGACAACACATGAGCGAAAACAATTAAGTTCAATGTAAAAAAGGATTTTAAGCAGTATCATTTTCTTAACACCCCATTGATTAAAAAATACCCAATTGACTTGATTCAAGCGAGTATGCATGTGAATGATGACACAAGTAAATATTCAATGTCTTGAAGAATTTTCTGGCAGTCTGACCCTGACATATTTGACAAATGAACAAAATACAACATTAAAAACCAAAAGTATTCCACTGTCCATTGCAAATAAATTCAAAATATATTTTCCAAAAGTGCACCACCAAAAACAACAAGTCAACTGTCCACTGTTTTGATGCAATAAACATTTTTTTTAAATGTTGACAACTGGTATATGTATGTGACATCAGCTGACTTCGGGATACCAACTGTTACATCAATCTCTCATCAACTGTTCGCAAACGGGTCAAAGATCTGAGCACTTCCGAAACTGTCATCGCTCTTCATATTTGCAACCAATTGTTTTGCTAAAATTAACTGAACTTATTGTTCTATTCTGGTAACAGCTATGGAATGGTAAACAAATTTTACCCTGGTGAATATGTATAGAAAAATACCTGTGGTTTAAAGGTTGAGGTTTACCATGTTTAGACTGGTCATATAGGGTTAAGAATATCTTGGATACATCAGGAATAAATCAACACTGAAGGAAAGATGGTTTCAGATATTTACAATGGGATACCAAAACATTGACTACAGATTCTCCCCCACCCCACCCCTGACACACACACACAAAAGAGTATTATATTACTTGAGAACATACCCTCTGTCCACTAAAAAGTTATTTCTTTTCTAAAAAAGGGCAGGTAACTCTAACCCGCTTCCGAGAAACGTGTTCTCACCATGAGCGACACACAAAGGCTACCATGCCTGTGCAGGTTATGAGAGGCATTTTGGGCCTGAAGAGTGCAAGATAAACATATCACAACTGAAATATTTAATCAGTTTAGGAAAACCCTAAAACAGTTTACCATTTGTGTCATAAGTATTTCAGACATATTAGCATAACACAAGAACTGGACTTCACATGTACTCAAGATGGGAATCAAACAAGGCCCTTCGGCATGACAAGTCAATGCTTTAGCCACTCAGATACTCTACCCTTCTTAAACAAGCCTGCACTCTTGAATGATGTTACTGTTATCTGGTGATGTCATTGCATTGTTTGATGATGTCATTGCATGATGTCACGGTCTTGTTTGATGTCACTGCATGTCACCGTCTTGTTTGATGTCATTGCATGTCACTGTCGTTTGATGTCACTGCATTGTTTGATGATGTCACTGTCCTGTTTGATGTCACTGCATTCACTGTTTGATGTCACTGCATTGTTTGATGTCACTGCATTCACTGCTTGATGTCACTGCATACATTGCATGATTTCAACGTGTCGTTTAATGTCATTGCATTGTTTGATGATGTCACCGTCTTGTTTGATGTCGTTGCATTGCATGATGTCACTGCATCCATTCATATGTCACTGCACTGTTTGATGATGTCACTATTGTTTGATGACATCATTGCATTGTTTGATGATGTCACTACATTGTTTGATGACATTGCATTGTTTGATGTCACATTGTTTGATGACATCATTGCATTGTTTGATGATGTCACTACATTGCCCAATGTTGCAGCATTGTCTGATGATGTCACTGTAAAGTTTGATGTCATCACATTGTCTCATGATGTCACTGTGCTGCTCAAGGTACAACATTATTTGATGTCCCTACAGCCCTTGAAAGAGTCAATGCATTTTTCTGATGGCATTCTGACGGCATCATGTATCAGACAACTGTCAACTCAGCAATTCAAGAAATATCTATGTTTGGATTCAATGTTTGAAGCAATGACATTTAAACACCTCATCGTTGAGCCTGGACAACAATCAAGTCCCTGGTCTCCATCAGGTATCATAGTTATGTGATCACACTTCATCATGTTTGCTTCTCAAAACTGAAATATCAGAAAGATTCTCTTCGAAACAAGAAATAACATGGTATTAACATTAGTGTAGCCATGGTAACAAAAGTATCAAATTCAGGGATGTCCCTTTCAGTATTCCAAGAATAGACTGACAGTCGTTTAAACCGATCAACAAGCCGTGCATACATGCCTGACTAACTTACAACTACTATAACACAAAGGCCATTAATGTTAAATATCTGATTTTTGTCCAAATCTTCTGCTAATTATCGTTTGGTTTCCACATTAAATTCAACACTTTTCTTATAAAAATGAAACAAAAGGACATGTGGCAATTCAACATCAATTGAAATCTGGGGCTAGGGATTTTTCACTTTTTTCAAACTTTATTATCAAAGTGACTGCAAATATATTTTTGTCTCTCTTGGAAATCATAAAATTATCCCCATTTAAAAGAACAAACCGTGATATGAGGAAAGCAACTGATGACTGATCAATCATTCTTTCAGTAGATTTCACTTTATAATCCATATCATGTTAGATTAACAATGACTTTGTAAAAGAAAATAAAGCTTAACATTAAAAAACATCTCAACCAATGTGTGGACTATCATCATATTGACCTGTGGCAATCAGAAAAACAAATACATGTCCAGGTATGGCATAGAAATGTCATGTTTTACTTTTTACCCCATAAACCCAATTTCCTAGAAATGTTTGACATTTTCAAAAGATACTATTTTCAGGAAGACTTATTACAAACAGAACATTCACAGCTTATCCACCTTTAAGCAACACCAAATTCATTAATACCTTTTCATCCTCATAATTAAAAAAATACCATTGTTTATTTTAATCTTATTGTTTTTAAATGCACTGGTATCCAGGTATCCGTTCATATTCCTTGGCCATGGATGACATTTACTTAAAGCTTGAATGTTTGGTTGGGAGTATGAATATGATGCATTTTAAGTACTAAATAGAGGGAACATACTTCGGTCGGTATTGTGGGACAATATAATGATGAAATGCAGGAGTTAGTAAAAAGAGTTCATCACAAAAATCTCCTATTATAATATTGTCCAAACTTCAAGTTGAAATGCCACCAGTTTTGACTGTGTGAAAACACAAAATAGAATGCAACCATGATATAAATTTTCTTATATCATACAGCTAGGGGTGAGAAAATCATCTTGGATAGATATCCTTAATCATGATTTACAGGAGAAATGCTAACACGCACCAGAATTATAACATAGATCTTACGCAATCACAAGTCTAAAATATGACCTTTCAAAACATTTTCACTAATTAAAACATGTGACAAGCTGTTTCCGAGGTTCAAAATAAAATCCTTTCATATTGAAAGAAGTGCTCGCCAATGTGTATGTATATACACCTGGGTTTTCCCCATGTAGATGAAATATCTTTCTGTGGACTGAGCGTTTGTTTATTTACTTAACACCTACCTAGGTAGCATGCCACTGAGGTGACAGTTTTAATCATTTAAAAGTTGTGTTGGAGTCCTCAATAAAACTGGTGTTAGTGCACCCCAAGGACACAGAGTATCAAGCACTTTCTGAACATAACACGAACTGAAGTTGGGACGATGCCGGACTGACGGGAAACCGGATTGAATATGCAACACTACCGATGACAGTTGTTTATTTACGTATCCTGATATACGAACGTGTATTTTGAATATAAATTATTAAAGGGCAAAATACGAGATATACCGCCCAGTGGAACAAAGTATCAAGGCACGGGAGATAACAGAGGAATATATGACAATAGCAGCCGAGTCATAGATTTTCTAGCATCTGGGGATTAAATATTCATATCGCACAGCTGAAGATCAGATGCGGTGCCAGGTGTTCTGTTCTCGCGAAATCTCAGGAGGCATCGCGTGAAGCCCTCGTGCAGCAACAGTTGGACAATACAAGATGTGGAATAACGGATTTCGGAGAGGTACAAGACTTGGAGGATGCAGTCATTGGACCAAATCAACTTTGAGGGAAACAGTGGAAAAGAATTATAGAGCGATCGGACGCCGATATTCTAGCAGTAGCATAACAACAGGTTACACTTGACACCTATGCCACGGGGCAAATTTATGACGGTCAATATCCAGTCGCACTGTCACCATTTCAGAAATTAATTTTGCAGATTTTGAAGAATTCTTATATACAATAGGCAAGGAGTTAGACAAAATGGCGACCCGAAAGCACGCCGCTGGCTTACCTTCTATTCCCCTGGTCCCATGGGCTTCCCTGGTTTGCCATATTGCCTGGCGTCTGCATTCTGCAGCCTTGACGAAGCTTCTCCCAAGTTATTGGTACTTTCCAAAAATCTTCAACACAATTTTGAGAATATACAGTATCACCTTAAAACATACACACTGTCATTCTACTACGAGTGCTCTTTGTTGAGCTGGCCTCATCACTTGCAAATACATATTCCTCCGCCAAGCGATATCAGCCATATTTTCCTTGTATATTCACCACTGTGCACTATTTCCTGCTCCAGTTCTTCAAATTATATCTTTACGTACTTGTTGCTTTAATAATAGCGGATGTATATGAAGAGGTACAAAAATATGTTTTCACCTTAGGGGTCTATTCTCAAACCGCGGACGTTGCGATCAAAAGTCGGTGTAAAGAGGCCAGTGTTTTCATCCTTTCTTCCTCGCAGCCATTGTAAGCCAAGGCCTGATTGGTGTGATTGACAGATAGACTCTGCGTCTCAACCAATCAAAACATGGCATAGTACAGTTCAACCAATCCTTGACTTTCATCCCGCGCGAGGTGTTGAGCTCACGTGCCGGGCTTATTGATCTCTTATAATAGACGGAGTGGATTTTAAATCGTCGCTTATCCGAGTATGCAGTTCAAGTTATGCACAATATAGACACTACACCAAGACTAGCCTCGCAGGTCGAGATTTAAAAGCCTTCGCTGCGTCTCACTCGTGCCGGCCACGCGCTGGTGAGGTCATCTGATGTGAGACATTTGGCGCGTGGTGCACGTGGCAAGAAATGTACCTAAGGGTGTTAATTACACCTGTCCGTTAATTACACCTGTGCTTATTTAGAACCATGTGCTGAGAATGAGATTTGTGATTGGTTGTTGAAATTAGTACTTCCTCATTTAAATGGCTGCCGTTAAAAAGCCCAATTATTCCACTGTGTATGATGTTGTTATTGGCTCAAATAATAAATCGAATGACTAATTAGCGACAGATTTGCTATTTTATATCTGATTATATCGTTAGTCGTTACCGAAGCATATAATTTGCCATTTGTTGATGATTGCCGATAAGAAAATACCTAAAATTGTCAGGTTGAACTATACTCACGAGCAAAAGAAACGCAGTAGCACTATTTGTATGATAATGATGCTTTTTCCCTATTGATGTGATCATAATATTTTGAATTATTTTTTAATTTAACGACAGACATATTTAGTATTTATAGTTCTAAAAGGTTTACACAGGATGAGTATGGTGTCGCGAACGAAGTGTTACATATCTGATTTTACTTTCCAATAATATTCACTTTTTAACTATTATACCATACATACCACTGTGGTACTGCTCATACCCCCCACCCCCACCCCTACATTCCCTGTTATACCAAGTCTGCAACTGTCGCTGGTATTGCGACTGCTGCTACTACGACTACTGCTTCTGCTGCTGCTTACATTATCACAACTACTGCCACTACCAGGGGCGTAGCTACCGTTATTAAAAAAAGCCCGGGCTTAAACATGATCGTTGTTAATAAGCTTGAGCAAGCCATCAATACTATCTAAATTTAACCTTGCAACCTATCGGGTTTACACGCAACAACTGGCTTGCTTCGCGCCTGACTGCTACTGCAACTACTGCTGCTACAACTACTGCTACTACTACAACTACCTCCGCTGCTGCTACTATTACACTTCTGTAACTACCGCTTATATTATTACAGGGGTGGTGGCGTAGCCTAGTGGTTAAAGCGTTCGCTCGTCACGCCGAAGATCCACATGGGTACAATGTGTGAAGCCCATTTCTGGTGTCGGCACAATAGTAAACTCACTCACTCACTGATATTATTACAACTATTGTCGCTACTGCTACAACTGCCGCTACTTCTGTTAATGCCACTGTCAATTTTTAAAACGACTTTCGGTACTGCTAAAACTGCAGCTACTACTACTACTATTACGACTTGTGCTACTACTGATGCGGTGCCTAGTGGTTAAAGCGTCATCACAAAGACCCGGGTTCGATTCCCCCCAATATTGCTAAAAGCGGCGTCAAACCAAACATTGTGGGGACAAGGAGGGATTTCACAAAAACTTTATACAGACATGTATTATACTACTCACACTTTGCTAAGGATCACAAAAATTCCCAACTTTACTTAAACATAAATTTATAATTTGAAATTGTATCCATTTAAAACTGGATAATTATAATATGGTAACCCTTCTTTAGGCAAACAACCTCTTTAATCTAACCTTATGAACTTGATACATGAGTAACCATAAAAATGGTTTTCATGGCACCAATCAACCATTTTGCAAATCATGGAACGAGTCATTGACAAATAAACAATACATGTCTATAGCAGGTATGGGATCCACAAGATGTAATGACATACTGAAACCTACTAACCATGCTTACAATAAGCTTAGATATTTAAACCAAATTTGACCCCACATCATAGTTTTCTGTTGAATCAATGATCTGATCCTTAGCAAAGTGTTAATAGTATATACAAAACACGATCCCGAAAATTCACGAGTTTGAAAAGCACAACCGCATTAGCTCTAGTTCCAATCATTGCGCAGCGAGAACGAAATATGGCAGTAAAATATGTAATCAGTACATGAAAGTTATATAAAAATAACAATTCGTCAAATGTATGTTTAAACATTAATAATATTCCCGCCATATTCTTCACAAACACCTCGTCCATCTTTCTATATACTGTAAGACTCGCAAATAGCTTATAACATTGCTGATTGCGGCGTAAAACTCAACTCACTCACAAACAAGGCTAAGTGTCATAGTTCACCTAACGATCTCACTGGCGTCGTATTTTGCTCTGTGGAGTTGCGCCCCCTGTGTAATCAGGATCCGCTTCTCCTATTCTTATTCCAGATTATGATTTTTGGTCTGCATCAATCCAAAGTTCGTGAATGTCACTATTTTAAAGCCCCGTTCACATGCACCTGCTTGCACACATATGTATAAATACACACATGTGTAAATCTGTCATGTGAACGCATTTACTCACGGATGTAAATATACACTAGGTGCAAATTTACATGTGGTCAGGACCAGGTGCAAACGTATATATTTGCAAATTTGCACTGTGAGTAAATTGTGTCATGTCATCTTCATTTAGGGGAAACGTTACATATTCCGGAAACAAAACATCACATTTAGTCTGACAAACGTCATGAATGCATTTACAAACTGTGGACTTCCCCCCCAAACACTAAACAAATTCCCCACAGTTCTATATTCTGAAGTTGAAGCCATCCAGCATATTGCGTTTCTTACATCCAAAGGTTGGCGAACAGCTTGGTCACTATCTTTTATGTACTCCTGCAGTTGTGTGCAGATAAGATGGAAAACCCCTTTGTTCATTCGAAAATCATTGTACCAGTCTTTGTCGTTCCACCAAACAGACTGTCTTTCTTTCTTCCAGAGTGGTATATCTTGTGACAAACCTATTGCAAGAGCAGTACATATCTGATACTAGGGCTGGGACGGGTAGGAAAAAAATGGAATCGAGTATCCGCATGTACTTACCCGAATCGGAATCGAGTACCCGGAAATGTAAGGAATAAAGCGCTTCTGTCAACTTTCTGAATATTCAATCACGAGTTGACAGACATTTTTCAAGAAAACTTGAAATAATAGCAATAGGACACTGAAATTAAGCTATATAATTTGCGTTTGTTTAAACAATATAGAGAGTAACACCATTACTTACATTCCTCCTTAAAACACAGATTGAACTTTTCGCTCCTGCTGTTACTGTAACTTGACTACTCACTGCTCATGCGCAGATATATAGATATATATATATGTAGTCGTTAATAATAACCTCTATTAATCGGACAATACCAATGATGCAAATGAGTGCTACGTCAATCATTAAAAAGACAAGTTATTATCTGCCCTTGCCATTACAGAATTCTCTCCTTTTCCGGGTACTCGATTCCTAGAAATAGGACTCGATTCCAGCTGTTCCCGACCCGGATTCGAATACCCGAGTACCCGTCCCAGCCCTATCTGATACTGCGTGTTTCTTCTTAAGCCCCAGTGATAAGACAACATCGTTCTCTGTTGAAGTTCAGAGAAAAAATGAGACAATTTAATACATTTATTATTTACACTTTCAAGTCTCCTCACTCTACATAAATTCGATGTGAACGCAAAGTAAATATACTATTACACACGTATGTATATTTACACGTGCAAATTTACATACATGAGTAAATTTTGTGTTTGTGAATGTCGCTTAAGTGGTAAAGGTCTACGATCTGATTCCATCTGAGCTGTTTTGGCCACATCAAGATGAGGGACCACGACATAGGTAAAACACTATTAAGAGCGGCACGTAACACGTGTACACTCTCACATGATTACATCACAGACAGGAAGTTACAAGCTCGTCGCAGCGATAACACTGCCCCCGCTATTCACGTCAAGATTGTTGATATGGCTCGCACTGACAACTGCACTGTGATAGAGTTCAGACTTTCAAAGGCCGATTCAGTGCTGCAACTGCTGCACGGGTGCTTCACCTTCTACTACTACCACTACGACTGCTGCAACTACTACTACTACTACTACTACTACTACTACTAAGAAGAAGAAGAAGAAGAAGATCCGGGTTCGAACTGGTCTTCAGCAGCCCATGCTAACGGGATCGGGTGGTCAGGTTGACACTGGGTTGACACGTGTCATTGTATCCCAATTGCGTAGATCGATGCTCATGCTGTTGATCACTAGATTGTCTGGTCCAGACTCGATTATTTACAGATCTCCGCCATATAGCTGCAATATTGTTGAGTGTGGCGTTAAGCAACAACCCAACCAACCAACTATTACGACGCCCCGCATAAACGTCGTACACCCTTAGCCGTCGTCGAAGAGTATACTCACCGTCACGGCTTCGTTGCCAGGGATGTCGTCTGTCTCACAGTCCCTGAACCACATTATTTTCCCTACAGCCTAGCCTTCCCTGTAGTGCTAAAGCCCTAAATGAAGCAAGTCTAGATTTCCCCAGGTTCTGAATCTCTTGTCTCCCTAGGTCTCCTTTTCAATTTAAATGGGCTTGTTTGTTACCATCAAAATTATATATATTCAGAGACTAAGCCTTAGTCTACCAGGGATGGTGCATGCAGTGGGAGTTCTGTCTGGAACTTGTGTGTCGGATGTTTGGTTCGAATTGTGGAGTGAGTGAGTTAATATTGTTTTACGCCGCTTTTAGCAATATTTCAGCAATATCACGACGGGTGACACCAGAAATTGGCTTCACACATTGTACCCATGTGGGGTATCAAACCCGGGTCTTCGGTGGGATTTAACCACTAAGTTACACCATCGCTCTTTTCTTGGTTTGGACCCGTGAAGATCAGGGTTAGTATTGATTTTCAGAAAACCAATACTAACCCGGATCTTCAAGTGAGGATTGAAGGGGAAGGACATATATGTCCCTGTGGCATCAAGGGGGTTAAGAGGGATCTCGTGGTCAGGCTCGCTGACTTGGTTGACTCATGACATCGTTTCCCAGTTGCGAAGATCGATGCTCATGCTGTTGATCACTGGATTGTCTGGTCCAGACTCGATTATTTACAGATCGCCGCCATCTTTCTGGAATATTGTTGAGTGGGGAGTAAAACTAAACTCACTCACATTCTTGGCTGGGTGTTGTCACGGGTGAGCCCGTCTGGGGGCTGTCACGGGTGAGCTTCGCTTGGTATTGTCACTGGTGGGCTTGGCTAGAAGTTGCCACGGGTGGGGTTGTCACGGGTGGGCTTGGCTAGGGGTTGTCACGGGTGAGCTCGTCTGGGGGTTGTCACGGGTGGGCTTAGTTAGGGGTTGTCGGCTTGGCTTGGGGTTGTCACAGGTGGGCTTGGCTAGGAGTTGTCACGGGTGGGCTTGGCTAGGGGTTGTCACGGGTGGGCGACCAGTACAGGGACTGGCTCTGACGTGAATGTCAGTTGAAGACGTCGCCATCATTGCCATATGTTCCAATAGACGTTGTATTAACAACGACGTCACGCAGTGAGATTCAAGCATTCCTGCGGCTCGCCATCTGTCATTTTCACTAATGCGTGGCATGGTGATTTCTCATTAAACCTGTCAAAAGTTGTGTTTTTTTCTGCTATCTGCATTTCCGGATTTGCTCAGGATTGCAATGACATGGTGTATCTGAACTTTAATAGTAAACAAGAGAAACAAATTCCAACTGTTTGGGAATTTGTGTAAAGTGTAGGCCCCCGGTACCATAGGCTGGCGAGGAGTAGGCTTGGCGATGACTAGGTCCACGATATTACGTGCTGGCGAGAAGTAGGCCTCGGTACCACGTGCTGGCGAGGAGAAGGCCCCGGTACCACATGCTGGCGAGGAGTAGGCCCCCGGTACCATAGGCTTGACGAGGAGTAGGCCCCGGTACCACATGCTGGCGAGGAGTAGGCCCCGGTATCACGTGCTGCCGAGGAGTAGGCCCCGGTACAGCGTGCTGGCGAGTAGGCCCCGGTACCACGTGCTGGCGAGCTGTAGGCCGAGGAACCACGCGCTGGCGAGCAGTAGGCCGAGGAACCACGTGTTGGAGAGGAGTAGGGCCCCGGTACCATAGGCTTGGCGAGGAGTAGGACATGGTACCACGTGCTGGCGAGGGGTAGGCCCTGGTACCACGTGCTGGCGAGGAGTAGGCCCCGGTACAGTGTGCTGGCGAGGAGTAGGCCCCGGTACCACGCGCTGGCGAGCAGTAGGCCGAGGAACCACGGGTTGAAGAGGAGTAGGCCCCGGTACCATGCGCTGGCAAGGAGTAGGCCCCGGTACAGCGTGCTGGCAAGGAGTTGGCCCCGGTACAGCGTGCTGACCCGAAGAAGGTCATCCCAGGATCGGATGGCCAGGTTCTAGCTTTGACTGCACTGAGTGTGTGATCGTTACGCGTGTTGTTCATGCTGTCAACCTCCGGTTTGTCTGGTCGTATAGGTGGCCGTAGTTGCCCTTAAACAACATTGAATCTTCTGGAAATGTTTAGATAAGAGACCAGAATATGAGTGCTGCCAGCATGATTCCCACATCAGTACAATTTGAGTGTCCCCATCCCACAAACGACTGGGGTATTGCAAAACGGCATAAAACCACACTCACTCAACGAGCCTAACGGCGTTCGGATTAACTAGGTTTCCCTGTATATACCTGTCAACCTTTGAGATTGATAATCAGATATGCCATTCTATCCAAATATACATTTGACGGGATGAGATTCAATTCTGTGTATCTTGGAAGAAAAGTACGCTTATCAGAAGCTGAGTATTATACATAAACTGTATAAACATTTGGCGCAACTGCAAACGTAGAGGTGAAGCCCGGGAGGCAGAGTGGCCCGGATGTTGACTCTCGGCTGCGAGTCTGTGATGAAGCCACAGGTCGTGATGTATATTTGTAGAGATACAATCTCACATGGAAAGAATACGTGATACAAAACGCATGTGATACTTACCCCCAGAGACGACGCAGCGACCACCCGAGTCGATTGACACTTCACAACTGATTTATTGAATTATGCACGTGCAGCACCCGGATGTGCAGATCGGCAGTAAATCTCATTAAAAGGGGGAACGTGCTCTTGCACGCAGCCATGGCTCTACGCATATTTTTGTTTGTTTGATTGTTGTTTGACGCCAAACACTGAAATATTCCAGCTATATCATTTCGACCTGTGAATAATTAAGTTTGGACCCGACAATCCAGTGACTGATATCGTGAGTGACGTCGAATGTCATCCACACACTGAGCCTGACCACCTGATCAATTTGGTGGAGGGGCGGTGGGATAGCCCATAGTCTGTTTGCAGTGAAAACGTACCGATGAATTTCACTTTAAACAAGAAGGTAAATAAAATAAAGTGAAATTAAGATTGCGAATCCTCATAATTTTACCTTGCCAACTGAGCATTTAAATATCAGAATTTTATTAAACTTAGGATGAAAGTTGTTTAACAAACGATCATAGTTTCAAATCGTTATTATTGGTTTGTATAACAAGCTTGTGTGCACATTAAATGAAACACCGAGAACAAGTAGGGTTGGTCTAAGTTAACGCTCATCACGTACCACACGTGCATTTGTTTCACTGTTCCATCTACTGCGCTTACTATAGTGGTGAAGGCGTTCGCCGGTCTCTCCGAAGGCCTTAGTATGATTCCTCGGATGGGTACAACGTGTGAAGCCCATTTCTGGTGTTCCCTGGCGATATTGCTGGAATATTGCTAAAAGCGGCAAAATACTAAACTCACTCACTCACTCACCCATGATGTGGTAGCATTGTTGAGGTTGGCAGGGTTTCGTTATGATAAAAAAAAATGTATTTTATATGGTTTGTCTTTGAGATGCTCAATCAGCGGGAACATACGGTTAAGGGCGTGGATATTAGTTTCCGTGATTTCACTGATCCATGAAGGTTATGTCATCATTGCGGCGTAAAACCCAGCTCACTCACTCACTCACTCACTCACTCAGTTTGGTCAACATCTTATGATTAGCATTGGTTGACGGGTAAGGGTTCTCACTCCGGTCCTAGGCGATGCTTAAGTATTTGACGACGTGTCAGTTGAAAGTTCATTTAAAATTACATAAGTTGTACATATTTCGAGGTAGTTGACAGAGGAGGTGAGGTGAGATGAGATTAATCTACACATACCAAGTTTTATCAGAACAACTCTATTCATAGATAATTACTTGAGTAGGTGAGATAAGGTGAGTTAAGGTGAGGTGACTCTCCAAGAAGATCTACTATGAAGTTAACAACACCTCAGTGAGTGAGTGAGTTTAGTTTTACGCCGTATTTAGCAATATTCCAGCAATATCACGACGGGGGACATCAGGCTACTCCAACGCCCCAAACAACAAAATCATCTTCACATTTTCCAAAAAGCGACACGCCGATTCGATGTGTTCGACAACTTTGCAAGGTTTCATCACAAAAATTATTAATTTGGATTCAACCCTTGAAGATCCGTAGTCTATGTAACGGGATCGGTGTCAGGCTCGCTGACTTGGTTGATACATGTCATCGTATCCCGATTGTGTAGATCGATGCTCATGATGTTGATTACAGGTCCTGACTCGATTATTTACAGACCGTCACCATATAGCTTTAATATTGCTGAATGTGGCATAAAACTAAACTCACTCACTCGCTTAATATGGGTGAAACACATTTTCAATATGGCTGCCATGGCAGCCATTTTTAAAACTGGATTTGATTTCTGTGTCATCTTTTCAATAATGTAGATGGAATCTCATGATGTCAATAGACTCGATTATTTGCATACCGCTGCCATATACCTGGGATATTACTTAGTGCGGCGTTAAACAACAAACAGACAAACAAACAAACAAAAACATAATAGATTGTCAATTGTCTCCAGGTTTTCCCGGCGGATATTTTAACAGAACTTGGCCCCGTCTCTACGTAAAAGCGCAAACGCAAATGCACCTACAGCACCGGTCAAGTTTTATCGTTTCGATCTGCACCGCCTCATGCAGCTTTTCCCATATCGGACTTCATAAATCACAATAAACTTCACCTGGGCTGAGCTGTGTATACCAGAGTCAGAAGAAATAATTCACACATGGGAGCCCAGCAAAAGCGAGACTTCAGTGATTGAAACAAATTGTGCAGAAATAATGAATCTTTGCGGTTAATTAAGATTTATCATGATTAACTCATGCAAGCTAAAATCCAGAGTCCCAATAATACAAAAAATGAAATATGAAATTAATGTTGATAAGATTTCGAGGGTTTGACCTCATCAATTGAACATTATTACTGTTCGCCCGAGTTAACGCCTTGACATTGTGGCTTAAACTTCCATTTCACGTTGACCAGTTGTCTGGCCAGAGTGAGGTAAAATAGAGTTTAACTTTGTGTTCGAGATTATTGCGCATGTGTATCTCTGCTGCTACTGTTCTCAACAAATGGTGGATCTGTATCCTAGCCCACTGGAATACATGTCACAGTAAAGCATGAATACCCCACTTAGTGAGTGAGTGCGTTGAGTTTTAGGCCGCCTATTGTAATCTTCCAGCAATATCACGAGGCACCAGAAATGGGCTTCACACATTGTACCCATGCGGGGAATAAACCCCGGGTCTTCGGCGTGACGAGCGAACGCTTTAACCACTAGGCTACTTCACCGCCCCTTCCTGCGGATAAATACGTTTACTTTGAGTGTGGTTTAACGAATAGCGAGTTTGGTTTTACGCCGCTTTTAGCAATTTTCCAGCAATATCACGGCGGGGGACACCAACAATGGGATTCACACATAGTACCCATGTGGGGAATCGAACCCGGGTCTTCAGCGTGACGCGCGAACGCTTTAACCACTAGGCTACTCAACCGCCCCAAAATAGTGAAGGAGATCATCTGTGTCCTCCGGGAAATAATTATATTTGTTTAACGTCACTTTTTCAGTCGCGATAACCACGAGGGTATCCCACTGCCCCGCTAGTAAACTAACCACGCTGTTTAGTCATTTAAAAAAATAGTATCCACCGTTCATGTGATGATTGTTCGGGCTTGAGCTGCTCAAAAAAATATCAGTGTTGTTGTGAGGTTTGAAATGTGGATTGGTTGGAAATCATGGCGGTAAGTCTTGGAGGGTAACCCCCAGAAGGCCCCCATCTGTGGTGAATGCCTGGGTCGATGCTAACAGTGTAATCTACCTCATCAAGACCATTCTACCATTGCATAATTCAGTCCCAAGTACTCATCAAAAAGGTAAAGAGAAAAAAGGAGGAACAAAAAATAATCCTCTTCCGAGACAGCAGGAGGGGCAATGAAATCGATATCGTTTAATCTTGCAATAGTTTTATATTTTGTGGATAATGATATTATAAACACATTTGATCAAATCAGGGAGATAATGGTATCGATGCGTAAAATCTGCTTGCGATAGACTTGGTATCATCATCCGAAAATATGCAAATGGCGTCACTTCCAGGAACTACTTTTTTAAGCATTATACATCGATGCAATGTCTGCGTGATCAATGAATATTTTATTGACGTCCCCAAAATGTTTGGAAAGGTGTGTGTCTGTGTCTGTGTCTGTGTCAGGGGAACATGACTTAACATATTTTGGGACTACATGCTTGTAATAAATGGGTCGGTTCACTCCTTCATTGTATTCATACGCCGTTTGTTATATTACGACACTGGGTGAAAATATGTTGATTACTTGGAGATTAACATTACATGATAATTAGATTATTACCCTCGTTTTTCCTTATTGCATAATACAATGGGTTTTTTCCCATTAACATATGATTTTTACGATACGGAAACACGATCACGATAATCGGGTGGTCAGGCTCGCTGCCTTGGTTGACACATGTCCCAATTGCGCAGGTCGATGCTCATGCTGTTGATCACTGGATTGTCTGGTCCAGACTCGATTATTTACAGACTGCCGCCATATAGCTGGAATATTGCTGAGTGCGGCGTAAAACTAAACTCACTCACTCACTCGTGCGCATTGCTCCATGCACAATGCATGCTCGAAGCGCTCAACAATCTGATTATTATTACCCGGGATTACCCAAACTATCTGTGTGGCGCTAGAAGGTTATAGTCATATGACTTTATTCCACCGGGTACCCATTTTCTGCTGGGTGAACAGAGGCAATTTTGCAAACTCACATGCCTCAGGTGAGACCGCATGGTTCACATATCTGGAGAGGGGGTGCTCGATGGTTCGAACCTTAGACTACATCAAACCACGAGACGTTTGGAGGTGGTATTTGTTGTTACCCTGGCTGACGCGTGGCAATGATGGAATAAAACAAGGACTGGTCTGTCTGGAGAATGGGTGCTGGATGGTTCGAACCTTAGGCTACCTCAACCCACGAGACGTTTGGAGATGGTATTTGTTGTTACCCTGGTTGACGCGCGGCAATGATGGAATAAAACAAGGACTGGTCGGCTTGTAGTGCAATAATTGAACGCAATATCCCCATTTCACCACGGCTCACTTCATCTCACCCCGGGGCGGTGGGGTAGCCTCATGGTTAAAGCGTCCGCTCGTCAAAGAAAAGTCATCAACAATTAATGACGTCGTCCTAAATAATTTGCGGTGGCTTTGGGTTCCTCAGAAATTAAAACAACGAATGTCATCGGTTCCCAGTTGCGCTGATCGATGCTCATGTTGTTGATCACTGGATTGTCTGGACCAGACTCGATTATTTACAAACCGCAGCCATCTAGCTGGAATATTGCTGAGTGTTGCGTAAAACTAAACTCACTAACTCACTAAAACAACAAAATAATTGGTATAATGCCCTCTGAAAATTACTGAATTATTTCACCTATACCTTTGGGTCATAGTTTTGGTTCATTTACCTCAAACGGAGATATCGTGTGTGACGTCATAAACATGGATATGTCATCTTTAATTATTTGCAACAATGCGTTCATGTGGCATCATGATAATATGGACCAACAAAAGGTTTTTTTCAAATGCTTGATGGGAAAAGCCGATCGTGAGATTAGCTGCGGGCCTCTCTGAACACAACGCCAACAATAGAACAATTGGATCAACACGAAGTAAAACTGTGAAATACACAAACACCTGTACCTATATTCATTCCCCAGTGTAAGACTCTGGGTCGATCTATGGCGTCTATTCACATTGTTTGTTTTTTTACAATGGAAATGATACGCGGAATATATTTTTAAGGACATCTATCATTTCCAGTGAGCAATTTTTGCTATTCGTAACGCCACGCACGAAATATTATTTTTCCTTTTATTCACTGAAACGACACCTGTAATTAATTCACCATACTTTGCTCTTCGTCCGATCTAAAATACGAAAAACAAGATTTCTTTATGTATCACTAATATGTAATGTCAGGCAAAAAAATGTTGTTGCACGGGTTGCTGAAGACCAATCTTCACGGGCAGGTTGATAAGGGAATACTATATATAATGAACATTACCATTGCCGTGTTTCAGCGACTGTTTTCAGACGGGAACGAGAACGTTTGTAATATTTGTGTCAAATCCAGTTTCAACTGTATCGTTTCTTTTGCCCGTCAGTTTATATATTGCTGGGAATTTAACAACCCCCCACACATCTTGCGAGCCAAAGTGACTTAGACATGTTTAGAAAAATTAGATTTGTAATGGTGACGTTATCACTCACGTAAATATATTTTATCTTATTCAGCCTCTAAAAATGTCACTGATGTTAAGGTAGAAGTGCTTTCACCACGAATACCGTGTCCCTTCATCGTTAATATCAGTCTATATGTCACTACTACATCACGTAGACTAGCGCTTAGTCTCTAAAAACATATAATTTGATTTAATTTAAATTAAATTGAAAGGAGTCACAGTGATGAGAGATTCAGAACCTAACCGTGTGGAAATTCTGGAATTGCTTTCTTAAGGTCTACGGTACCGCTGTACAAAGCGATCTTAGCGTAAAGGTGATCGTAACTCCTAGTGTCGTAGCGCTAAGGTTGCTTTGTACGATGACGTCCAGGGGGGCCGCTGTACAAAGCGATCTTAGCGTAAATGTATCGTAACTCCCACTGTCGTAGCGCTTAGGTTGCTTTGTACAACGACGACCAGGGAGCCGTTCTAGGGACGTTCTTTGCGTAAAAGTGGCATTATTTTACACTTCATCATTGGCTTACGGTCACCATAGCGCTAATTAAGACCGCTTTGAGGAACAGGGACCAGGGCAATTTATGGAAAGGGCTCTGTGGAGTGAGTGAGTGAATATTGTTTTACACCGCTTTTAGCAATATTCCAGCAATATCACAGCGGGGGACACCAGAAATTTGCTTCACACATTGTACCCATGTGGGGAATCGAACCCGGGTCTTCAGCGTGACGAGCGGACGCTTAAACCATTAGGATACCCCACCGCCCCTGGCTCTATGGAAGGGGAGCGTATACAACATATAAACACTAAAATGTTACTGTGGCACCCGTAATAACAACATGGGACTCCTTTCACAAAGCAACCTTTACTAAGGTTAACCTTAACATTGCACTAAGGCTACCTTAGTGACTTACGATCACCTTAGTGCTTTGTGAAAGGAGGCCCAGATCTGCATTTACAACAAAAATACATTATGGCGTAAGAAACGAAATGATACAGAATATTGAGCTATAAGGGAAACTGTACATATACATAATTCGAAGGTATGAAAATCGGCTGCGTGACAGGAGAGAGGCTGCGGATTCTTTTGTTTGAAAAGTCTAGTCTTCGCGATTTCGGATTATCTGCACATTTCTACATCTGCAATTTAGACGTATCAGAACGTTTCTGGTCCTACATCACTTGCCTATACTATTTAGTTTATTGAGAGTGAGTGAGTGAGTTTAGTTTTGCCGCACTTAGCAATAGTCCAGTTATATGGCTGCGGTTTGTAAATAATAGAGTCTGGACCAGACAATCAAGTGATCAACAGCATGAGCATCGATCTGCGCAATTGGGATACGATGACATGTGTCAACCAATCCAGCGAGCCTGACCACCCGATCCCGTTAGTCGCCTCTTACGACAAGCATGGGTTACTGAAGATCAATATTCTAACCCGGACCTTCACGGGTCAGTTTATTGAGAGTCGACATCAAATAAACCGTAGTCAATTAGAGTAAATTACGGTTATAACGAACTCAAAGGGGATACTAATTTTAGTTAGTCTCAAGATTTCCAAAATTTGTGCGAGTTCGACGCCAGATAGTAGCCTTTTTAAGAAGAAAATAGAGAAATTGACAAAATCAACCGAGGCTTTGTAAATAATATGGGGAGCATAAAATATAAACATATCATGTCAAGGCACAGCTGGGGTTTCCGTGCTGCAATTGGTCATGTAGAGTTGCGTCCCTTTGGTGCATCAGAAACCGTTGAACGTGGGTTGGTGAGTGAGTGAGTTTAGTTTTACGCCGCTTTTAGCAGGACACCAGAAATGGGCTTCACAGATTGTACCCATGTGGGGAATGGAGCCCGGGTCTTCGGTGTGACGGGTGAACGCTTTAACCACTGGAGCCCCACTATAATGTCTGCTGGTTTTTCGACACAATACCCATGGATTTCGACTAAGTGGTAAGCGGCTTTCCTTTTACATCAAGCTGACACAGGGAACGATGGGGTAGCCTAGTGGTTAAAGCGTTCGCTCGTCACGCCGAAGACCCGGGTTTGAGTCCCCACATGGGTACTATGTGTGAAGCCTATTTTTGGTGTCCGCCATAGCGATTTTGCTGGAATATTGTTAAAAGCGGCGTAAAGCCAAACTCACTCACTCAAGCTGACACATGGTCATAAACTGATGTACAAAAGAAAGTACACACCAGGTGTTTTTGGTTTACTTTCCAAAGAGCGACTTAAATGTTTTGAAAAGAGTTTATACAGTGATATATAAGTCACAGACTTTCCTAATATGTTGCCAAAACACCACATATATCGTGCCCAATTGCGCAGTTGCCAGTCAAAATCACAACAATTTTCAAATAATCCCAAAACAACAGGTGTGTACTTTCTTTTGTACGTCAGTTTATCAACGAAAATACTAAAGTCGCGTTAAACCCAACTCACTCACTCACTCACTCTGGTATGTCGTAAAAATACATGTTTTGGCAGAAGGAGTGAATAAGTACGGTTTTACGAAACTTTAGCAATATTCCAGCAAAATCACGACGGGGCTTACGTGATCAGATAACCCATCGTTATTTGAAGACATTTATATAAATGTTTCGAAAGACGAATACAATGTGGATGCAACTTCATTCTCTCAACAATAGTTGTTTACTGTACTAGTGTATCGATTCGAAACCAGAACATTTCGTCAAGCTGAACAGATTTCTCTGATACTATGAACTTTCTCTATTCGTAATGAAACAAAGATTTAGTGATTATTTGGAACACCATTCTCCCCGCGTTTATAGCTCTGCATGTGATTGTAGTCTCAACTATCAGATTACCTCTTCAAAATTTATAGCCCCTTGAGACAAACCCCCCTTCTCCTCATGCCGTTTTATGACCGGAGACGCTCCTCCGATTTGCTTCAGAGTTGTTGTACATCAAGTAGCATCAGACAGTTATTTACCGAAAGCTCCAAACAGTGTCTTTTTGATCACGAGGCACATCCGAGTTACCTTAAACAATGCATTTGTTGAGATTCTTTTAGCCCGCGCTTAATGCTGAACTGACTAAACGACTTAACAGGTCGGGCGTTAGGAGAACGGAGTCCAGCTAGTCTTCCATGGTCTTTGATGAGTTCTCAAATCTGATAAACTTCATTCCATTGTGTTCTTAGTGAAAACAAATCCACCTATTCCTTTCCCCTTGAATGAGCTAGTATGGACAGGCGCTGCACGGAGTTCGGTGTCCCGGAAGTCATAATCGGTCAAGACGTTATTACAGAAATTATCAAACAAGCGATTTTGACAACTTGGATATTGTCCCTAAACGTCGAGTACCCGACTACCAATTACCAGATTAGCTTTGTTGGGTACTGCTTGTTGGATCAGCTAAGTTGTAAATGTGTACACTCTGAATCACATTAGGCTTATCCCTCAACATCCAAACGAAATCTTTATAGGACTGAAATAACGCTCAAAGTGACGTTGAAAACATTATTACTTTGAGGTCACATAGCTGATGTCCTTTATTAATCGTAAAACACACTCAAACCTAGGGGTGGGTATTGCAGAGAATTTTCATATTGCGATATATTGCGATGCGAAAGCATACATTGCGATATGTATTGCAATATATTGCAAGACGTATTTTTAAGCCAAAAAACTACGTATAATCGAGTTAATTTTTCATTTATAAAGCCTGAACACAACAAAATCACTCTGCTTGATTATAAACTTAATAAAAACTTTTAATCCTGACAAAATAAAAATGTAAATAATATTTGGCACAAATGAAACAAGGAAATATCCGAAGACTTCCGAGTGTTACGAAGTTTTCCGAATGAAAGTCAAAATATCGCAATACGTATCGTTTTCATGTCTGAACCGGTAAATACCGGTAAACAGGCTATATTGCGCAGCCCTACTCAAAGTAAACGTTTTTGTTGTTTTAACAGTGGAATTTTGGATTCGAACTGGTACGATCGAGGAGACCCGTTTGTCGGAAGAGTCTTTCAAACCGTTTTCTTAGCCAGACGTTAAACACCGTCTCTTTTCTAGCCTCGAGCAAGTTGGCCAAACACGTTTAAAGTGTTTGACCCACAGGGTCAGGAAAATCAAACATTACGTGAAACGCAGACACATTAAGAACGGCCTCTACTGCAGACTGATACATGCCTCGTGCTACGGACATGCCTCAAATGTGTGAAGGATCCGGGTTAGAATTGATCTTCAGTAACCAATGCTTGTCGTAAGAGGCGTTTCAGGGGATCGGGTGGTGAGGCTCGTTCACTTGGTTGACACATGTCATTGTATCCTAATTGCGAAGATCGATGCTCAGTCACAGGATTGTCTGGTCCAGACCACCGTCATACAGCTGGGATATTGCTAAGTGTGGCGTTAAACAACAAACTACTTACCCTCAAATCACAACGTTATGTTTTGAGAAGCAAACGTACATTGACAAAAGAGGATAGTTTGTTCGTTTGGGTGTAACCTGAGTGAGTGAGTGAGTGAGTGAGGTTGGTTTTACGCCGCTTTTAGCAATATTCCAGCAATATCACGGCGGGTGACACCAGAAATGGGCTTCACACATTTTGCCCATATGGGGAATCGAACCCGGGTTTTCGGCGTGACGAACGATCGCTTTAACCACTAGGCTACCCCACCGCCGGGTGTAACCTGAAGAGGATAGTGTTTGGTTTTGAGGTTTTCCGTGGTTTAACGTTGCACGTGTGACTTATTATAGTTGTTCCTGGTTGTGCCGGTTGTATTGCGCTGGCCCACGCAGTATTACATGGATATTCGAATAAGAACCTCTTACTTGTACAGGCCCCTTAATACCGAGAGTAGCAGGCAGAGTGACAACAATCATCTGTACGTCATGTATAGCGTCATAAGCGAGGGTCATTCTTTGTGTGGTTGTGTGATGTATAACGCCGCACACCGGCAATGTTCCTGCTGCAGAGAGTCCAGTGATCGACATCCCGACTGTCGATTGATCGATCGATCGATCAAGGGAGAGACAGAAGAACTAGAGAGCACGAGAGAGAGAGTGCGAGAGATAGATAGAGAACAAGAGAGATAGATAGATAGAGAGATATAGTGAGAGAGAGAGATAGAGAGAGAGAGAGAGAGAGAGAGAGAGAGAGAGAGTGAGAGCGAGAGAGAGAGAGAGAGAGATAGAGAGAGAGCGAGAGATAGAGTGAGCGAGAGATAGAGAGAGAGAGAAGAGGGAGAGCGAGGGCACGGGAGAGAGAGAGAGAAAGACGGAGAGAGAGGAAGAGGGAGAGAGTCTCAGTAGGATATATAGGTGCAATGCCTTTGAGGTTCTCTCCCTCCTGTTTCTGGGTATCTAGCCTTTTTCAAGACTTAATTACATTCTTAAAGAAAGCCTTTCTAGTCAATCCTTCTCGGGAGAGTTCAATTCGGAATCACAAGATCAAACATCATGTAATTCTCTCGTTCAACATTGTTCCATCGGTAAAAACCCACCAGCACAATTTTCACTCCAAAAACCGACCTCGAGAATCGTCATTTGAGGAAACAAAAAAGACTATATAATTACATAACAGCCTTCGAACACGATACGTCAGATTAGAACAAGAGCTTCTTCAAGTCTCGCGAGACAGCGTAAAGTCTCGCAGGTGCCAACCGTACAGTGCGAAGTGTAAGTCTCGCACCGATCGCGTGGAATTCTCGTGGTTGGGTTAAAAACCCTGCTCGGAACTTTCACCAATGTTCACGAGGGAAGACCGTAATTTGATTTCTCCCGCATTATTAGACAACTCTCTCACTACTATTATTGCTCCCCTTGATAACGGCGTACCGGTTTTTGTCAATTTGGTCCAAATTGTCTAAGAAGGTGTTAGGCATAATTTTGACATCACGGCAACTGTGTTAAGTCCACCACGTTGTAGCGAGCGCAAGCTCTTTTAGGCTCTTCGTTCTGGTTCTAATAACGACAACGAAATATGGGGAAACTGCAAAAAGACGCTAGAGTTGGAATATTTAACCTTTACATGCTAAGAATGTAATTAGTCACTGTCTCATTAGGGCAGCGTTGTTAACGCTCGACACCCTAGGGAGGGGGAGATTGCGGTGGAACGTACGTCTGTACTCAACTGGAAAATTATGTACTTGGCTTTACACAACTGCGTGGCAATGTGATGCTTTACCTGAATTTGCATTGCAGTGTTGAAAGAAATAATGTGTCGTACTTGACTTTACTAATTTGCATTGTACTGTGTTACTCTTTGCACGACTGAATTCGGCTTTACTTACAAATACTGCAAGTTATACACTGTACTGGGCTTGTCTTTACTGTGCTGTATTGTACAGTAATGCACTGTACTGGGTTTGACTTTACTGAACTGTATTGTACAGTAATGCACTGTACTGTGCCTTTACTGAAGGGTATTGTACAGTAATACGCTGTACTGTGACTTTACTGAACTATATTGTACAGTAATACACTGTACTGTGACTTTACTGAGCTGTATTGTACAGTGATACACTGTACTTGACTTTACTGAGCTGTATTGTACAGTGATACACTGTACTTGACTTTACTGAACTGTATTGTACAGTGATACACTGTACTGTGACTTTACTGAACTGTATTGTACAGTAATACACTGTACTGTGACTTTACAAAACTGTATTGTACAGTGATACACTGTACTGTGACTTTACTGAACTGTATTGTGCAGTGATACACTGTACTGTGACTTTACTGAACTATATTGTACAGTAATACACTGTACTGTGACTTTACTGAACTGTATTGTACAGTAACACACTGTACTGTGACTTTACTGAACTATATTGTACAGTAATACACTGTACCTGACTTTACTGAACTGTATTGTACAGTAATACACTGTACTGTGACTTTACTGAAGGGTATTGTACAGAAATACACTGTACTGTGACTTTACTGAACTATATTGTACAGTAATACACTGTACCTGACTTTACTGAACTATATTGTACAGTAATACACTGTACTGTGACTTTACTGAACTGTATTGTACAGTAACACACTGTACTGTGACTTTACTGAACTATATTGTACAGTAATACACTGTAATGTGACTTTACTGAGCTGTATTGTACAGTAATACACTGTACTGTGACTGTACTGAACTGTTTTGTACAGTAATACACTGTACTTGACTTTACTGAACTGTATTGTACAGTAATACACTGTACTTAACTTTACTGAGCTGTATTGTACAGTAATACACTGTACTTGACTTTACTGAGCTGTATTGTACAGTAACACACTGTACTTGACTTTACTGAACTGTATTGTACAGTAACACACTGTACTGTACTGAACTGTATTGTACAGTAATACAGTGTACTTGACTTTACTGAGCTGTATTGTACAGTAATACACTGTACTTGACTTTACTGAGCTGTATTGGACAGTAACACACTGTACTGTGACTTTACTGTTCCACTTGGCATCGTAATGTGCTGTACTGATAAGCACTGTACTGTAATACACTGTGGTGCATTGTACTGTGTTGAACTTGGCTCTGCTGAACTGTATGGTGTCACGTCCTCTACTGTATCGCACAGTGTGCACTTTACTGCACTTTTGCCCCGAAGCGTATACATTATGTTACACTGTACTGGGCTATACTGACAAGCACTGTTACGACAAGACAAGATTTTTATTAGGTCAAAGACCAATACAATATAAATATACTGAATATTCGCCTGTGCACATGGCGAGGTACGTATAAAGACAACAATCATATTGTTATTATCATTATTATTGCCCAAGAGTGAGGATATGTGTGAATGATTTATACAAAAATTCAACGTTGTTTCTTTCATTTAAGATATAATAAATACACTTTGCAGCTTTCAATACTTCAAATCTGTATTCACATTTTAACAATTTGATAAACTTAAACATACTTATATTTTCCAATAAAGTATTACTTAAATGCTGTTTACGTGTTTCTCGATATTTTGGACTGACTGACTGAGTTTAGTTTTACGCCGCTTTTAGCAATATTCCAGCAACATCACGGCGGGGGACACCTGAAATGGGCTTCACACATTGTACCCCTGTGGGGATTCGAACCCGGGTCTTCAGCGTGACGAGCGGACGCTTTAGCCACTAGTCTACCCCACCGCCCCCGATATTTTGGACAAATCAAGAGTACGTGGTACTCATCTTCTATTTCTTTAGTACAAAAAGGGACATAACGTTACGTTTAACTAGGCTTTGCTGAACTGTATGACGTAATGCGCTCTACTGAACTGTTAGGTTGTTATTTAATGTAACAAACTGTGTTGTACTTTACTGAATTAACTGCACAGTTGCTGGATCGTTGCTCATAAATATGACTTACTGAGATGTCCCTGATCAAATCTCATGGCTGGAATGTACTGGTGAATATAACATTACACAACAAACCTGTTGTACGCGGAACTGGTGTATATACAATATATACAGTGTACACAGATGTATATAGTGTTCGCTCTCGTGTTGTATATAATGTACATGGGACATACGCTACTGTGTATTATACAATGACTGACTGACTGAGATTGTTTTTACGCCGCTTTTAGCAATATTACAGCAACACCACGGCGGGGGACACCACAAATGGGCTTCACACAATGTACCCATGTGGGGATTCGAACCCGGGTCTTTAACCACTAGGCTACCCCACCGCCCCGTATTATACAATGAGTGAGTGAGTATGGTTTTATGCCGCTTTTAGCAATACTCCAGCAATATCACGGCGGGACACCAGAAATGAACTTTGTACCCATGTAGGGAATCGAACCCGGGTCTTTGACGTGATGAGCGAACGTTTTAACCACTATGCCATCCCCCACCGCCACTCTCATGCAGTGATATTTTGTTTTCACGATCTACATTATCGCAAGAACTACTTTCATATCTGTGAAGAAAGTTGTTAAAATATATAATCATCTACCATTCAGTCTATTTTTCCAGTTTTGATTATTTAGTTGTTTTTAAAATCAGCGTTTTGTTCTATACAATTTGAGTGAGACATCATTTCAAAAAATCTCTCAGAAGTGTAATTTTCACATGATAGTGTCATCACATTATCTGGCACATTAATGTGTGAAGCCCATTTCTGGTGTCCCCCGCCGTGATGTTGCTGGAATATTGCTAAAAGCGGCGTAAAACCAAACTCAGTCAGTCAGTCAGTCTGGCACATTAACCAAACATAACCAAGAACAAATCAATGATAACTGGAGTGAGTGAGTGAGTTTAGTGTTACGCCTCTTTTAGCACTATTCCAGCAACATCACGGCGGGGGACACCAGAAATGGGCTTCACACATTGTGCCCATGTGGGGAATCAAACCCGGGTCCTCGGTGTGACGAGCGAACGCTTTAACCACTAGGCTACCCCACCGACCCGGATATATGTTTAGCTGTATATCACTTTTGCAGCAAAATTACATTTAATGAATTCATGAAACGTTAATGTACGTGCATATGGATGCATTTTGTTCACCCAGAAACCCCTGTAAACTCCGGTTATATCGAACCCAAAAGGACAACGGATTTTAGTTCGTTACAACTATGACCAAGATGATTTTATTACTGGTTTCTAAATATTTTAGAAACATTTTTAATCTCGTTTCTGTCTCACTAAGTACCTGTACAAGCTAAATCACTTGAGCAGTAAGCAGAAAGTATAAACAGATCTAATGACAAGCGCACTGCATTGTCTGTCCTTTTCCTGTATCCTTATTATGTAAGTCCACTTGCCTACAGTCCAACTTTACTTCATAAGGCAGTTGTGAGATACCACGACCTGTGAGAGGTCCCAGCGAATATTTTGTGGCTGATGATTTCACTATATTTCTCTATGTAAGGTTAGTTTGTTGGAAAGATTTCCGCCAGTAACCCCCGGTGTTTTGGTAAGAGTTCCGCCCGTGACCCCCGCTTGAAATGTATTCTGTTTATTATGATTATTTCAAGAGTTTAGGGTTTAGGGTTCAGATTTAGCAAAATGTTAGGTAGGCTTTCTATAAAAAAACCCATCTATTCTTATTTAAATCTTAGGCATAGAATGATATAAAAACGGTCAGAGTTCCGCCCGTAACCCCCGCTTGAAATGTATTCTACCCTTTAGGAATATTTCGAGGTGTTTGTGTTTGTGTTTAGGCTTTTTATTAAAAAGAATTTCTTAGGCATAGAATGATACTAAAAAACGGGGGCTACGGGCGGAAATCTTTCATACACACACACACACACACACACACACACACACACACACACACACACACACACACACACACACACACACACACACACACACACACACACACACACACACACACACACACACACACACACACACACACACACACACACACATATATATATATAGTTTATGATAAATGCAAACATTTCTCAATACGTATATTAACAAGTTTTAGAATAAACAATCATTATTTGACAAACTCCACACATACACCGTAGAGTTCCTATCTCCGTTAGGGTGGTCCTCTCTGTTTGTCCCTGGGGCGGGAAATCTGTCGTTGCCATAGCGATAAGATCAGATCGAGGCTACTTCCAAGAATTTGATACAGTGAGTTTTTTTTGCCTCGTGGTAGACTGTTTCGTCCCTGATCAGCAAATATGCTTGTTTGTTTTCCTTCTCAACAAAACTGTGCCAGTTACTCTCTGGGGCTCTGTGCTAGCGTTCATTGCAGCTAGGAAGGCGAGTTTCAAGAGGCGGTTTAGTGCGAAAGGGACTCTTTTTTTCCGGTAGATCCTTGCGCGAGTTCATGCCTCGCTGGCAGAGCAATACGTTACAGTAACAGGATAGCCGAACAAAGCCGCATGTCGGAATGGATGGATAGAAGAACAAATAAATGGAAAGAAAGAAGAACGAATGAACACAGGAAGTGTATATGAATGGATGCTGTGGTGTTATATACTAGGTAAATGTTATTTTGTTGAAGGTGAGACAAAGTGCTAGTTCCTATGGCTTGACAAGTTCATGACCCTAACTTTCTAACTTTCTCTAACTTTCTAACGAAGAAACGATATGCATTCTTTTCACATAGCACGTCAGACACCAGCCATTTCTTTTGCCTGGCTTTGGGGTGAGGTCTGGGGCCATTTATTTTCTTTGAAAGAAGAACACACACAAAAAAATTCATTATATTTTCTTGACAACTGTCACGTTTAACAAACAATTGGTATTTTTTTGTAAACTTGTTTCTGTTGCCACAGTATTTTCTGAAACAAATAATTCTATATTTTATTTATAATCTCATGCTCCTTTCAGCTTCAGAAAATAAACACCCACCCACCTCGGTATTTTATATTAAAAGTTATAACAAACAACTCAAATCAAATCAATTATTTAATTCTTGGTAGATTTAATGCAAAAGAAATATTTACTTGTGGTTTCTGTAATGTTTGGCTATAAAACAACAAGGTGCATACTTTTTATATTTAAAAGTACAAGAACATTTTTTTTTATTTCCGTGTTCGCCTACTTAATTAACATCAACCAAAGGGTATAATTTATGCCTTGTTCTAATCTTTCGCATTTCATTATAAAATAGAAATGGGAATACGGGGTGAACCAGCGATGTGTTCGCTCACAGACGTCGAAAGTCCGGGTTCGATTCCCAACGTAGGTAGACTTTGTATGATTATTTCGGTGTCCCTCGCAGTGATATTACTGGAATATTGAAAGTGGCGCAAAATCCTAACTCAATATTTTTATACAATGCCGTCCGGTAATTCCGCGCACCTAAGCACATCGATCGCAAGACAATACGCTATTGCAGTTGCGCAGAATTACCGGACGCGCGGAATTACTGGACTCGCTTGTATTTGAATCTTATTTTTCAATTGTGAAACGAAAGGGGTTCTTTAGACTAACAACTAGTCTCTGAAATGAACATATTTTACAGATAATACAGTCCATGATACAAACATATATACATGTATACATAGAATGAAAAGGGACCCTGAGACTTTCTTCATTTTCAGAAACTGGAAACTGAAACTGGGGAAATCTAGACTTTCCACATCTTCTAGACTTGAATAGGCTTTCTTGGATAACAGACTGGTTTTTTTTGTGCGTTCTTCTGCGCTGTGTGCGCTTGTTACAATCCTGAGTCAAATTCACATATATTCAGAAAAGGTCAAGGACAAAGTGAAGCCGTTTTCGCTCATTGTCGCAAATACTTTAGCATGACGTCATCCGTTGGTTAACCACATCACAAAAGACTTCATATATTTTTTTTAATAATTGTAAAAAATTACTGTTATGCCAAACTACTTGGAACTAATTTGCATTTAAATAATGCAAATTCTGAATGGTTTTATGATGCACTTATGTATACGTATAAAACTTTTACTCGTCCTTATATGGCTGAACTACTGTCGATGCGACGTTAAAATGTAATTCACTCACTCACCAACAGACAATTTTAATGACGCCATTCTAAGAATAGAGTGTCTGCATGAGAGAACCTGATTTAACTATCTTGACTTGAGAAAGGGTTATCCACATTTTAAACACGCATGTAAAACAGTGGTAAGAGTTTCTCCCGTTCCCCCATCCCAAATATTTATAAATTAATATATATATTAAAATTATTAACAAAACTTAACGCAACAATTACTAGAGAACTCAAAAACAACTAAAAACCCAAAATTAATTACAATTTATAGGGTCGAACCACGTTGCTTTACCTCTGTTAATATGTTACAAAAAATATCGGGGAACGGTATATATACCATTAAAAAAAGTAGGGGATACTGGATTTACAAGATTGATAAAATACAAATGATGAAGCCAAGAAGGAAACAGATGATGAAGAGAATTTAAGGGAAAATGTGACAATTTAATCCATTCCTTTGGAAATATGTTTCATCTGTATGGATACATATTAATTTACTTTTTCTGATATACATTGGCATTGGCTAGTGGTATGGTCGAAAAATGGAATATCCCCTACTTTTTTTAATGGTATATTTCAAAACAAAAATTGACATCATTATATAATTTCATTTGATTCCACCCACCAGATCCGTCTAAGATGGAAGGTGTTGTCCAATGAGAGATCGTCATTTAAATCCCAGGCCGTGAATCGCGACAGTGAAATGGCTGTGTCTGTACGTGCATTACATGCAAAACGTGATTCAAACCTGGCATTGAATCTGTACGTTTCCGTAACTGAGAGTCCTTGAACTATTCCCGCTTTAATATTATCCATGAAAAATTAAAATGTTCCCTGAATATTGAAGAGGCTCTTCGTCTCGTTTGGTTGCCCCAACAAAACTTTTTTGTGATATTTTCTTTTAACGTAGGCGATTTTTTCAACAGAAAAATTCACTTAAGGAATTGACGTCAAATGTCATCATTCAAAGTTATAAGAAAAGGTCCTTTATCACAAACTTGTATGTTTTGAATGTGGCGGAGGTTTTGTAAACGCAGCGTACGAATTATTTGAATCAGCGAAGCGACCTTTCTGCACAGGTCGTCGACTCGATGAGACCACTGTTCACATTCCGCTGGAACAATCGCAACGATCCATTTCATTCCTGAAAATGAGAGAGAAAGTTTGACTTTCCACCCCAAAGCTTGTCAAATTTGACAGAGCATAAAGATTATGTTCTGTCAGAAAAAGTTCAAATAGTGTCGAGTACAAATGGGAAATTAAAGCTTGAAAAACACCAAATCAAAAAATCCCAATCTCGTCCTATCACCACCGAAAGGGGAGACAACTGGTGTGGCGGATAATAAATTATTTGAAACTTGAATAACATATCTGTCTCATGTTGAGCATAATGTTCAATAGTATCTATCAAAGGGAGGTAACTGCAGTCAAATCAGTATCCTTATTTGACGTCGGTAATGACCACTTGCGTCGAGTATAAGGAGTAGTTTTCTTCTGACGGGCCTCTCTTCACGGCGATTCAAGCGATCTGTTTTCCCGATCATTTCACAGTAAGGACGCGCGCCATTTGCAGCGACCTTTATTTTCCAGACGTCCTCCGTTTCAGTTAGCAGCTCGCCAGGGCGTGAATATTTCCTTTTTGGTTGGAGTCATTTTACTTTTGTCACCCTTTGATGATCACAAAAAATCTTTCAGTCCTTTGACAAAAATGTACTTTTAAGCTCACCTAACTGAATGTCGCATTGTCCGTCTGTTGTTAGCCGCAATCTCTTCAACTACAAGCTCCTGACGCTGAAACATGTTGAACAACTCCAGCTATGGCGACAATAAAACTGTTGTTAGAATTATGATTTGATTTTCAAGATGGCCGCCGTTTACTCAGCCATCTCTGTGTGGATCGTTATATAATTTGACCGTCACATGGGCACAATGTGTTAAGCCCATTTCTGGTGTTCACCTCCGTGATATTGCGGGAATATTGCTAAAAGCGGCGTAAAACTAAACTCACTCACTATAAAATTTGATATGCACTACGGAATCATATGGGCTATGAGGACAAATTTATCTACCTAGGTGCGTATGTACCTAACTACCTCCCCCCGTATCGTACCTACACGCACGCACGCACATACCTGTACATGCAACAAAATTAACTATAGTCTGTTTGCAGTGAAAACTTACCGATGAATTTCATTTTAAACAAAAAAGTAAATCGAATCAAGTGAAATTAAAATTGCGAATCCTTATAAGTTTACCTTGCCAATAGAACATATAAATCTCAGAATTTTATTCAACTTAGGATAAAAGTTGTTTAACAAACGATTATAGATTCAAATAGCCATTATTGGTGTGTATTACAAGGGGATATGCATATTAAATGAAACACCGAGAACAAGTCGGGTTGGTCTAAGTTAACGCTCATCACGTACGGCACGTGCATTTGTTTCACTGTTCCAACTACTGAGCGTACCCCCTGAACGAAAGAAAGAGACGACTAACGGGATCGGGTGGTCAGGATCGCTGCTTTGGTTGACACGTCATCGTTTTCCAATTGCGTAAATCGATACTAATGCTGTTGATCACTGGATTGTCTGTTCAAAAAACACACACATGCCTTGAGCATGCACTAGTGCGTGGATATGTCAGCTATATAAATATCCAATAATAATACCCCAAAGGACGATCGGAAATGAAACGTACACAAATGGGTTTCAAATGTGCCCTGCTGGTCGAATCATATCAAAGGGACGTCACTCTATGTTCTCTTCTTTAAACGGCTTGAGCCCGACTTTTTTCAAATATCTCTCAGTCTATTTAGTTTTCAGTTAAACTTTTGTGCGAAAATAAAACACGTGTTGTTCAAAGTCGAACTGATGAAATGTGGTAACCAGTGTGCGCCGACCTTCACCTTAACACATGACGTCCCCGGTATATCGCATGGGTGACCAGCCGCCCGCCATATGTGTCCAACGATCGGGTGAATTCAGAGTCTTGAGTACGACTGAAAAGTTGTTTGTTATTTCAAATAAAGATAAAAGCCGAGCCGTTGAAATATTTGAAAATCTTCACCGTTAGATCACTGATAACACGCATACTAAGCAAAACTGAAAACTTAACATTCGGGATTTTTTTGACTAGATTTTTAGTATAATTAAGACAATAATTTTAGTTGTATGCTGTGCACAGAACATCTCGACATCAAAGGAAATCAAAATACAAGTCTCGCCGAAACTCTTAACAACGATAACGTTCATGATGTCAAGGTACCCTCCAAACTGAAGTTCACAGCGAGGAGAACAATTCAGTTGAGGTCTTCAGTAAGGGTTGTGGCCTCCTAGCGTCTCTTACAGCCACACAACGTCTCCTCGTGGATCTTAGAACGTCAGTAAACACACCCCGAGGAAGGCGTCGCCATTGCTCAACAATTTATCAGTGTCAATGTGTATCAGTATATGTGGTTACCTTCACGTCGGTATAGTAATAATGAACGATGTAGGTATTATTTATTTATATAATTGAGCTGTAGTTGGCGTGAAAAACAAACAAACATTATATATATTTAGGAAAAGTTTTTTTGTTTTGTTTAAAAATAACAGCATATATTTTAATAGATTGAAAAAAACACAGATGATTTCACTCCTACATGTTTCATCAATTTCTTCCGGGAGTCTTTTTTAAAAGTACAAATGTATACAGTTAGATATATTCACATAGATGGAAACACAGAGCCAATTTCACTCCTATATGTTTAATCATAGGGGGATCCAGAGGTAGGGTGCACCGAGAAAATGGGTGAAAAATGCGCACACACACACACACACACACACACACACACACACACACACACACACTCTCTCACACACACACACACACACACACACACACACACACACACACACACACACACCTCTTTCTGAACTGCGCACCCCTCCTTTTTCAAAAAGCTGTATCCGCCGCGGTTTAATTAGGTTCTTCATCAAATAATATATATGACCTGTACAAAGATATCACGATTCCGTTAACATGTACTAGCCATGTATAAAGTGGAACCCTGTAATGTCGAACACCTGGGACAAGAGAAATTGTTCGCCTTAGAGAACTAAACATTATTACCGTTTGACAGAAAGCACATCCACAACGTATAACACAAAAAGCTCATATATAAGGCGTTAACACGTGATCAAACAACCATTTTACACATTTCAATTTGTGCTCTGTTGTGTCATAAATAGGTTTGACAGTTCAGGATATGTCTTTACTTATTCTTAGCTCTTTTTATAGACGACTGAGAATTCCAAACAGCTGGTGTATTCGAAAGATTTGCAGAAACTGGGCTGCGAGTTCAAGTTCGACACAACCGGTGACTCGACAAATCCGAATTCGAGACTACTGAGTTAGAACAATCTTCGAATAGTTTCCTTCCTACGCGTATCATAAGGCTGTAGTAGCGATGCCATTCTCAGTAATGGAGTTTACTTACCTTCATGTAAAATACTTCAATTTCATTGGACAATGACGCTTTAACAAGTTTCCGTGTCACCCCTCCCAGGAGGGTGACAACTGGGAAAAGTATTACCCGCTACCACGGTAACCGCCAAGCTCTCCACCGAGAAGCTGAAGCGCTAACAATCGTATGACGTCATAATATGACGCATGCCGCGCCAGGAGTTCGAAAACCGTCAGCTGTTTTAGTGTTCACTTTGTACAGATATATTTTCCCGACTTTCACTGCTTTATTTAAGCTATTTTATACATTGAGTGGTTTGCACACTCAACTTAAACATAACTAACCATTTTTATAGCAGTTTTAAGCTTGTCAGAATATGTTTCACTGATTTTAAAAATCCAGTCGAGAGGCAGATGCCATTTTGTTCACATGTCATATAGTCGGTCGCGATCTTTAACATAAAATAAAATGATGTTTTGTACATTTAACATGGCGGTAAGATAAATACGTTGTATGCTTCTCCCTCGGGTAATACGGTCTGATGTACGCCTTTTTGTAGCAGTGTCATCCCTCGCCTACCGGCTCGGGTGACACTGCTACAAAGAGGCATACATCAAACCGTATTACCCTCGAGAGAAGCATACAACTTATAGTATTAACATTAATTATTCCGGGAGTGACGTCACTACCACTATCTGTGTGAAGCCCGTTTCTGGTGTCCACCGCCGTGATATTGCTGGAATATTGCCAAAAGCGGCGTAAAAATAAACTCACTCATTCACTACCACTATCGTCCCTATCTCCAACATAAATAAAATTCCATCGTTCTCGAGAGTAACGACCTTTTTCATCGTCGCGATTTTCAAAACAGGTGCTCAAAACGAAATCCGTAAGCGTACATTCGTCTTTGGAAGTAATCTCAACAGCATAAGATACTAGGCCAGCAGATTCAGGATGCGCATTACTGGGAACCCGTCTTTGGGAAGGGCTTTCCGGAAAAACGTAACATATTCGCAGCGCAATACAGTTTAATCACAGTTAAGTGCATCGGATATGAGTAATACACACTGCGGGTTGACAGTAACTGTTGGTTGTACCATCACCGGAACCGGAAGTTCGGATGGGCTCATTATGACGACACTGAAATAAGACAACCTACAGAATAATGGACTACTTCAGTCATCTTCATCATTAATGTTTCCCATAAAAACATGAAAACTGTCTATTTTTGTTTTGGTATTATTTATTTTCACAACTATCACAGACAATGCCTTTCATGCTTGGATGCTAGCCTAGTGGTTAAAGTGTTCGCTCGTCACGCCGAAGACCCGGGTGCGATTCCTCACATGGGTACAATGTGTGAAGCCCATTTCTGGTGTTCCGGTGATATTGCTGGAATATTGCTAAAAGCGGTGTAAAACTAAACTCACTCACTCACTTTGTGTGTCCGTCTGTCCATTCGTGCATGTCCGTCTGTCCGTTCGGTCGTGCGTGTGCGTGCGCGCGCGTGCGTCTTGGTACGCAATTTTATAGTGCTGAGATAGCACACGCAGTTTCACATGGATACCCCACTCAAAGCATACCGACTCAAAGCCAGGCCAACTCAACTATCACTCGTAATCCCCGAAATAAAGATAAGTATAATGTTAAATATCAATCATTCTGCAACCATCAAGGTTCATTGGCACAGATCATAAATGTTCAAAGTCAATTTAAACTTGCCAGGATTTTTAAACGTAGCATTCTTGTCATTTTAATTTTGGCTACCATTTCTTACACTCGCCAGCAGCTGAAGGGATGGTGTAAATCCAACTAGGGTCCATGCAGGTAGCCAAGGTACTGTAATCCCCATGGTCCCTGGTATGGTGATCTACCTTCTGGTGTTGGCGATCTCTATAGCCTGTTTTTATATTGTATTGTCCAAATCCCACATGGGCACAATGTGTTAAGCCCATTTCTGGTGTCCCCCGCCGTGATATTGCTGGAATATTGCTAAAAGCGGCGTAAAACTAAACTCAGTCAGTCAGTATTGTCCAAATAGTGCTGTCAGTTTTAACTTTCCACACTAGTTTTAGTTGTAATTGTGATATTCTAGTTGTTTTACTGTCCTTCGTCGACAGGTTTTTATAACGTACATATATTCCATTTCAATGTCAAATGTTCTCATTTCACTTTTTATTGTATAAATTGTTTTCGTCACGATATGTCTGAAATATTGCCGATGTGACGTTAAATAAGAACTCACTCACTCACTCATTGGCACAAAGCAATATTTGTGCTGCGAGTGGAAGGTACGATTGTCGTAGCGCAGAGATCAAGCGCAAATGTACCCGGATCAATCTGATTGCTTTTCCCGGCCATCACAGGTTCCTGGTGAACCTAACCCGTGAAGATCCGGGTTAGAATATTGATCTTCAGTAACCCGTGAAGATCCGGGTTAGAATATTGATCTTCAGTAACCCATGCTTGTCTCCTCCCCGTGAAGATCCGGGTTAGAATTGATCTTCAGTAACCCATGCTTGTCGTAAGACTCGACTAACGGGATTGGGGGGGTCAGGCTCGCTGACTTGGTTGACACATGTAATCGGTTCCCAATTGTAGAGATCGATGCTCATGCTGTTGATCACTGGATTGTCTGGTCCAGACTTGATTATTTTCAGACCGCCTCCACATAACTGGAATACTGCTGAGTGCGACGTAAAACTAAACACACTCCTGAGGAACTTTAACCTGGAAATTCATTGTCATTCTATGTGGGAAAATAAAATTAGTCAAATATATTGATGCGGATATCTGACTGTTTGAAAAATATAAATACGACTAAATCCCTGTGTTGTTTTACTGCGTATGAATACTTTCAGGATTGCCACATTTATTCTTTCGCGAATAATATTTTTTCTCCAGATTTGAAAAAAATGCATCCCCAAAGAAATTGTATATAATAAACATATTTATTAAACATGCATTCGATATACTTGAGACAGTCGGGGATTATGACAAATACTGTAAAGGAATTGGAACCGGAAGTACACAGATGACGCCAATTGAACGAGGTCAAAATACTAGTTTCTGGTATGAAGCCACTTGACTAACATCTAGTCTCTGAAATGAACATATTTTACAGAAAACAGTTTTGAAATTTTATTCATAAAATATTATAAAAGGAGCACAGAGACTTTCTTCATTTTCTGAAACTGTGGTAATAATTTAGACTTGACATTTATTCTCGACTTGAGAATATATATGACAGACTACGAAGCCACAGAATAATACCCCAAGGATTAAAAAGTGTGTTCGGAATATGCGGTAAAAATTCGGCCAGCTAACGGTACACACGTAGACTTTGTTCTGAAGTCCTTCCGATCTATCGAGAGAGAGAGCCTTTGGAATATTGCAATCTAGATAATCATTATGTGTTTCATATTTGCAGGGTAAGTTATGTGTTCAATGACCGCGCATCATTAACCTTAAAACGTATACTCAGCAACAAAAGTTCTTGTGACGCTATTAAAAATGGTGTAGAAAAACACATAATAAAACGAAATTAATACAAACACTTTTATTTTATAGAACAGACATTTGACCTGCTAATGACAACCTTAATTTCGGATTAGTGACAATTTCAAAGGGTACAACACCAATCTGAATGCTTAGGGGGGGAAATGAAAAGTCCCACTCCAATACCCGGTATGACCACCAGCAGAGCTGATACAGGCAACACACCTCCGTCGCATGGAATTAATCAGTCGTGTATGACATCGTTGTGGGATGTTGTCCCAGATCTCACGAAGACGTTGTTGCAGTTGCTGCAGCGTTACAGGCGGATTTGGTGAGCGTCGCAAGCGGCTTTCCATTTCATCCCACACATGGTCAATAGGCGACATGTCCCGTGACTGAGCTGGCAAGGGAAGCACATCAACATTGTTCTGAGCCAGAAAACGTTGAACAGTACGGGAAGCGTTCGGTCTGGCGTTGTCCTGCTGTAACGTCACCCCTGGTCCATGTTGCCGGTAAAACGGCTGGATGGAAAACCTCATCCCGATATCGCTGCCCTGTCAGATTACCAGCGATGATGAAAAGGTCTGTCTTGTTTGTAGCCGTAATTCCACCGCAGATCATCACGCTACCGCCTCCAAACCGATCAATTTCCATTACACAATTGTCAGCATAACGTTCGCCTCGTCGACGGTAAAGTCGCACACGGCCATCAGCTCTGTGAAGAGAAAATCTGGACTCATCCGTGAAGAGGACATGATTTTCCACTGACTTTGTGTCCATCTCACATGCTGTCTTGCCCACTGCAGACGTCGTTGGCGATGTTGTAACGTCAAAATCGGCCGTCTTGATGGGCGTCGTGCGATGATCCCAAAACACCGGAAACGTCGTCGAACGGTTTGTGGTGATATCCGCCTCAGTCCAAGGATGGTTGTTGAGGCGGATGGATGACTGTTGCTTGCTGGAAGCGGTTCCGGAGGTGTGTCTGTCGAATCCAGCTGTCTTGACGTCGGGTCGTTACCGGGGGTGGACCATTACAAGGACGGTCTCTGACGTGATTTGTCTGTTGGTGTCGTTGCCACAAGTTCCACACTGTGTTTCGATGGACATTGAATCTGCGAGCACCTTCTCGTTGTGGAGTACCGGATTGGAGCATTCCATTAACTCGCCAACGTTCATTTTCTGTTAGCCTTGGCATAACAATTGTTTAATTCTACTGAGAATTTTGATGTTTTTTCAGGTTGCACTCCTTCAACGTGTCTTTATCAGGAATGAAACATTCTCTCCACTACCCAGGTTTAAAGATCCACAGTCTAACACATTCTCTCCACTACCCAGGTTTAAAGATCCACATTCTTCACAGAATTTCTCGTTCAAAGTCATTTTTCATTATTTGCAAACATTACCTGGACTGATGCGTTTGGATACTCTGTCATAGTGCCGTGAACCCGTTTTTTTATGATTTGTATACAAAAGTTAGTATTCTTTAAAAAATATCCGTGTCACAAGAACGTTTGTTGCTGAGTATATTAAAATGTATGAAGAGTTTGTTTGTTAGTTGTTTAACGCCGAACTCAGCATTATTGCAGTTATATGCTGCGGTCTGGACCAGACCATCCAGTGATCAACAGCATTAGCATAGATCTGCGCATTTGGGAACCGATGACATGTGTTAAGCAAGTCAGTGAGCCTGACCACCCGATCCCGATCTTACGACAAGCATGGGTTACTGAAGCCCAATTCTAACCCGGATGCGACGATGGGATTAATGCATCTTTGTCTTTTTATGTTTCCTGTTTTGTTTTTATACCGTCGTGATGTCTCTAGTTTGACGTCAAGAGGATGTCGCCACGGTGCCTGACAGTGCCCACTCAACTAACAATAACCCGGGAAAAAATTTCTGGGGACCACTTATGTGCTCTTTTCTGGCAGAAAAATTTCCAAAGAATAATTTTTATTTAAAAATAAAACATTAAACTGAGTATATTTTACGCTTCATATTTCAACTCCTAAGCAATAAAAAAAAGATATTTGGACTGATTTTGTTACAAAAATTATATCAACTGCTAAAAGATAAAATACAAATGGTAGCCCGTTTTTACATTGTATTGTCCAAAAATAGTTTTCTACATTTAAAGATATATGCTAGCTAGTTTTAACTCATTTTGTGATAACCTAGTAATTTTACTGTCCTTCGTTGACAGGGTTTTATATATTATATGTATGTATTATGAATTTAGAACTAGTTTTAGTCACGATATGGCTGAAATATTGCCGATGTGCCTTAAATCTTAACTCACTCACACACAGATGGTAATCTCAAACTAAACCACACGTTTCAACATCCGGGACATCAGTTTATGTCAATGACGTCATGTTATTTGTCCTACGTTATGGTATTGGACAATCGAAAAGTCCTTCTGTGCTACTTCAATTGAAAATCGATATTTAGGAGATAAACATACTGTATTGGAAAATCAGAGGTATATAACGAAATTATAATAGCTCTAAATTTGATTTAATACCGAACGCGTAGCGTGAGGTTTTAAATATAAAAATTTAGAGCTATTATAATTTCGTTATATACCTCTGATTTTCCAACACAGTACGTTTATCTCCATTCTACCATGACCGCGTTATTAAGATTTTGCAAAAATACATACTGTGTTGGAAAATCAGAGGTATATAACGTGATTATATACCTCTGAATGACTTTGATTAACCAATCACAATCCAGTATTTACTGAAGTCATGGTAGAATAACAATTATCCTCTATTTACATTTATCTGACACGATTTAAACTTTGTTATCCATATGGTTGAAAATAACCGAGTTAATATTTTCAATATGAGCCTATGTGCACATATCACTTTTGCCTAGCAACCATTGTTTCTGTATTTCGTCGTCTGTGACGTCATTAAACAATTGAACGTGACGTCAATGATGAGGGCCGTCACACTTGCTTACCGTGTTTTACTGCACAAATGTACATGGATAAAATGGATAATAAAGAAATTATTACACTCGAGCAAGTGTGTCATATGACTTAAACGCAACTCGTGCAAAATTATGCATTGCCCTCTCTCGCTCGGTCAATACAAAATTTCACACTCGTTTCGTATAAGTCGTATGACACACTTGCTCGTGTAATAATCTCTATATATACACACGGAAGAACGAGGTACACCATATTTAATGTTAATGACATTCCCGACAGTCATAAACAACATTTACTTATATTCGCATATAAAAACACGAAAAATGGAATAATGTCTACTTGTATATATACAAAAGCTAAAAATCGTGTTTTCCTGTTAATGTCAAAGTAAGATAGCGTAGTTGGCTGAGCTGAGTCTTTTTTTCATTTGATATATTTTATTTACATGAAGATAATTTGTATTTAACAGGATGTCGCGGTCTGTACAAATATTTGGTGACATTCAATAATTTTGCATGTATGGACAATTAAAGAGAAACGCACTGATGTACAGTATTGTGTGTTGCCGTATCGTGGAGTCTCGTGAACAGAGACTGGACAAGACCATGCTGTTATTGACCACACAACTCTACGACACGGCAGTTATCTCTATATACCTAGGGGTCTGGGATAGGTGGAGAGGGGTGAGATTATTGTTGGAGCGTTAAGTCTCCAGCCACTGCGTAAAGAAAAAACAAGCAAAAAAGAAAACCAAACAATAAATCCCCGCAATTTTCTGTTTGAAAGGAGGGACCGAACAATTTTATTTAATTTCACAAAACTGTTTTATTTAGGAGATTCAACATGTCCAGCGAACAAATTAACGATATAAATTGAATTTGAAATTTAGATTTAAAAAAAAAAAACACCCCACATTATGATCTGATTGATCCTAACTCTGACTAGATTATATAAACAACTAAATTGCATATTTACTTTCGAATATTGTGAATATCAAGTGGTATTCAATATTTTGTGTTGGCTATGAAACATCGTCTTGAACCATGTTTCTTTTAATGAATAGAAAATAGGCGCAGTTTTCATCATTCCTTAAATATATCTATAAATTTAGCAAATATCGTCACAATATACGTAAACCAATAAACAGAATTGACAGAATTAACTAATTTATCTATCTGATCATCACCATTATGTATATTCACGTTTAAATGCAAGTCACCCAACTATAACTGTAGTCTTTTAAATCAAAATTTTGTACGAGTGGACCCATTCAGAAAGTAAATTGCCAATTGAAATCCGACAGCATAAAACATCGTTTCACATAAAATTAGTTCGCGAACATCATTCACAAGATAACATATAGGGTTAGGGGAAAGAGGTTTAGAGCCGGTCTCGAAAAACATGAAACGTTTACAATTATGGCTAAAATCGCTATTAAAAAGTAATTACTTTGAAAACAGGAGCCTCGCCTGCGGAGTTCTTTCGCTCGCAGAGGAACATACTGATTTCCAATGTGATTCGCTGATACATTCACACGTGTGAGTGCTGTAAACGAAATATATCTTTCCTTCCTCTTGTTACGAGTGCACCCTAAACAAGATTGGTGTTTATTCTCTATATCATGGTCAGCGTGTACGATTAAGACACGTGTACATTGTCATACAGATAAGTTACAATCGAAATACATATATTTAAATTTTTATAATAACATTTACATATGTATATTTTGGGTAACTATTTTACATATATGATTAGAATAGTTACACAAAAAACAGTTTTGTTAAATAATTATATTTAAAAAATAACCATTAATGTTATAAAAATTAACCATTAATGTTATAAAAAATTAACCATTAATATTAAAAAAAAATAACCATTAATATTTAAAAAAATAAAAGTGTCTGAGTTCATATTTATGTCGGATAAAAATAATTTACTATTTGAGGTTTTTAGTACCAAAATATGAATTTGAAATAAGTGTATACTTTATACAAAAAATTAGAAGCAATTTATCAATTTCGCTAATTGAAATACTTGTACTATCAATTTGTTTTGGAGAGTTGGGTTGTTTCCACTTATTCCTCTATTCTCATTATAGTTCTGATTATTCTGATTATTATTATTATTATTATTTTAAAAATCGAGTAAAGTAATGTCCACTATGCGTATACATAACCAAAGTACAAAACAATATAACGATAACCATATGTGAAGTGTTATATTTCGTAAATATCAATAAAATCAGTTTGTGTTACATACAAATACAATGAAGACAAAATGCTTCTGATTTCACATTGGACCATATGGCGTAAGCTCGAATTATTAAGCTCCGTATCACATTTCTTTGTTTTTTTCTTCTCTAATTTTTTAACTATTCATTTCAAACCGAACGTGAAAAGGCACAAAATGTTTTGTCGTAACGAAACACTCATCTGTGCTTTACAGAATATGCATCAATGCACTTAATTTAGGTAACTGTTTCTATATAAACATGCGTTTTTCAACATTTATAAATATTCCTCAAATTGGGAAACAACAACCGTTGGTTACCATGGTTACCTATTTAGTCCATTTTCAAATTTGTTATTACTATCCGAGGCCAAGTGTGGGAAACTGTGTACATTTTAAACCCCTGGGACGTCTGACTTGGATCGTCGATAATTGTTTTAAAAATATATTGGGTTAGAGAGTTAGGCTTACGCAATTAAGAAAATAAATCTCTCGTGGTGTTTTCTAATGGCCGGTTGATTCCAACTACAGTTGCCATGACAACGGTGGCGCTGCTGGGTGTTCCTCCCAAGTTGGGGATAATTTGCAGAAATGTTTTGCGAACCAAAACAAAATCCTTAAATTTAACTTTATCGAAGTAAATATCTTCTTTTAAAATTGTTCCTGGTTAATAAGTAAATCTAAACTTGCTAACTTGCCAACCAGTTAACATTTGTCGGAAACAAATAATGGCAATGTGTAATCAAAAAAACGTTCTGTTCGCTTTTCACCTGAACAAAGTTATGGTTCATGAAAATTTGAGCATATTTTTGTAGTGAAAACTCAGCACACACTTTCATAAAAAGATCCCCCAAGATATTCATAAATTTTCGTTTTGTTCAGAATAAATTCGTATTTCGTTACACCGGAAATCTACAAACTGATCTCGGTGTAACGTGAATATTCAATATACCGACATTTACAATATACAAAAAACGTAAAAGAAACAAATGTTGCTTTTCTGAAACAGAATTCTTTATTTTGGCATTCATACTTAACCCAAACGCCATGAACTCTCCGTTTCCCTGATTCATTCGGATTCCGCTTTACGAAAAGCCGCGAGACAGAGCCAAGTCCGGTCATACTGTGTTGCGCCGATCTACATGGGGATTTTACCACTGCTTCTATTAATCGTAACGATGTATAATTCCTGGACTCCGCTTCTTGCTCGTTTTGTCGATATGCTTGGTCAAGAAAGGGGAAAATGTGGTCAGTGTAAGTTCCAAACTGAAAATGCTGAAACTGACTAAATTTTATTTATTTTGAAAAAGTGTCAACATTTTAGTCTGATAGTCCCCCAACTCCAAAAGAAACAGCGATATGCCTAAAGACGAAGTTGATTCCCGAGCCGTTTATTTTGAGTTGCATGGGTCTAAGATCGCATGGTTTAAAAATACACAACAGAGTATTACCATTATTTTGCATGAACGCACACACAAATACATGCAGGTATGCATCCATACACAGACAATTCATGAAGATCAGTGTAAGAACTGGTCTTCAGCACCCCATGCTTGTAGTAAGAGGCTAACGGGATCGGGTGGTCAGGCTCTCTGACTTGGTTGACATTTGGCATCGCATCCAAATTGAATATATCGATGCTCCTGCTGTTAATCATTGTCTGGTCCAGCCTCGATTATTTACTGACCTACCCCATAAAGCTGGAATATTGATGAGCGCGACAACAAACAAATATTTAAAACATACACACTGAGTGAGTGAGTTTAGTTTTACGCCGCACTCAGCAATATTCCAGCTATATGGCAGCAGTCTGTAAATAATCGAGTCTGGACCAGTCAATCCAGTGATTAACAGTATGAGCAGCGATCTGAGCAATTGGGAACCGATGACATGTGTCAACTAAGCCAGTGAGCCTGACCACCTGATCCCGTTAGTCGCCTCTTACGACAAGCATGGGTTCCTGAAGGCCAATATTCTAACCCGGACCTTCACGGGTGAAAACATACACAGACCTCAACTGCCTGACAAAAGCAACCAGTGAGTGTGAGTGGGCATGATTTTACGCCGCTTTTAGCAATATTCCAGCAATATCACGGCGGGGGACACCAGAAATGGGCTTCGCACATTATGCCAATGTGGGGAATCGAACCCGGGTCTTCAGTGAGACGAGCGAACACCTTAACCATCAGGCTACCCCACCGCACCGCCACTGCTGTGAGCGTTTGACGTTGTTTTTCAGTAGGATGGCATATCTGCTTTCTTTTGCAGCTTACCATCAGGAGTCTTCGAATACAATCGAAAGTCAACCTTTGTCGTTTTGAAACACTGAGAAACCCAAACAAGACTCGTGTCATAATGTCAATTTGGAAAGAGTCCGTTCCCCCACTTCTTTCTTCTGCAGGTTAACAGAGGTAACGCAACGTGGTTCGACCCTATATATTTCAATTAATTTTGGGGCTTTTAGTTATTTTTGTGAGTTCTCTAGTAATTGTTCTGTTACGTTTTGTTCATAATTTTAGTACATATTAAATTATAAGTATTATTTGGGATGGGAAACGGTTACCCAGAGACTAGTTGTTAGTCTAGGATTGTGGGTTCTTTGGGGAAATTCTATGCACATGCTGCGGTTTAGGATAGAGAGCTGGTGGAAAGAGTTCCTTCCGTTCCCCCCGTTCCCCCAACCCTAAACCTGACCCTAAACCTAACTTAAATTTTGGACTTTTAGTCATTTTGAGAGTTCACTAGTAATTGTTGTGATAAGTTTGTTATTTTTTTTAGTATATTTATAAATATTATTTGGGATGGGGGAACGGGAGGAGCTCTTACCCGTCTCTGAAATGAAGATATTTTACAGAAAAAAAAAAAAATATAATGAAAAGGAGCCCTGAGACTTCTTCATTTTCAGATCTAGACTTGCCACATTTTCTAGACTTGCGTGGGATGTCTTGGATATATTTGCTTCAGGGTCTGTATGAGACTACCTCAATCCCTAGCTACGTGGATATGTATCGTACGTATTCTGTTAACATGCATGGTAACAATTTCAAATGGTCAGTCTAGATGTAGTGCATTGGACGGCAGAGTTAGAAATAGATTCAAACTGTCACTAGCCAGTGGGGCTAATGACCCAAAAATGTCACCAGCCCTTCAGACACATTACTGGCCCGAATAATTCATTAGAATTTATAGACAGCGCATATAAGAATAGTTAGAGTATTTATTTCACAAAATAATTGTTTCAGACTATTTATATTTATTGTATATATATTGAGCCTCTGACATTGATGGGACACACTCTCATAAGAATACCCATACATTTTCAAATTATCTTCATATTAAATTTTCTTAAGGACTTAAGTCGTCATCACTGGAAGAATCCTCCACATCATAATTATCTGCATCTTAGATGCTGCCATCACTATCATAGCAGCTTCTAAAGTATCACTAGCCAGCCGGGGCTTCATTAACTTTTGACAGGCCCGAGCAAAGGTCAACTAGCATGTGCTAGCGGGCAGGCAGTTATTTCGAACACTGTTGGACGGTCCGGTTGACCTCGTATCATTGTTTTATATCAATCACAGGTTTCTCAGGTCCAGACACAATTATTTACAGGAAGTCGTTATATTCCAGAATGGAATATTGCTTGGTGAATTAAACAACAAGAAGAAGAATAAATCAGCTTCCTATGTGTATTACAAGTTACAGCTACGACTTCAGATCTTACACTACCCGTGAAGTTCTGGGTTAGAATTGATCTTCAGTAACCCATGCTTGTCCTAAAAGGCGAATAACAGGATCGGGTGGTCAGGCTGACTGGCTTGGTTGACAAATGTCATCGGTTCCCAATTGCTCAGATCGATGCTCATGATGTTGATCACTGGATTGTCTGGTCCGGGCTCGATTATTTACATTCCACCGCCATGTAGCTGAGTGCGGCGTGAAACTAAACTCACTCACTCAGATCATGCACAGTCACCAGTCGACTTGTATTGTGAAAAGTGGAGTTTGTTACTTGAGACACGAAAATCTAAAGTTTAAGTGGGCGAATAATATATATCTGTAACTAACGGATACGCCTCTCGGAAATAAAAGACGTCTCACACGAGCCTGATGGAACGTATATATTAACATTGGAGAAACGCACAACGTTTTAAAATATTTCAATAACTATACTGTCATAAAATATTTTAAAACATTGTGCGAGTATATATATTGATCGCGACTGCGACCACCAAAGCACGCCATATGGAGTTATCTCCCTTTAATGTGAGTTTTGTTTGTTAACGCCGCACTCCGCAATATTCCAGCTATGTGGCGGAGGTCTGTAAATAAATGATTCTGAACCAGACAATCCAGTGATCAACATCAAGAGCATTGATCTACGCAAATGGGATGCGATGACATGTGTCAACCAAATCAGTGAGCCCTCACCACCCGATCGCCTCTTATAATTAGGGGGCGGTGGGGTAGCCTAGTGGTTAAAGCGTTGGCTCGTCACGCCGAAGACCCGGGTTCGAATCCCCACATGGGTACAATGTGTGAAGCCCATTTCTGGTGTCCCCCGCCGTGATGTTGCTGTAATATTGCTAAAAGCGGCGTAAAACCAAACTCAGTCAGTCAGTCTTATAATAAGCATGGGTTACTGAAGACAAGTTCTAAACCGGGTCTTGATGAAAGGGTCTCATCTGAGTGATAGGTTCGAAAGGGAACAGCGCCTGTTGCTGAGCATTTCATCCCTGGTTATATCATTGTCATATGCAAATTTAGACAGGTTCATCTGAGTTGTCCTCAATGCATGGGGAACAAGACATTCTAAATGTAATTTTACAGTAGGATCAATTACAAACACTGAATAGGTGAAAGCTTTTTCCTTTTATTCTCAAAAAATGTAATTTTTCACAAAACAACATAAAAACACATAACTGTACAAAAACAATTTTTATCATCCATTAACAATGGAATGTGTCAAGTCATATCAGTTTATTTTCAAATACAACTTTGTACTTTACATACATGAATAAATTGAAATTGAATTTCATCATTGAAATGAATGTTGAAAATACATATGGACAATAAACATGTTACAGACTCATCTGAAACTGTGTCTGATCTGAATAATTCCATCATTATGATAAATCTGCTTGATAGATAAGTAACATATGTGATGCTCTCTTTTTCAAAACTTGATTCCACTCCAAATATGAAATCAAAAAGTTAGTTTGTCCATAGTTTTGGCCTATGACATGGACCTAGCACTATATATAGTTATATAAAAGACCTTGTCTCTGGCAATATAAACCTTGATGACAGCTTTTCTCGTTACAAGCCTATGTGAATATGTGTTCAATCGAGAAATAAAATTTCAATTTTTGAAATGAAGGTTAAAAATAGTAGAAAATTATGACAAACTCGTCAGAAACTTTCTCTCACTGGAATAATTTCATCATCCTGATAAACTTGTTTGGGTTGAAAAAGTTAACATTCTCCAAAAAGAATTTAAAAAGTTTTGAGAAAATCTTCTCCGTGTTTTGAGAATAACTCATGGTACATTAGCTTGTGCCATTATAAAACAATGAAGGAACGAATAACATAACTAAATTGTCCTTCCCAAAATACCATGACTGATCTGAATAGAACCAGGATAGGTCAGTAGGCTGTGCTTACTAAATACACTCATCAATGGGCTGAGAATGAAGTTGATCACTGGATTGTCTGGTCCAGACTTGATTATTTGCAGGCCATGGTCATATAACTCAAATATTGCTGAGTGCGACTTTAAACAAAAACAAACTGAGAATACAAAACTGACTGACTGGCAAGTGGAGTAATAATGCAGTGCTTTGAGCAAAAACCTGCACATGAAGTTAGACACTTTTTAAGTGGACTATTATCAACATTATTAACATTATATTTCAAGAACAATTTTTTTTATGGATAGACAACTTCTTTATTGCATGCATTATTGCATTATTTCTGTGTAGATGCTAACACTGTTATCAAGCACTTGCTTGGTTAATAACAGTGTTATCATCTACACCCAAACATTGAATCTATCCTATAAATAAGTTGTCTATCCATAAAAATATGTTCTTCGTAATGCCAGCTTCTAAATGCCACTAAATGCGACCATTTATTTGATAAAACTGAAATTCAACAAGATCAAAATAGACCATGTCTATTAGTTTCTCAAGAAAAAAATATCTACTATTAGGCTAGACCAATTTGATTTCTTGTTTATGGATTTTTGTCCTCAGAAAACCTACAGGCAGGAGGGGAAAATTATTTTAAAAATCACCAGTCAAAGCAAAAACCCACATGAGTTTTTCAAAAGGCATTGTTTTCCAGTTCACACTGGCTGAGGTTCTCTAAGCACTGATTTCTAACACAAATATTGTTACCGGTAGATAATTCAGTTAAAGTCTGTGAGAACAAATACCGGTGTTCTAGTGTCCAACAAACTGCCTTGCGAAGTCAAAGTCTCACTCCTGCATATCTTAACATTAGGATTTTATTTTTCGAGCGGGAACAGTAAAACAAGAAATAAGACTGGTCTGGTTTTACACAAACTAAAAAAATCCCCTGTCAGTTAAACTAACAGATGTGCACAATCCGATCAGTCCCTAACAACAGTGGTAAAGGTCCCCCCTCAGGAGAGTCGAGGTCCAAGTAGTGCAAAGCAGCCATACCCTTCAGAATGAATTCCAAGTCGCTCTCACAGTCCCTGAACCACATTATTTTCCCTACTGCCTAGCCCTCCTAGTCGGTCTCACAGTCCCTGAACCACATTATTTTCCCTACTGCCTAACCCTCCTAGTCTGTCTCACAGTCCGGGGCGGTGGGGTAGCCTAATGGTTAAAGCGTTGGCTCGTCACGCCGAAGACCCGGGTTCGAATCCCCACATGGGTACAATGTGTGATGCCCATTTCTGGTGTCCCCCGCCGTGATGTTGCTGGAATATTGCTAAAAGTGGCGTAAAACCAAACTCAGTCAGTCAGTCAGTCTCACAGTCCCTGAACCACATTATTTTCCCTACTGCCTAGCCCTCCTAGCCTGTCTCACAGTCCCTGAACCACATTATTTCCCTACTGCCTAGCCCTCCTAGCCTGTCTCACAGTCCCTGAACCACATTATTTTCCCTACTGCCTAGCCCTCCTAGTCTGTCTCACAGTCCCTGAACCACATTATTTTTCCCTACTGCCTAGCCCTCCTAGCCTGTCTCACAGTCCCTGAACCACATTATTTCCCTACTGCCTAGCCCTCCTAGCCTGTCTCACAGTCCCTGAACCACATTATTTTCCCTACTGCCTAGCCCTCCTAGTCTGTCTCACAGTCCCTGAACCACATTATTTTCCCTACTGCCTAGCCCTCCTAGCCTGTCTCACAGTCCCTGAACCACATTATTTTCCCTACTGCCTAACCCTCCTAGTCTGTCTCACAGTCCGGGGCGGTGGGGTAGCCTAATGGTTAAAGCGTTCGCTCGTCATGCCGAAGACCCGGGTTCGAATCCCCACATGGGTACAATGTGTGATGCCCATTTCTGGTGTCCCCCGCCGTGATGTTGCTGGAATATTGCTAAAAGTGGCGTAAAACCAAACTCAGTCAGTCAGTCAGTCTCACAGTCCCTGAACCACATTATTTTCCCTACTGCCTAGCCCTCCTAGTCTGTCTCACAGTCCCTGAACCACATTATTTTCCCTACTGCCTAGCCCTCCTAGCCTGTCTCACAGTCCCTGAACCACATTATTTCCCCTACTGCCTAGCCCTCCTAGCCTGTCTCACAGTCCCTGAACCACATTATTTTCCCTACTGCCTAGCCCTCCTAGTCTGTCTCACAGTCCCTGAACCACATTATTTTCCCCTACTGCCTAGCCCTCCTAGTCTGTCTCACAGTCCCTGAACCACATTATTCCCCTACTGCCTAGCCCTCCTAGTCTGTCTCACAGTCCCTGAACCACATTATTCCCCTACTGCCTAGCCCTCCTAGTCTGTCTCACAGTCCCTGAACCACATTATTCCCCTACTGCCTAGCCCTCCTAGTCTGTTTCACAGTCCCTGAACCACATTATTTCCCCTACTGCCTAGCCCTCCTAGTCTGTCTCACAGTCCCTGAACCACATTATTTTCCCTACTGCCTAGCCCTCCTAGTCTGTCTCACAGTCCCTGAACCACATTATTTTCCTACTGCCTAGCCCTCCTAGTCTGTCTCACAGTCCCTGAACCACATTATTTTCCCTACTGCCTAGCCCTCCTAGTCTGTCTCACAGTCCCTTAACCACATTATTTCCCCTACAGCCTAGCCCTCCTAGTCTGTCTCACAGTCCCTGAACCACATTATTCCCCTACAGCCTAGCCCTCCTAGTCTGTCTCACAGTCCCTGAACCACATTATTTCCCTACTGCCTAGCCCTCCTAGTCTGTCTCACAGTCCCTGAACCACATTATTTCCCTACAGCCTAGTCCCTCCTAGTCTGTCTCACAGTCCCTGAACCACATTATTCCCCTACTGCCTAGCCCTCCTAGTCTGTCTCACAGTCCCTGAACCACATTATTTTCCCTACTGCCTAGCCCTCCTAGTCTGTCTCACAGTCCCTGAACCACATTATTTCCCTACTGCCTAGCCCTCCTAGTCTGTCTCACAGTCCCTGAACCACATTATTTTCCCTACTGCCTAGCCCTCCTAGTCTGTCTCACAGTCCCTGAACCACATTATTTCCCTACTGCCTAGCCCTCCTAGTCTGTCTCACAGTCCCTGAACCACATTATTCCCCTACAGCCTAGCCCTCCTAGTCTGTCTCACAGTCCCTGAACCACATTATTTCCCTACTGCCTAGCCCTCCTAGTCTGTCTCACAGTCCCTGAACCACATTATTCCCCTACAGCCTAGCCCTCCTAGTCTGTCTCACAGTCCCTGAACCACATTATTTTCCCTACTGCCTAACCCTCCTAGTCTGTCTCACAGTCCCTGAACCACATTATTTTCCCTACTGCCTAGCCCTCCTAGTCTTCTCACAGTCCCTGAACCACATTATTTCCCCTACTGCCTTGCCCTAGGAAGCAAGACTTCCTCAGGTTCTGAATCTTCAATCTCACTCGGGCTTCTTTTCAATTTAAATGGGATTTTTGTTACATTCAAAGACGAAGTGTTCGTCTATATGAATTTTCATGTGAGCCACAGCGAGTCCTGTTCCAAGGAAATAGATTTTAAGATTTGCCTCTTCACTGGACACATTACTGACCAGGGTGCGGTTGTACAAAGCGATCTTAGAGCTAAGGTTACCGTAACTCCCATACATTAACATAGACTTAAGGTACACGGTTTGTACAACGGCACCCTGGGCCTAGATTTTCGCAGCTCTCTTAGCGCTAAGATAGTCGTAAGTTAATGTTAATGTATGGCACTTATGACTGTCTTAGCGCTAAGAGAGCTTCGAAAATCTAGGCCCAGGGTGTTAAGTTCACATGAAGTTTAAGTTTTCATCAGGTCTTGAGTTAATAATTCTGTACGTTTTCTCAGTTCTCATATTTAACTGCTCATTTGTTACTTGTCTTGAACCATGAAACAATCGGGTTGAATTGGTCATGATGTTAAATCACTGGACTCAAATATTTACAGACCGCTGCCGCTGTCACATAGCTGGAATATTGCGGAGTGTGGCCTTAAACAACAAACCAACCAATTTTTGTCTTGGCAACATATTCTGAACAATATTGGAATGCAAAAAGTCACAACACTGCTAAAATTAAAAAACGATGAAGACTAAGACAGCAAGAATGTTTTTATCGGTTCGTTTTCAATCTGCCTACTCAAAAACATTGAAAAGTGAAAACAGAATCAGTAATTTCTCTTATTCTAAAATTATTTTATGATTTCTTTTTATTTTATTCCGTAAAATAACCAGTTACTGCTATCAATACAAAAATAAAATCTGTTGAAAGTTTATATTTTGACAGCAAGTATTGCCATTACAATTCCTTTACTATCTACTGAACATTTAGAGGAAACAAAACAAAAATCTGAAATTAGAATTTAAAAAACAAAAACAACTGCCTACCAAATTGAACTTTGGCAACAAAATCAGTAAATCATGGGCTTTACACACATATGGTGGACTTTAGGTAGGCTCTTGGTATTTCTTGCGTCTCTATGGATGCAGTATTTTGGGTTTTCTCTGTCCATTCTCTTCTGCATTTGTGCGTATTGGACGTACATTTGTGCATCGCATAAGCTCTAATCAATAAAAAATTGATATATACATATTAGCATATTCAACTAAGAGGCACACCTTTATTTCAACTCCTGATTGTAAAACTTTGCCATAGTTTGACATGTTGTTTGGGGTGTAGTATAAAATTATAAAAATTACAAAAATATAAAGTTTGGAGCAGATATGAGCAATCCGTTTATACCTCTCTCTCACTGATGTGAAACCTGGCTGCATGAAGAGCTGATATATCCTCAAAATGATTAATTTTGATTCATTTAATTCATTGATTAATTGATTAATAAAATAAACATAAACCACCAGTTCCAAATGTACAAGAAGAAGACACAGTCATCAATAATAATACAGGCAAATTATCATTAAGCCATGTTGTTTTTAAGCACCATTGGTCATTCATCTAAAAGGAAATACTGTCAAAGAAATATTTGGTTCTGTAAGGGATTTTCTTTGTTAGCATAAAAAAATCTGTATCATTTGGTGAATACACTGAGCCAAATTGTGATACAAAGACAGCTGATTGGCTTAAGAACAATTGCATCCTTATTCAGATTGGGGGGTCAAGTTGGGGCTTGACCTGATGTGACCTTTCACCTTTGTGATGTCATCAGATCTTCATGCAGAGAGGTATAACATTTCAATAAAAGATGTAATTCTGATGAGATTGTGAATATCATGTTATATGCCACTCAAAGCAAGTTAAGGATCACCTAATCCTTTCATCTTAACTTAGTTTATAAGGTGATCTTTAGCTTTTTTGAGTAGTATAAACTATTAGAATTTTAACATATTAGCAGTTGGATAATAGCAATCATAATCATCATCATCATCAATCCCAGAATATCTTCATGATATTAATCTATTTTCATATTTCTTTTCAACCTTTCCTTTCATTCCAGCTACCTGTAAGTTAGAAAATGTGAAGGTTTTATTGATGTTGGTGGATACAAAACAGGGTTAACTATGTACACCAGTTAATGACATGGGTCAAATGCATAATATATCTACATACACCTGGAACAAAGGTAAGCACCACTTGTATACTTCCGTAGTTGCCGAACCTCGATCCCTTACAGGAAATATCTACACACCACTGACCTATAGTGAAACATGGTGAAGAAACTGCCTCTGCTGCCTGGATGTGAGGTACCGAGTCACATCATCATCATAGGATATTTACATAGCGCACATATCCAGGCAACTAGTGCTTGCTCAAGGCACTGGTATTTTTCCCCTCGATCATTGGATGTCAGTCTCAACGGCACATCTTATTATCAATCTCAACTCCCTGGGGAACATACAACTCTTGCTGCCACAAGGCACACCAAGTTATTGCGGCTTTCCCATCCTTATGAGGTACCCATTCACAGCTGAGTGGACTGGGGCACATAGTTACAATACTTTGTCCAAGTTTTACTGCACATTGCTGTACCCACAACTAGGTGTTTGCATGTATTCTTGTGGCCACCATCTGGTCATATACCAACGGATTTGTGGGTTCTTTTAAGTGCACAGGGTTGACTCCAAGGTTTTCACTCCCGGTCACAGGTGGACTCCCGGCACCTCATGCTCGTTGGATCACTAGCCTGGTGCCTTAGCCAGCTCGCCCACCACGCCCCCTCATATGAAGAAAAGAGTGAGTGAGGTGAGTTTACTGCTGGTGTGTGGTCATGTGCATAGAGCTCAGGTCAAGAATCAGTTGAAGTTAAGCAACACTGAGCACGGAGAGTCCTTGAATGAGTGAATGTTTGGCAGCTTGACTCCTGAGAGTTTCTTGGACTTTAGTCCTGCCCCACAATGAAACACATGTCATCTCACCTTAGGCAAGTGAGTTTGTTCAAAATTGTCTTCACCCAGCAGAAAATGGGTACCCGGTGGGATAAGTCATGTAACCTTCTAGTGCTTCACAGGCAGCTTGGGTTATCCGGGGTAATAACAGTCAGATTGTGACTGTGCCCTTTGAGCATGCTTAGTCATAGATATATGCACGGTACAAATATGCTATTATTATTATTATTATTATATTGAACAACAGTTTTATCATGGAAGGAAATCCCATGTGTCTGACAATTAATGCAGGTGTCAGATATTTACCACATGGGTGAAAGTCGGGTAACAGGGTATGGTTCCAACAAACCAAGAAACTTGATCAGGGTCAACCAGAATTTGATCCAACCATTATAGGGTTCTGGCATGCCCAAGGGGGGCAACTCTGTACAGAGATTGCGTTACCTTATACAACTGGCCCTCCTATGCCAAGTGCTGATTCACAAAATATCAAGTGAAGGAAGAGGAGAAGAAACTGAGAGATAAGCCTGATACTATCTGCTGTAGAACAACTACAGAGCGGATCGAGTAAGTGAAATGTGTTGCTTCAGAAAATAGTGTCGGATCAGCCTAGTGGTTAAAGCATTCACTGGTCCCACCAAAGACCACAGATAGGGAAGGAAACCTTTCAAAACTTCCCACTAGACCACAGGACCAGTGAGCCGACAATAATTAGTGGTCCTGTCTGTACTTCACTGGTCCAAAATAACATTCGTAGTCTACTTAACTATCAATACAAAATCCACTGGCCACCAGGACCACTGTAAACTTATCATTTAGTGGTCCTGATGAATTTTTACTAGCCAGGGACCATAGGACCAGCGTTTATTTCGCACACCAGCATAGGTACAATGTGTGAAGCCCATTTCTGGTGTTCCCCACTGTGATTAAGCTGGAAGATTGCTGAAAATGGCTTAACACCATACCCTCACTCACTTTGGAAAATAATGCTCTTTTTTTCTCTCCAAAAATTACTATTTTACATCGGAATATAAAGCAAGAGGTGTTTAGCTATTTCCAGGTGTGTAAATAGAAGCATAGCTTCATCTGTACAATACCGGTATTCACTCACACAACTAAAATTCCAAGAGGAATTATCTCCCTTTACTTAAACAGCACCTCAACAAGAGAACACTAAAAATACTTCAAACAAAACGTTAAATTTGAACATATAGGCACTATTTCAGCAATTCATCAACTAAATAACCTTTAAGTAAACACTTTTGTATTTTGTAACAAATACGAGAAGCTTTGTGATACCTGAAGCAATCATGCTACAAGTCTTGTCAAAATGTTCGAGACACAACAGAGTTGGAAATTCCTTCTATTGATATAGTTGTGACAATGGCATGTTTAAAACAAGTTCCCAGTGTCTTAAGGCACATTCAAAGTCCTGTTAGTCTTTAAAAAAAAAATATTTTATTATTTTAAAAAAAATTGAAGCTTGTGGATGTTAGAATCACTACACGTAAGTCTAGGGTCCCTTTCCACAAAGCAACTGTAGGTTACACAACACCAAATCAGAATCCGTAGTTTAATAAGCACTTATTGTAGGGAAACCTTCAGTGTGGACTGAATCATCTGACAGCTGTGATTGGAGGATTTTGTGTAAGAATTTTGTGATTTTTAACTGTACATCCATCCAGTGATTAAAACCGACTATATGGCAATGTGACTCAAAAAACATGACGACTTATACTGCATGTGACCACAGGTATTTTCAAGCGGTTGACATTTTGTGTGGAACTGGGGCTGGTCTGTTTAGCTTCCTGTCCAGAAAAGGAGCTGGCTGAGGTGGTCACTTTTTATATTTTCATTGCATTATTGAGGCCAGACTTTGTGCATGTAATAGCTGTTGATGGCTTTGTTAAATTAAAAAATATATATTATGTTACTACAGAACTTGATAAATATTTGGTTTTGTGCAACCTGCAGCACTATAGGCAAACAAGGATAAGTTGAGCACCGACCTGACAATTGACCCGTATTAGCATTTATGAGTGCCGCCTAGTCTTGTCTCACAGTCCCTGAACCACATTGTTTCCCTACTGCCAATCCCTCTCTGCAGTGCTAAAGCCCTAATAAAGCAAGTCTAGATTTCCTCAGGTTCTGAATCTCTGGTCTCCCTAGGGCTCCTTTTCAGTTTAAATGGGCTTGTTTGTTACTATCAAACTTATATATATTCAGAGACTAAGCATTAGTCTAGAGTGCCGGCCTCTGGCGCTTGCCATTGTTAGCGAAGGGGCCCCAGGTTGTCCGTGATCAAGTGTAGTGCGACTTGCTACACCGACCACGTGAGAGTCTTAAGAGCAAATCTGATGCAGCTACACGCTGAATCAATTTCATCGTCATGCACTGCACTGCACGTGCACTAGCCTACATCTGCTCTACCTTTCGCAAACCAAATGGGTTTGCTCATTGCTCATCCGCCTATTTCTCGTAAAGGTGTTGTCTGAGCCGGTCCAACTTATCCTTGTTTGCCAGAAAGGTGATCATAATTCCCTCTTTAACATAGAATAACAACCTCTGTAACACTGACATCACTTTGAGGAATGGGACCCTAGTTTCATAGTTGATTTTCTTCAACCTAGGCCAGGCTGGCTTCAGAGCTTGTGCTAACATCTACACAATTGTAATAGTATGTTACAGTTTGGCGTTACACTTTCTTAGTAATTCTTGTAATTTGGGGGTTGAGTCCCATCCAGACTTGTCAGAGAGGAACACAAAGTATGTGTTCTAGACTTAGTCCGTTTGGCTCAAAAGCGGACTGATGACTTGCGATCTAACTTGAAAGCTGATAAACATATCATACTCAATGAAACACCGATCATCAGACCAACTCTGTGAGTTTTTTTGCAGAATTTATGTCCTAAAAATTGAAAAGTTGTTCAACAAACTATCATATTTACACAGTTCACTATTTGTTACGATGGAGGATGTGCAGAGAAAGGGACAGCCAGCGTTTCATTGAGTATTATGTTTCTCAGTTTTCGAGTTAGATTGCAATTCATTGGTCCTCTTTTGAGCCAAACGGACTATACCACTGGACAAACTTCCATTTTGATGGAAGCTGTGGTGGCTGAGTGAGTGTGGACTGGTGATAAGGTGCCTCACTCTTAGGGTGTGGGTTCGAATCCTGGAAGGGACCCAACCACCCCAAAAGAAAATAGTACAAGAATCTGTCCTTAACCGGGAAAGTATAATCCCAAGCGTAACATATGTTACATTTGACCATTTTTTAAATGGCACTGTGACTCGAAAATGGATAACCCCAGGTAACCCAGGATGCATCACACCATTACTGCGTCGGACAAATTGCAGACCACTAATCGTTCTGCAGGTTTCCGGACAATGTTGTCTAGTTCCTCTCGTAGGGCACTTCGGTGTGGATGCGTTGGTAGACGATAAAGGCAATGAGGAGTCCGATGACGGTGCCGAAGATGACCATCCCAATCCCCAGACCTGCCATTGACCCTGGAACATAGAGCATGATATGTGGAAATTTACCCTGGGAATAGTCTTCTGATGTCATATAACTGACTGACTGACTGAGTTTGGTTTTACGCCGCTTTTAGCAATATTCCAGCAACATCACGGCGGGGGACACCAGAAATGGGCTTCACACATTGTACCCATGTGGGGATTCGAACCCGGGACTTCGGCGTGACGAGACAACGCTTTAACCATTAGGCTACCCCACCACCCCTGATGTCATATAATATTTAGATATATATATGTGAGCTACAGAACCCTATGGCTCTGAGGTTTGATATAAGGATTGTGTGTTTGCTTGTGTGTGTCTTTTACACTATGTTTGTTTTACACTACGGTTAGGAAGTTTGTGGGACTGAGAAAGAAGTGTTGATTAAATATGAGTGAGTGAGTTTAGTTTTACGCTGCACTCAGCAATATTCCAGCTATATGGCAGCAGTCTGCAAACAATCGAGTCTGGACCAGACAATCTAGATCAACAGCATAAACATCGATCTACGCAATTGGGATACATTGACATGTGTCAACCCAGTCAGCGAGCCTGACCACCCTATCCCGGAAGCCACCTCTTACGACAAGCATGGGTTACTAAAGATCAATGCTAACCCAGATCTTCATGGGATGGAGGGTCTGAAGAACATGCCCATTTCTACTCATGTAAATAATGAGTGAGTTTGCTGTTATGTCGCTTTTAGCAATATTCCAGCAATATCACGGCAGGGGACACCAGAAATGGGCTTCACATATTGTACCCATGAGGGGACTCGAACCCGGGTCTTCAGCGTGACGAGCAAATGCTTTAACCACTAGGCTACCCCACTGCCCAACTCACGTTAATAACAAATAACAGATGAACACATGCAACATCTTGAATCATTATTGAAATACATTGCAGCAAGAAAGGATGAACTCAAATTTCTTGAATGCAAATTTAAAAATGTCCTTGGCTGTACCTGCGCTGTAGGAACGCTGGCCTCCACGGGTGAAGACACAGCCAGTTTCATGGAGTATGGGTGTACAATAAATATCTGCAATGACAGAACAGCTCATCAGTTCCACAAGGATTGATCTGGACATCTTCATACAGAGGAACAGATAAGCAGCGTATTTGCGTAAATTACGCAAATATTTATATGAAAACTCAATTCCTATTACGTCTAATGCGTACATGTACGCTTGATTTTTTGTAAATGCTCAATACATTTGATCGTACATGCGTACACACAAAAATGTTATGGCATATTGAGAGGTTCTATTTCAGCACATGAACTAGGCAACTTGCAGTCTTTCTTATCGTTTCTCATATTACTGTTCAAATATAAACAACAAACACGTTAAGCAACAGTTAAACTTTGTTATATTTTTACAATTAATGGAAAATGACACAATACCCAATTGAGTTTGAGTGAGGTAGGTACAATTTATTTGGTAACTCAAAGGAAAATTAGTATACCCAATTGAGATGAACACAAGTGCCTACATAACTCAATGACCCAAAAAGTTATCTGTAGCTCTGTTCATAGTCAGACACACAGACACCTAGATTCAGGAAATGGCATCTAAACTTTTAATATACCCAGTTTATGTGATTATAATCATTATAATAATGTCAATTTTTTATGCATAAAATTCTATTCAATAAGTGTGTACTTGATTTTTATTCTCAGCTCCCTGGGAGGTCCAGACTCGATTGTTTACAGACCGCCACCATGTAGCTGGAATATTGCTGAGTGCGGTGTAAAACTCAGCTTCCTGGGGAGTGTACAGCCCAAGCTGCTTGTGAGGCATTACAAGTTTAACAGTCATATTACCATCTCATCCTACCGGGTACCCACTCAATGATGGCTGAACAAAGGCATATTTAAACAGTCACTTTATTGTCACACAACATGTCTGTATGTGGAGCAGGACTGAAGCCTTAGGAAAACCTTTCGAAATTGATTTTCTAGTATCTAAACACTACAGGAACACCCAATGAATAAGTCACTGAGTCTCCTTGGAGATCCATTAAGTCACCTTAGGTTGTACAACAACCATATGTTTTGTTTGTTTCTTTGTTGTTAATGCCATACTCAGCATTATCCCAGCTATTTTTTGGCAGTCTGTAAATAAACGAGTTTGGACCAGACAATCCTGTGATCAACTGAATAAGCACCAATCTTGGCAGCTAGGATACGATGGCATGTGTTAACCAAGTCAGCGAGCCTGACCACCTGTTCCTGTGAATCGCTTCTTACGACAAGCATGGGTTGCTGAAGACCGATTTTAAGCTGCATATTCATGGGTACAACCACAGGTTGTTGGTCCTCTCTATCTGGAATCTGTACAGCGTATACTGACCTTGGGGTGTTTGGGATAGTTGACGCCAAAGACGATGCCGTGATTAGAGGACTTCATGATAAGTTGGTAGGCTTTCTCCAGTGAAGTCTCGCTGGGCAGGTTGATCACATTTCCTGGTCAGTGGAAACACAAAGGCATTTCAAACATCTGGTACACAAATGTAAAACAAACATTCATAACAAACATGGATCGCAAACATCTGGTACACAAACATGTATTACTAACGCTGAAGGGGTGGTTGTCAGCACAGGTACTACAGATATGTACCCCAGGTACGTTTCTGTATACAAAGTCAAAATACAGAAATGTACCCAAAACAGCATATGAGTCCACATTCTGCAATCCAAAACCGAATGTTGTTTTTCCCGTTCAACCGACTGCGAGTGGTATTGTGCACCATGAAATATTCATTACTGTGTATGCTCATTTTTTATATAACACGATCAAATGCATCTAATACAACAGTATGACAGTTCTGATCAAGAAAACGACACAATCCGGAATGGAATGATCCTGGGTATGTTTGTGTATTCAGATTTCTGGAGTACCTGTGGCAACAACGACCCCTTCAGCAGTACTGATTGTACCAATTGGAGTATTATACCAACTGCATTGTTCTACACAATGTATGAAAACCATCTCATCCAAAATATTTGACCAACATTTGTTACAAACAAATATAATAAATACTAACATTCGATAGACAAAATTATATTACAAACGCCTTCCACAGTTATCAAAAATATGTGACACACATATGTTATAAATATGACACACAAATGTCATTAACACAAATATCCAACACACAGACATGTATTAAACACAGTTATAGATCAGCACTGTTAATTGAAGCACCTCAGACGATTGAGTCACCCTGCTTCAATTAGGGTTGCAGAAATATCCAACACCAAGACATGTATTAAACACAGTTATAGATCAGCACTGATAATTGAAGCACCTCAGACAATTGAGTCACCCTGCTTTAGGGTTACAAAATTATCCAACACCCAGACATGTATTAAAGACAGTTATAGATCGGCACTGATAATTGAAGCACCTCAGATGATTGAGTCACTCTGCTTTAGGGTTACAGAAATATCCAACACACAGACATGTATTAAAGACAGTTATAGATCAGCACTGATAATTGAAGCACCTCAGACGATTGAGTCACCCTGCTTTAAGGTTACAGAAATATCCAACACCCAGACATGTATTTTAAGACAGTTATAGATCGGCACTGATAATTGAAGCACCTCAGACGATTGAGTCACCCTGCTTTAGGGTTACAGAAATATCCAACACACAGACATGTATTAAAGACAGTTATAGATCGGCACTGATAATTGAAGCACCTCAGACGATTGAGTCACCCTGCTTTAGGGTTACAGAAATATCCAACACCCAGACATGTATTTAAGACAGTTATAGATCGGCACTGATAATTGAAGCACCTCAGACGATTGAGTCACCCTGCTTTAGGGTTACAGAAATATCCAACACACAGACATGTATTTAAGACAGTTATAGATCGGCACTGATAATTGAAGCACCTCAGACGATTGAGTCACCCTGCTTTTTAGGGTTAGGGTTACAGAAATATCCAACACCCAGACATGTAAGACAGTTATATTAAGACAGTTATAGATCAGCACTGTTAAAGAATTGAAGCACTGATAATTCAGACGATTGAGTCACCCTGCTTTTTAGGGTTACAGAAATATCCAACACACAGACATGTATTAAAGACAGTTATAGATCGGCACTGTTAATTGAAGCACCTCAGACGATTGAGTCACCCTGCTTTAGGGTTGCAGAAATATCCAACACCCAGACATGTATTAAAGACAGTTATAGATCAGCACTGTTAATTGAAGCACCTCAGACGATTGAGTCACCCTGCTTTAGGGTTGCAGAAATATCCAACACCCAGACATGTATTAAAGACAGTTATAGATCGGCACTGTTAATTGAAGCACCTCAGACGATTGAGTCACCCTGCTTTAGGGTTGCAGAAATATCCAACACACAGACATGTATTAAAGACAGTTATAGATCAGCACTGATAATTGAAGCACCTCAGACGATTGAGTCACCCTGCTTTAGGGTTGCAGAAATATCCAACACACAGACATGTATTAAAGACAGTTATAGATCGGCACTGTTAATTGAAGCACCTCAGACGATTGAGTCACCCTGCTTTAGGGTTACAGAAATATCCAACACCCAGACATGTATTAAAGACAGTTATAGATCGGCACTGTTAATTGAAGCACCTCAGACGATTGAGTCACCCTGCTTTAGGGTTGCAGAAATATCCAACACACAGACATGTATTAAAGACAGTTATAGATCAGCACTGATAATTGAAGCACCTCAGACGATTGAGTCACCCTGCTTTAGGGTTACAGAAATATCCAACACCCAGACATGTATTTAAGACAGTAATAGATCGGCACTGATAATTGAAGCACCTCAGACGATTGAGTCACCCTGCTTTAGGGTTACAGAAAGAACCAGTTTCTAGTTTTTTTAGGCTTGAGGCATATATATTAACAGTACCTTTGATTGGGGCCTTGTCCAGCAACGTGAATGACACAATTATATGGTCTTTATTGTCATCATCTTGTCTCACCTGCAACACAGAGTTATCTCCCTTGAATATGGGTATCACGAACAAGCTTTATGCTCTTTTCAACATGGTTGTTATAGTACTGTCAGAAATAGAAATAAAACTGTTTTTAGGCTGTTACTCTGTATCCCTAAAATTTACACAATTGCAAATAGCATATGTCGAAATAACCCACTTCGGCCTAACTGGGCGTTCAGTGGAATGCGTAATAGGATATCCAGAAAAGCATGTTTTACTCGTAAAATCGGGTCCAAACTTAGAAAAAATACGAATAGCTGCTGAAAACAATAGATCAGACTATAGATGGCAATTAGGTCGCTCAGCCAGGTATGACGACAGACCGTCGACTCACCTGGCATGAAATGCACGTGCTGCCTGCAGGCACAAGGGGTCATCTCTAAGATGTGTGTGCTTTTTCATGTGAGTTGACTATGTCTCATCTAGTGATAACATCTTTCGTGTCTTTCTTTCATAAAGTTTATGTTGAGATATGTAAAAGAATATGATACCCGAAAATCATAGAAACGCATCGTAGTATATAGGTGGCATGACCACCCGAAGATCGACAGGACTGGATATTATTTGTAAATTGTTATGACGTGCCGTGTACCTCCCCAGTATCATTGCCCTAAAGGATTATCTTATCTTAGTTCATATCTCTATCCCCCAGCCCGATCCCAGGTTTTGCTTTTGTGACGACCCCTCCTATCTGTTTCTTTTTATAGTGACTGTGAGACTCCATGGTAGCTACATCCTTAATAGTTTCAGCATAAAAGTTATTATTTTTTACGTCAGCTATCGTTTATAATGAATCTACGACTAAATTCAAATTGGGCATTTAAAAAGTGTCCTTTGTAATACAATATCATCACACACTAATTTGCATTGCTCATTTCTGCACTAATTTCCCCTCAGTAAAGTCCTATTTCTCCGTTTCCTATCTCTCTACCACTGAGACTGTAGTTAGGCCGAACTTAGTTTAACAGATATTTCACACTTTCACATATCAACTACATAAATTGTAGAGATAAATGAGGAAATACAGTTTTTTTCTATTTCCGACAGTACTATAGTTTGTTGTTTAACGTCACACTCAGCAATATTGCAGCTATATGGTGACATTCTGTAAATAGTCGAGTCTGGTCCAGACAATCCAGTTATGAACATGACATGACATAAGTCAACCGAATCACCAAACAATCAAAACTGACTGTAACATTATTCTCACCTTAATGTCTGCGATTCTGATGGCGGAGACATTTGCACTGTTGGCCAGTGAATTCCTGAGAAGGGGGAAGAAGATGGTCTTGTGTCCATACACATCCTCGTAGTAGTTCCCTGACAACAGACACAACAGAATATATCCTCGTAGTAGTTCCCTGACAACAGACATACAACAGAATATATCCTCGTAGTAGTTCCCTGACAACAGACATACAACAGAATATATCCTCGTAGTAGTTCCCTGACAACCGACATACAACAGAATATATCCTCATAGTAGTTCCCTGAAAACAGACACACAACAGAATATATCCTAGTAGTAGTTCCCTGACAACAGACACACAACAGAATACATCCTCGTAGTAGTTCCCTGACAACAGACATACAACAGAATATATCCTCGTAGTAGTTCCCTGACAACAGACATACAACAGAATATATCCTCGTAGTAGTTCCCTGACAACAGACATACAACAGAATATATCCTCGTAGTAGTTCCCTGACAACCGACATACAACAGAATATATCCTCGTAGTAGTTCCCTGACAACCGACATACAACAGAATATATCCTCGTAGTAGTTCCCTGAAAACAGACACACAACAGAATATATCCTCGTAGTAGTTCCCTGACAACAGACACAACAGAATATATCCTCATAGTAGTTCCCTGAAAACAGACACACAACAGAATACATCCTCGTAGTAGTTCCCTGACAACAGACACAACAGAATATATCCTCGTAGTAGTTCCCTGACAACAGACACAACAGAATACATCCTCGTAGTAGTTCCCTGACAACAGACACAACAGAATATATCCTCATAGTAGTTCCCTGAAAACAGACACACAACAGAATACATCCTCGTAGTAGTTCCCTGACAACAGACACAACAGAATATATCCTCGTAGTAGTTCCCTGACAACAGAATATAACCTCATAGTAGTTCCCTAACAACAGACATACAACAGAATATATCTTTTCCTGAAAACACTTAAACTGTGTTTGTGCAACATTGTTTTCCAGATGAATGAGTGAGTAAGTTCAGTTTTAAGCCACTTTTAGCAATATCACGGTGAGGAACACCAGAAATGGTCTTCACACATTGTACCCATGTGGAGGATCGAACCTTCAGAGAGTCTTCAGAGATATGAGCGAACACTTTAACCACTAGGCTACCCCACTGCCCCTGATTGGTTGGGACTTGTGGAAGGTGGTGAGTAGCCCTACCCTTGCTGATCCACCACCAGTGAGTTCTCTTACCTGAGGTAGTAAAGGTGAGATACAGACTCCTCTTTGTCATTCCCTGGTAACATGGGCTGATGTCGAACACCTCCGGGTCGGGGTGGCCAACGTGGAAGTTGAAAATGTTCAGAAACTTCTCATGGAAATTCTTGCAAAATAAAAATTCGAATTAATCACTTTCATATCACACATATCTAAATGAATTGGACGTAGAGTCTGAGTTACCCCTGCTGAAGATCACACAAAAATTAATTGTCAGGCTTCCAGATAAGGTAATAATGTTTAATCTGCTTGACTGACTGACTGAGTTTGGTTTTACGCAGCTTTTAGCAATATTCCATTAACCTCACAGTGGGGGACACCAGAAATGGGCTTCACACATTGTACTCATGTGGGCATTCGAACCCATGTCTTCCGTGTGATGAGCCAACGCTTTAACCACTAGGCTACCCCACCGGCCCTTCAAATAGATGACGTTTGAGATAGAAGGAGACCTCTTACAGTATGGCTTGCAGATTTATTTTTGTTTGAGGACACTCAGTGGCAGCTAATAATTGAAGTGCTACTAAAATGTCACTGGCAGTTAGTAAATGGAAATTAAACCAAACTTTCATGTTATCAACCTGTGGAGGGGGGCATAGTGGTATTGCCCTGTTTAATCATACTAAGAAAACTGTGTGATAGCACAGCTAATAATTTGACTCACCACTTCTGAACACAAGCTGAACACAACAAAAATGTAATTATTGATGCTCATGGTCGATTAAAACTAGATTATATATAATGTAACTATGTAATGTGAATAACGAATCGCTTGCTTTCGGATTTGGTGCTATGACATTTTCTGCTTTTAAATAAGAATGAAATAAATACACATGTTTTTAAACTGTACTTGAAATGTTCATGAATGCAGACTTGTTCTCGTCAGTATATGGCTGAAATAATGCCAATGTGCCCCCTATTTGATTTAATACACCATACAATATTCATATCTTATCCGTATTATATGTTGGACAGAAATTTTTGTGGAGCATAGTTAGCTGATTTGTTTACTTGAAATCATTTCTAACATATATTTTCTTCTATCTCTCAGTTTTGAAAACAAATGGATGAAAATCAAATAATTACTTTTTGTGTTACAGTAACAGACTTGCACTTCTCTTAACTGACATCTAAAAAATCTCACTCTTTGTGTGCCATTCCTATTTCCTGATCCTTGACCTGGTGAACCTTGACCTTGACCTGGCTGTGGTTGACCTTGGCCTGGTGGACCTTGACTTGGCTGTGGTTGACCTTGACCTGGTTGTGGTTGACCCTGACCTGATGTTTTCATAAGATTGGAGGCTGTGATGTTTCTGAAGTACATGCCTACTATGAGAGAGTTGGGTGACGGTTTTCCTGACACAGGTGCTTGCTGGAAAAACATAAATGAAGGTCACAAACAGGTGCATGGTGGTAAAGGGAAAGAAAATAGAAAACAATGTACATAAACGGGTGCAAGGTACAGAGAACAGAAAATAATGCATACAAACAGGTGCTTGATGGGATGACAAGGGACAATGTACACACATTGGTGCTCGATGATGACATGAATGAAAACAATGTTTACAGCTGTGCTTGAAGGGTGAGTGCGGGAGTTTAGTTTTACGCTGCACTCAGCAATATTCCAGCTATATGGCGGCGGTTTGTAATTAATCGAGGCTGGACCAGACAATCCAGTGATCAACAGCATGATGTACGCAATTGGGATACGATGACATGTGTCAACTAATTCAGCGAGCCTGACCACCCGATCCTGTTAGCCGTCTCTTACAACAAGAATAAGTTGCTGAAGACCAATTCTAACCTGGATCTTCACAAGCAGACAGTGTTATAATATTGAGAAGGGAAAAACTGCAAGATGGTTTGGTGCATCAGTGAGTGAGTTTAGTTTTAAGCCGAGCTCAGCAATATTCCAGCTATATGGCAGCGGTGTATCAATATTCAAGTCTGGACCAGGCAATCCAGAGATTGACATCAGAGTTTGGTGCATCAGAACCATGACTGGAGTAGAACTAGTTACCTTCATGAAGTAAACCTCTTGTACCATGTTATTCTTGGTGACATTGGCCCAAACATTCACTGGAATCCCACGCAACATTCGCTGAAACAAGGGAGATAATTACAAGTGAGCAAGTTAAAATTTAACGTCGCATCAGCATTAGTTCAGCCATATCGTCACGAGTGTTGGGAATTGGTGTAAATCTCATAATTGATGATTGGTTCATTACAACCGATCAATCATCGAAAATAATTGGTTAGCGTCATTTATCAAATTTTCCTGGTTATGTTTGTTAATGCACAAAAAATAAAGAAAAAACATGTAGTTCTCTCTTTTTTTTCTGCAAAATGCACAAAATGCATTTGCAAATTTCACAACTTTAAAGGATGACTAGTGTGTTAAGAACATACATTTCCTGGAGTTGTTAAGATAAACTTAATAATGACTTGGAACGAGTTTGTAGTGCTTCTGCAATGTCGAGACAAAATCAACCTTTTGAAATATATTGTTATTGCAAACAAGTGGTCCAAAATTGTTTGTGTTCCATTATGAAAACACGATTGATCGCTTGGTCGTTTTGTCATTGCGACCAATCTTCGATTATTTCAATTAATCGGACCACCACTAATCGTCACTGAGGTAGTTATGAATAAACATACACAGCACACAAGTGAGTGAGTGGATACTTCATGTGTCATGGCAGCTTACTCAATATTTTTATTCCATGAAGTGCAATAGTAAGGATCTGGGCCCTGTTTCACGAAGCTCTCGTAAGCCTAAGATCTCGTAACTTTCCTCGTAGCTTTTCTGGTGTCCCCCGCCGTGATGTTGCTGGAATATTGCTAAAAGCGGCGTAAACCCAAACTCAGTCAGTCAGTCAGTCGTACCTCCTATACTGTAACATAGGAGGTACGACGCTACGAGAAAAGTTAGGAGAACTTAAGCTTTACGAGAGCTTCGTGAAACGGGGCCCTGCTTAACTGGTTTGTTTGTTTGTTTGTTTGTTGTTTAAGGTCGCACTCAGCAATATTCCAGCTATATGGCGGACTAAATCATAGAGTGTGGACCAGATAATCCTATGATCAACAGAATGAGCATTGACCTACACAATTGGGATACGATGACATGTGTCAACAAAGTCATCCAATCCTTGCAGTAACCACTTCTGACAAGCATCGGTTGCTGAAGACCAATTCTAACCTCAATTATCACAATCCAGTGATCAACAGCATGAGCATCGATTTTACGCAATTGGGATATGATGACATGTGTCAACAAAGTCAGCGAGCCTGGCAGTCACCTCTTCCGACAAGCATCGGTTGCTGAAGACCGACGTCTAACCAGGATTATCACAATCAAGTGATCAACAGCATGAGCATCGATCTACGCAATTGGGATACAATAAATGCAGAGGCAAAACAATTAACAAACATATCAATTTCATTTCAGAATTCACAGCTTACCACCCCTTGGTACACAAAAGACTTGTCCTTGAGCTTCAACAATTCCTGGGCATGCATCATTGTAATGTTGTGTGGATCCCCCACCACAGTCCTCCATATCTTCTCCGGCATCTTCTGGATTGTACAGTTGCCCTCCGCTCGGTCAATCACGTACTCCAAACCTAGAGTGAGTGAGTGAGTTAGTAGTCAGTGAGTGAGTGAGTTAAGTTTTACGCCGCACTCAGCAATATTCCAGCTATATGGCGGCGGTCTGTGAATAATCGAGTCTGGACCAGACAATCCAGTGATCAACAGCATGAGCATCGATCTGCGCTATTGGGAACCAATGATATGTGTCAACCAAGTCAGCGAACCTGACCACCCGAACCAGTTAGTCGCCTCTTACGACAAGCATAGTCACCTCTTACGACAAGCAAGGGTTACTGAAGACCAATTCTAATCATGTGCTCGAAACCTAGAGTGAGTGAGTGAGTGAACAGGGTTTAACACTACACTTAACACTATTTCACTTGCATAACAGCATGTCAGTGTGTTTGGTTCAACATCACCTTGTATTTCCTGAATCACAGACCGTTTCAACCTTTCAGTTTGTCATTTCTATCATGGCGTGTCAGCAGTGTGTGCACATCTACTTCCAACTTTTGTCGAATATTTCGTAATTTCTAAGTTCTTGTACGTTCGTACCTGTTTTATAGTCCTCAATCTTGGTGATCAGGCCAGCTCCGTACTGGTGCCTGTCATCCTTACTGTAAAACCTGTCGAACCTCAGCATCTTGAAATTGTAGTCAAAGTATGCCTGGAACAAAATGTACACACTGGATCAAAGTACATCTGAACAAAGAGTACACACTGGATCAAAGTACATCTGAACAAAGAGTACACACTGGATCAAAGTACATCTGGACAAGGTGTACACACTGGATCAAAGTACATCTGGACAAGGTGTACACACTGGATCAAAGTACATCTGGACAAGGTGTACACACTGGATCAAAGTACATCTGGACAAGGTGTACACACTGGATCAAAGTACATCTGAACAAGGTGTACACACTGGATCAAAGTACATCTGGACAAGGTGTACACTGGATCAAAGTACATCAAACAAGGTGTACACACTGAACAAAGTACATGTGAACAAAGCTGTACACACTGGATCAAAGTACATCTGAACAAAGTGTACACACTGGATCAAAGTACATCTGAACAAAGTGTACACACTGGATCAAAGTACATCTGGACAAGGTGTACACACTGGATCAAAGTACATCTGAACAAAGTGTACACACTGGATCAAAGTACATCTGAACAAAGTGTACACACTGGATCAAAGTACATCTGAACAAAGTGTACACACTGGATCAAAGTACATCTGAACAAAGTGTACACACTGGATCAAAGTACATCTGAACAAGGTGTACACACTGGATCAAAGTACATCTGGACAAGGTGTACACATTGGATCAAAGTACATCTGGACAAGGTGTACACACTGGATCAAAGTACATCTGAACAAAGTGTACACACTGGATCAAAGTACATCTAGACAAAGTGTACACACTGGATCAAAGTACATCTGAACACAGTGTACACACTGGATCAAAGTACATCTGAACACAGTGTACACACTGGATCAAAGTACATCTGAACAAAGTGTACACACTGGATCAAAGTACATCTGAACAAGGTGTACACACTGGATCAAAGTACATCTGGACAAGGTGTACACACTGGATCAAAGTACATCTTAACAAAGTGTACACACTGGACAAGAGAACAAGAACACATGCTGAGTCAAGGTATTTTCCAACGGTTCTGTTGTTTACCTTCATATTCTGAGGTGGTGTCTGGTTCCCTGAATCAACCTCCACGTCAAGTGTGAACTGGTCGACAAGTTTCGGCAAGGGGACAGAACTCTTCCGTCCAGTGCATACAACTCCTCGAGGTGTCTGAAGATTCAAGAAACATAAACTTCAAGCAGAAGACATCACCACTGTAACTAAAATTGTCTCAGTATAAAATTACAGAATTTGTCACCATCATTGGAATTTTACCTTTGTTTGTTTTACACAATACTTGGCAATGTTCCAGCTATGAGATGGCAACCTACAAATCCAAGTGGCTGCTAAGAGTTACTGCCCTTGTACAATCCTGTACCAAATTTAGTGTCCTAAAAACAAGGAGGTGAGATGAGTTTAACTCAGCAATATTCAAGCTATATGGCGGCGGTCTGTAAATATTCGAGTCTGGACCAGACAATCCAGTGATCAACAGCATGAGCATTGATCTGCGCAATTGGGAACTGATGACACGTGGTCAACCAAGTGCGAGCCTGACCACCCGATCCCGTTAGTTGCCTCTTACCAAGCAAATTTCATAAAACAAGGCATTTCATCTTTCTAAGGGAGGTGGGGTAGCCTGATGGTTCAAGTGTCCGCTCGTCATGCTGAAGGCCAGGGTTTGATTCCACACACAAAGTACACTGAAGGCCAGGGTTCATTCTCCACAATGTACAATGTCTAGTGTGCTCCTGCCGTGACATTGCTAAAAGCGGCGGAAAATCAAACTTATTCATCTTTATCATTTATGACAAAACTGTTTTGTTTTTGTTTTATGGATTTTTGGTTGAAAGGTTGAAAAAAAAATCAGACCTAATGCAATGAACAGGAGCCAATTTCACAAAGCTGTCGCATCTCTACGACAGTTGTAACCCTTGAACAAGACTTAAAACTTGATTTAAGCTCAGTTATCCCTTTTATTCATATACCTAAAGATCTCTGGGATATTTTGCATCATCACAGCGATCTTTCACAGAAAATGCCAGTTTTTCTTTTTTCCGGAAAAAGATTGTAAATCAAGCAAAAATATTGCAAGGCCTTACCTCAAAAACACTCATGTCCTTGATTGGCCCTGGTTTGAAGACGGAGAACTCGTATACATGGGAGAAGTTGTGAATGCCTGATGTCGCCACGTTGTCCAGCTGAAACAGATGGATAAACCGCGTGATGTTGACAACCAGGGGCCCGGTTGTTCAAAAACTCGTTATCTTTAACAAGCCGTTAAGTACATTAAAACGACTGTTACCTAATAACAGAGGGTTATCTTGTTGTTCAAAACTCTGTTAACGTGACGTTAAGTTAACACACCTAAGGATCGCCAGCTAACTTTTTAACAGTGTGGTTAACTGGCAAATGGCGTTCATGGCTAACACTGCTTTCATGATGCCAGTTCAGCAAAGAAAGGATAGGGTGTACCGTGGACTGGACTCGACATTGGAAATTATTCTGACGAAGAGTTACATGCGAAACTGTATCTATGCACATCATAGGAACTAAAATACATGATGTACAAGTACATGATGCCTACGTTTCATCTTTTAACACTTGTGGAAAGGTTTATATATGCTTTACTACACTAAATGTGTGAATTTCTTCTGTAAATATTATTCAAACAAACACTTTCAAAGAATATAACACATACACCTATACCCACGTATGATATGATATTGATCAAGGCTAAATGTAGATAATTAAATTAGTTTCATGAAAAATATCCGAACGATTACATTATGATACTGAAAGTGTAATCGGCGGGATATGGTGACTGTGTATACTCTTATTCTACCAACCTTCACCTCAGAGAAATTGCCAAATACACTCCCACTTTAAGAAAGAGAAGAAGCCAGAAATGCCGATTATTACCGTTGTCGTTCTGCGTGATTTTTTGCGTCAGTCATGGCAGCACAGAAACTTGACAGTTTCGTGTAAACACATCACATTCCTGTATTGTATCTATTTTTAATGCCCTATTACTTGCTACTATGCTATTTCCATGCAAATGGGTGTCTGAAAATTTGAGAGAATGCTACACAGTGTAAAGTCTGAGAAATTTTCTTTGTTTACATTTCAAACAGGTGTTGTCTTTCGAGCACAGCAGTTGTTTCCACCCCAATATCTTCGTTTCACTTTATCTAGACACTTGATATTGATGCCGAAAAGACCAGTTGTAATTAGATTCTAAAATGTATGAGGAATTCAGTAGGGCTGGGACGAGTAGGAAACAATGGAATCGACGACCCATATATCTGTTGCACCGAATCGGAATCGAGTACCGAAATGTAAGAAATACATTCGGGTCAACTTTCTAAATATTCAATCACGATTTGACAGAGATTATTGTAGAAAATTTGAACAGTTGGTAATAAAACATTAAAACTGACCTCAAGCTATTTAATTTACGTCTGTTTAACCGATATAGAGAGTAACACCATTACTTACATTCCTTGTTATAACAACTAACGTTTTGTTCCTGCTGCTACTGTGACTTAACAACTCAGATAAATTACAGTCATTAAAACTATGCTCCATTAATCGGACAATACCAATGATGTAAAACCCGTGAATTTCCAGGTTAGAATATGGATCTTCAGTAACCCATGCTTGTCGTTAGAGGTGACTAACGGGATCGGGTGGTCAGACTCGCTGACTTGGTTGACATATGTCATCGGTTCCCAATTGCGCACATCGATGCTCATGTTGTTGATCACTGGATTGTCTGGTCCAGACTCAATTATTTACAGACCCCGCCATATAGCTGGAATATTGATTTTGTAAACACTATCCAATAGAGAGCAAAGTGCACTTGGGCGTTCGGTGTGAGTGTATTTATGAAAACATCTGAACACGATTCCAGGCTTATCGCAACGTTTCAGAATTATTAGTGATTTTATTAAAACTGATATCATTGTTAAATAATATGCTATTTTTTTGAAAGTCTATACTCCAAGTAATTATCCGATTTTGTTTTGATATGTTCGTCTGGCATACCTTCCACAGATGGAGTTTATAAAGTCGGCATTATATTTTTACTAATCATTTCAGCAATAGGCCTAATTTCTTTTCATTCTTCAAATGTTTAAATTGGAAGCAAATCATCTTTTTAAAATTCTGTATTAATTGATGAAAACTTACTTAGCATAAACATTGCTCTCGCAACTGATGTGTAGGTAAATAAACAAAACATTATTATGTATCTATTTCTGTTGTGAGTGATATGCAGGCCTACTTAAGTAGTCACTTTGATTAAATGTTATATTAGAATATCGAAACCTTTTTGTCTGGCAGAACACAACACTATCTCTTGTCATATTACACGATAATATTTGGAATTTTTAACTTATTTTATAACAATATCTGAATGCTAATGTTATACACTGATAGGTTCATATAAGGAATAGTATGGCACAATAGTATTTCTCTGCCGAATCGTTGCAGCGTTCTATAATACACTTATGAAATATAATACGTTTTCCGTCCTTGAAGACATTGAAAAGAACTATCTATGTATTAAATGGAGGTTCACCTGATTAATGAGTATCAAGGAAATTATGTTCATCTACTACAGCATTCTATAATACACTTATGAAATATAATACATGTTTTCCAACCATGAAGTCATTAAAAGAATTATGCATTTTCTGCAGTCACTTGTGAATTGAACTAAATGAAGGTTCATCTGATTAATGAGTATCGAGGAAATTATGTTCATCTATAAATTAGACGCAGCTTCATGTTTTCAAGACATCTTTCCGAATATGCGTCTGTGAAGGCGTTCAGATAATGACGATATTGCACAGTATTATTCATGAGAGTCTTGTCAAAAGTAAGGTCGGATAATAGATCGATTATATTCAGCAGTGTTGGCCCTGGGGCCTATAGTACGATTACAGTTTGATTAGTTGCATGTGGTGCCAGTAACATATTAAGTTTCTATTGGTATTGAATGCATATTTCAGATAAAAGCTATGGTATTAATTTCACAACATCTATATTGTTCGATGTTAAAAGATTTGGCAATGTGTGTTCATACATTACAATTTTTGACAGACTTGGCAAATAATTAATAAATGATATTGATAGCATCTTCACGACTTGGCCATACAGTCATGACAATTTAAGGAGTGAAAAGTGGCTGATAGGTCTTGTGGGAATTCAAAGATTCATTAAGACTGTAGCCGTCTAAGCGTAACTCTGTATGTAATATGTATACATTTTCTATCCACGGACAACATGCTTCTAATATTAATATTATTTTCATGGATTCATCATATCTTATCTATAGCTGTGCTATATAGTTTTCATTGATTTGAAATAAGTCCCACACAGAGCTGGGATCATATGTCTTTGAAATATAAATTATGCAAACGGCTGGAACCTTGTGTTCCAATACAAAGCGTTAAATAGCAGCTTCGACATTCCCATATGATAAACTATAGAGTTGGCCTGGATTACATTCTCTTCGTCCAGCAGAGAAATTTCTGACTTCTCTTTTTCCTTGGGGTGCAGGCGACATTTTGCGTTTCCATTTTTGGTAAACCAGAAGTAAACAGAACACAGAACTATGGGATACATGGAAGCTAACCAGTGACGTTAACCACACTGTTAAACTTTGACGCCGACGTTAGCTAACGGCATGACTAACCATGTTTTGAACAACGAATATTTAACGCGGTTACCTAACGCCTGTTAAGGATTTAACTGGCTGTTAGGAGTTAACCGGTGGTTAAGATAACCGAGTATTTAACAACCGGGCCCAGGAGTCAATTTAAGAGGTGTTAACCTACTTGCACCAGGTGCAACCTAAGATAAAAGCCAAGTTGCACCAGCCAAATTCCAGCTGCACTGCTCTTATTGCAATATGTAATGAAAGAAATATGCCATTGAATTAATTAAATCTTTTATTCAGAAGTTTACCCACTCAAGAATTGACTTGCACCTGGTGCAAGTTAGACTAATAACTAGGCTGCACTTTGTAATATTGGGCTGCACCAGTGCAAGTAACACTTGCACTGCACTAAATCTAGCCCTGGGAGTACATGTAAACTGTACAGCGCCCTTGCTTGTTTCCTAGTGAGTAATTAATAGACTGTACAGTATTACTGGTATATCGCAATACGCCTTACAAACGATACATATTGCAATCATTTGTTCTCAGAACCGGTATATTGGGTAATAACAAAATATGAAGTTTTTTCATTATCTCTATGACTTAAGGTAAAACCTACACAGACTTCCATTCACACTGAAGTTTTCCATTGTAATTAATTGACAAAACAGCCTACTTGACATACAATAAATTTAATAAAAATGAAAATACAATCCCTCAATATCAAATATCAGTTCGTAATTTCTGTTATCATAACATTTATTTTTAGGTCTTTAGTATGTAGAAAATAGGCTCTGCATGTACAATCAATGTAAATGCTTCAACAAACTTTCTTAGTGAGTAGGGACGGTGGGGTAGCCCAGTGGGTAAAGCATTCTCTTGCCACGCCAAAGACCCGGGTTCAAATCCCACATGGGTACAATGTGTGAAGCCCATTTCTGGTGTCCCCCATCGTAATATTGCTTGAATATTGCAAAAATCGACGTAAAACTAAACTCACTCACTCCTAGTGAGTAATTCCTTATGAAATTGTCCTCAACACATGGAGCATGAGTTTTCAGAGAACTGTTCTGCTTTGGCCTCTCTACAGGGTCGCAGCATGGGCACTGTGAATGTGTCTCAAAGCCAGGCATGGTGTATTTTGTTATTAGGACCCTATTCGACCAGGGATTTCTATTAGGAGAAATCATGCAGAGTTGGCGACTTATTCTACCAGGAACTTGCCCTCAAAGACAAGTTTGGATACTGGAATCTCCAATGGAGTACACACTTGTCACACTGAGTTACAAGGAAAGTTTCTGTTCTGCCAATGAAACTCCACTGGGAGAAAGCATGAGGTACAAGGGCCCTATTCTACCTTTCCCCGGAAAAAACAAGCATTGGTACTGGAACCTTCAATGGACTGACTGACTGACTGAGTTTAGTTTTACGCCGCTTTTAGCAATATTCCAGCAATATCACGGCGGGGGACACCAGAAATGGGCTTAACACATTGTGCCCATGTGGGGAATCGAACCCGGGTCTTCGGCATGACGAGCCAACGCTTTAACCACTAGGCTACCCCACCGCCCCATCTTCAATGGAAGACAAATATGGCACACTGAGGTACTGTTGACCATTTCTGCCAGGAAACACTACTGAAGACTAGCATGGTGTACTGGGCAGACAATCATTGGTACTATGAGCCTGATTTCCTTGGAACTCCCCACTGGCAGATAAGCATGTGGTACTGGAGACTTTTTCCGTCAGGATCTCTCCCCACCAAGACCCACTCCCTGTAAAACATGGCAAGGCCAAGCAACAACTTCCAGGAACTCTTCACTAGTCTGTCTCAACAGTCCCTCAATCATATTGTTTTCCCTTCCTCAAAGCCCTTTTTGTAATGCACAATCTCTATATGAAGCAAGTCTACATTTCCCTCAGGTTCACACTACCAAATCTCCTATCTTCCTGGGGCTCCTTTCAATTTAGATACAGACTCTTGTTCCAATCAGGTTATATTTTCAGAGACTATCTGTTTGTCTAGCTCTTCACGTTTCCCTGATCTCTCTGCCTGGTGTAATTACCTACCCTGTCCATTGATGTCAAATCGGATGGGGATGATCTCATTGCCACTGGCACTTTTATAGCCCGGCCGGCTGAAGTAGTAGTCGAGTCTGAAGGTGGAGTGGAGCTCAGGCGATACTTGACAGGAAGTCCACTGGTTCACCGGGATGCCCCGAACCTGACAACAAAAACAGAGATATTCCTCCTTACAGAAATGCACCTCCTCACCAGAGCTTCACCCTGGACTGAGAGGGACCTGTGATCCCTGGACCCTGGCTTTTAATGCTTCTCACATTTTCTCAGATTTTAGGTTGACAGCTACACAATATGGGAAGAATTCCAAAAGTGATGCAGGTTTCAGTCTTTTGCCACTTTGGCGAAACCCAGAAACATATTCAGCAGGAACCAGAATTCGTATTTCTGGAGAAACTAAGGGACATAACTCTGCACAGCCATTGAGACATCGGTGCCCTCACATGGTATAGTCCGTTTGACTTCATTTGAGACCGATGAATTGCTCATTAACACAAAATCTAATAAATGCAACAAAACCAAATTTTGCACAGTCACATGAAATCACCAGACCAACTCTGATGATTTGTCTCATAATTTTGGACACCTGAATAAAAAGGTTGTTAAACAAACGATCATTATTTTGTTGTCACTTTTCGCTATGTCTTACGAGGGAGGACCACTTGTTGGTAGAACAGCCAGGTGTGCAAGTTGCACGTGTGACATTTACATTTCACTGCACACGCTTGTTGATTACCTGGCTGTTCTACCAGCAAGTGGTCCCCCCTCGTAAGACATAGCGAAAAGTGACAACAAAATAATGATCGTTTGGTGGACATCGCTTATAATCAGAGTTGGTCTGCCGATTTCATGTGACTGCAAAATTTGGTTTTGTTGCAATTATTAGATTTTGTGTTAGTGTGCAATTCATCGGTCTAAAATGAAGTCAAACGGACTATAGTGAAAGTGGCAATATGAGAAATAAAAGTAACCATACATTCAATCAGACAAGCAAGACCTAGTTCTTCTGAACTCACCATTGTTTCACCAACATATGAAACATTGTATTTTTTCGAAAACTTGAAAACGTCCGACACTGAAGCCATATGAATCTTCCCGTCTGTTCCTCTCAACGTGAAGCCAAAGACATTGAAGTTCTCGCTGCCGTTGTTGATGCTTGTGGTGATGCACGTTTCATCTTTAACACAAAATATAGAATCATGACTGGATGTTAAGAACCAGTGCCCCTGCGAAAATCTCAGTTGCAAACAAACAAATAAACAAATATTTAAAAAGAATTTTTCTATATGTTTGGGCTGCCTGATAGGGATGGGCGATAATACCGGTTAACCGGTATATTGTAATTTGAACTTCACAATATGATATATTGTGGTACACTTTTTGCGAACAAGGGAAGAAGTAGCCTAGCTAGGCCAGAATCTCCCCCTTTGGATATATGAGAAAGGGTGGAGAAGAAGTAGCCTAGCTAGGCCAGAATCTCCCCACTTTTCATAGAAAACAGAATAAAATATCCTAGTTTAAACAGGGTGGAAACTTTAGCCTAGCCCAAACTTTCCCCGGGGTAAGAATATCCTAGGACAAAACTTCCCCAGGGAAAGTTTGGCCTAGGCCAGATTCTCCCCGGGGAAAGTTTAGACCGGGCAAGAAATGGTCTGCTACATCAGTTCACCCGATACGATCGGCAATTTCCGTGACCATTCAGAAGTATAAAATCACATTACATACCTCTGATTTTCCCACACAGTATGTATTTCCTTTAAATCTTAATAACTCGTTTGGTATTAAATCAAACCTTGAGCTATTATAATTTTTTTATATACCTCTGATTTTCCCAAACAGTATGTTTATCTCCTAAGTATATCAACATGAACTGATAACAGAGTAGCTCTTTCTGCAAACCTTATCCGTTTGTAGACTGTAAAGTCTCAAATCTAAAAGGTACATCTAAGCAACTTCAGCAGAGAGATTACTGACAAATCTTAACATTGACACGGACTAACTTTGAGGTCAACTGATGTAAAAATGTTCTCTGGAGTTGTTCAAAATGACATAAATTTCTGACGCTGTAGGATATCATGACACAACACCAGGTTATACATTTTGTCCGCAATATAATCAAATCTTACCACACATGATATTGGAACGAATGCTATTCCAGAATTGGCCAGGGTGCCGTTGTTCAAAACAACCTTAGCGCTAAGGCTACCTTAAGTCAGTGTTAAGGTATGGGAGTTACGGTCACCTTAGTGCTAAGATCGCTTTGTACAACGGCACCCTGAACATTAAGTTTAAGCATGATTATGCAAATAAGACTAAATAATCATTTTCCTGGAGGTTGTGCCTAAGTAGCAGAGCTGCCAACCCCAAAGTGTTGCAAATAGTAGTTTCAAGGATCAAAATTAGTAGTTTGACCATAAAATTAGTAGTCAACTAAATACATAAAATTGTGATGGATTCTGAGAAAGATAATATGACACTAATCAAGAGTGAAGCTTTAATTACACATACCGGTTTCGGATAATCGAAGAGAAGGAACGGTCACCTGGTTAAATCATTCCGATATGATCGACATTTTCCGCCGGTACACAAATCGCAAAAGTATTGAAATCAGCTTCAGATTTCTGATGGACAATTTCGCTACAATTCTGTTTGCTACTACTTGCAATGATTCCAGTTCAAATAATTCATTAAATTTGATTAATGGAAGGTAAGTGAAGACCAAAAATGTATTTAATAGACGAAAATATATACGTTTTTGTCTGTATATCCGAATTTTAATGAAAGTTCTTCAAATTTCGTAGACTTTCTAGTGAATCATATCAACGTAGTTTGAGGCTAAAATTCGTAGTGACTACGATAAAATTTTAGAGGTTGGCATCTCTGAAGTATGCGATCATTGTGAAAATATAGTTTAGATCCCAACTGACAATATTCTCTATGGCTGAAAAATAAATGAGCTTCATACAATTTGGGTTTTACAAGAGTGAGTGAGTGAGTTGAGTTTTACGCCGCACTCAGCAATAGTCCAGCTATATGGCGGCACTCTGTAAATAATAGTCTGTTCCAGACAATCCAGGGATCAACAGCATGAGCATCGATCTACCCAACTGGGATACAATGACATGTGTCAACCAAGTCAGCGAGCCTGACCAACCGGTCCTGTTAGTCGCCTCTTACGACAAGCAAGGGTAACTGAAGACCAATCCTAACCCGGATCTTCACGGGTGGGTTTTACAAGACATAGAAATGTCCGCACAAAGGGCGAGAGTATACAGTGATTGAGTAACTTTTAGGGAATATTCAGCAAGTATCACATTGGGGAACACCAATCACTAGATTGTCTGGACTATCCATCATGGAACAAAAAAACTGTGTCAATAAACAAACCAACATAAGAAAGGAAATTATCTACCCAACCTAGTGCTTGTATTCTATTACATTATGTTGCAGTATGTAATTTGCACTTACTTGCTAGAATGTCATATCGTTCCTGTGTGTTGAAATTGTGAATACTTTTGGTGGCCTGTCCGTTTCTAGTTATCGTCAGTGCAACTTGCTTTGATTCGAAGTCATAACTTTCCAAGACCTCAATTGTTTGCTGAGACTGAAATATCGAAAATTGTGATTGAGTGAGCATGGTCTTACACTGAGGACACCAGAAATGGGCTTCACACATTGTACCCTGTGGAGAATCGAAACCCGGCTTTCTGTGTGACGAGCCAACACTTTAACCTCTAGGCTACCCCATCGCCCCTATTGAGAAACATGAAATAGTATCTTCAAGTAATGACAATATAAAGCTATAGGGGCAATGGGTGAGACGGGTTTTTATGTCACTTAGAGCATTATTACAGCAGGGGACACCAGAAATGGGCTTCACACATTGTACCCATGTGGGAAATCGAACCCGGGTCTTCGGGGTGATGAGCGAATGCTTTAACCACTGGGCTACCCCGCCGCCCATATTGAGAAATGTCCTCAAACATTAAATAGTATCTTCAAGTAAATTAAATATAAAGCTATAGGGGCAAAGGGTGACTTAAGGTTTACATGCCGCTTAGAGCAATATTCCAGCAATTTCACGGCAGGGGACACCAGAAATGGGCTGCACACACTGTGCCCATGTAGGGAATCGAACACGTGTCTTCGGGGTTATGAGCAAACGCCTTAACCACCAACCCAGTGATGGATTGAGGTATCTCGCTGACAAGCTTATCATGCAGGTTAACATGCTGAAATCTTCAAAGTGTCGCTGTCACCAAAATCGACTGGGCCCTGCGCCTTCACTATATGAAGCTTGGTGTCAAATATGAAGACAATCCAGTGACCGGTTCTTGAGATATCTCGCTGACTAGGGTAAAACATTAAATTACCCTTGTGACCTTGAAATGAAGGTCAAGGTCACCAAACTACCTTTTGGTCACTAGGACCTTCCTTATACTGTGATGAACCTAGGTACCAATTATGAAAAGAATCCTGTCAATGGTTCTTAAGATATTCCAATTCATACGGACGGACGGACAGACAGACGGACAGACAGTCTAATATTTCATCGCGAAGCGGGGGATAAAAATGCTATTTCAGATTTGTTCCCCCCTAAGTGGCTTTCACCACGAGTAGGCTGTTAAAAATAGAATATGCCATCAGCCATTCAGGTGTTATCATTTCCTACTATAGTCTGTTTGCAGTGAAAACGTACCAATGAATATCACTTTAAACAAAAAAGTAAATCAAATTAAGTGAAATTAAGATTGCGAATCCTCGTAAGTTTACCTTGCCAAATGAACATTTAAATCTCATCTTTCTATTCAACTTAGGGTAAAAGTTGTTTAACAAACGATATCATAGATTCAAATCGCTATTATGGGTTTGTATTACAACGGGGTAAGGGCAGTAGATGGAGCAGTGAAACAATTGCACGTGCGGTACGTGATGAGCGTTAACTTAGACCAACCCTACTTGTTCTCGGTGTTTCATTTAAAGTACAACAAAATCACAGAATCTTATGATGACAGACTAACATGCAAAAAGGTAGTTCCCTATATTATCCTGTTGCTCAGATTCACTAGAAAAAAACGACTTCCATCAAAATATTATTTTACCACTATTAATTAAATTTACAGAAACAGCTTCAATTACAACTTTTATTCTCTCACCTGTACAATATTGGCCTCCACTCTCATTTCATATTGTGTTGGCAGCTGGGGCAAATCGGGACCAGTAGTAGATGGTAACTGGGGGCAGACGAAGGTAAACTCACCAGTTACCATGGCAACAAGGGCGAGCACCACCATGAATTGAAGCATATTTAATGATGACGCCATCATCCCATGAGGTCCTGCAATAAAAATGTGAGAGTTAGCGAGTGAATGTGGTTGTTAAATGGGTTCTTTGCCATATCCGGTGAGTGAGTGAACAAAATTTAAATTAAAGTTATATCACTATCCAATGTATCCATTAGCTGATTGTAGGAACCCGAGAAGGTATGGGTTAAAATCAGTGTTCACAAATAGAGTCTGACCCTCTGACAAATCCGGCAGATTCGCCAACGGCCTGATAGAAGTCTAACACCCACCGGCCCCAGTGTCTATATTTTACAATGACTTTGACTGAAGTTGTTTTGTGACATGTGACACTTGTTTGCTGTTTATAAATCTTATGCTTGTTAATAAGTTCAATGCCAATTATAAGAAATGTTCAATCTGAAATGTGTGTTTAATTTGATTGTATGGGTCCTGTGAATTTTCAATGGGTCAGACAGACATCTGAAACTTGCAGGACCCAATGTCCTGTTACTTTAAAACACCATTCGCGAACACTGAAAATTGGTCTTCAGTAACCCATGCTTGTCGAGGCGACTAACAGGATTGAGTGGTCAGGGTCCCTGACTTGGTTGACACATGTCATCGTGCCCTAATTGTGTAGATTGATGCTCAAGACGTTCACTGGATTGTCTGGTTCAGACTTTTTTATTTGCACACATGATGCTATGTAGCTCAGTGTTGCATCCAGGAATTTGGGATTAAGGGGGACATCCCCCTTACCTGTTACAAAAGAGGGGGACCTGACACCAAGCGGGGATCGCATATTGACTGAAGACAGGTATTTACTGTAATGCTGATGCTGTCACAACAGTGACACAGGTCAAGAAACAGCTTTGGGGATTTGTCAACACGATTCGTGGTCTTGTTTATATATTTACCAAAGAAACTTTGATTTGCGATATGTAAATGCCTCCATGAGACAGATGCACACGTTAAGCAGGTGCGCGAGTTGACACAATATGATATGTGGTCAAATGTCGGACAAAACCATTCAGGGCACGTCAGAAACTGCATCGCAAATACAGGTTCTACCCAAACTCTCAATTGAGGATGTCTGATAATTATGCCGTTCGACTTGACATACACTAATAAATAAATATAAGGTCTAGTAATTCTGAATCCGAACAGATTTAATCTTTAACTGATCCCATTTGTTTCCATGGCAACAAACAAAAAGTAAACAGCCATTCACCACTGCATCACTTCAACACTTCATCCACTGGTTGGCAAATAAGTAAATATTTCACTGTTCGTCTTCTTTTGTCATAGCCCACAATAGGTTTCAGCCATTTAAATGTGTTACCATGGTGATACATACATTACATGGTCTATTGGGTGTAGCTGTGTTTGGGCCCTACTATTTGAAGCATACAAATCCTGTTGTGTATAACAAATTCTACAAGTACCGTTGAATAATTTGGTACGTTTTCTCAAATAAAGCATAATATTAACTGACAAATTCTTTAGATGCAAGTTGTTTCTTAGTTATTTACTAACATCAGTTTGTGTGTTCCTATGCAACTGCAGGCAGCGTTTAGTTTTTCTCACAGGGCATATGAAAATTTATTACAAAGTGATTGGGCAAGTATATTCTGTGCAGGTCTCAGTTTTAGAATTGTTTTGGAGTTTCATTGTATTTTATCTACTCATATTTATAAGATATATTCTTTAAATCCAGTGATCAACATCATGATCATCGATCTACGCTAGTCAGCAAGCCTAACCACCCGAGTCGCCTCTCGCGACAAACATGGGTTACTGAAGATCGATTCTAGCCTGGATCTTCACGGGTCCAGCATATGGACAAGTTTACTTGTCCAAACAGAATGTTAGTAGACTCAAGCTGTGGACAATCTGGATGGCAGTCCCAGAATTCACTCAGCAATATTTTAACTATATGGCAGTGGTCTGTAAGTACTCACGACAAGTATGTGTTACTGAAGATCAATTCTAACCTTGATCTTCACAGGTTAGTGCTTAAGTAGGGGATATTAACTGTCTAAGCAAATGCTGTAACAAAACTTTTCTGCTAAACCACAGTCCCTCAACCTGACAACACACTGTGAGTGGAGAAACCTAGCCTGGCCTTTGGCAGGATAATTTTTCACCATTAAATGTCAACATAGCTGGACAGTGACTGACTGACTGAGTTTGGTTTTACACCGCTTTTAGCAATATTCCATCACCATCACGGCAGGGGACACCAGAAATGGGCTTCACACATTTTACCCATGTGGGGTTATGGACAGTGTATCTTGAGTTATTGCTGTTGCACTAAAACATTCGCAGTTAAGTTTGCTAAACTGTATCTTGAAATAATTGATTCACATCATTGTATTGGCATTGACAAAAGTTCCAGCATTTCAAAGTTGGGTAAACAATTTCTTAAAAACAAATTTCAGCAATTTAGGTAAGGTGAGGTGAAGTGAAATGGGAATTTCGCTCAAATGACGACATGCATGCGTGTGTGTGTATGTGTGGTTGCTTGTACTGGCACAGAGTTAATTATATAAGCAGGTTTTATTGTGCTAGCTCACTGAGATACCATGCCACAGTAAAGCATGAATACCCCACTCAGACACATTATACTGACTCCAAACCGACCAGTCCTCGTTGTACCCATTAATGCCGAGCGACAGGCAGGGACCAACAAGTACCATATTTTAACGTCTTTTGTTATGACGCGGCCGGGATTGAACCAGCCACCTTCCGCTCTCCGGGCAGACGCTCTAACCACTACACCACGGAGGGGGGTCAATTTACTTAAGAATACAAATGCCCATTCAGTAAACAGTCAGAATTAAGTACTTAATGCAAGTTAAAGAAAGCCACAATGTATATGCTCATTATAATATTTTAAACATTCATCTTTAATCATACTATTCACTGATCTGAGTTGTGTAGCGTATAAAACATCTACCCAAAGAGCAACGTTTGTGGGTTGATCCTCAATCACATCACACAGGAAGATGTTAAAAGTTGGTACTTGTTGTTACTAGTGCTGGTATTGGCATTTGTGATGATTTTAAAAACAGTATATCTTGACAGATATCGCGATTCGGCAATAGTTTTACCTGATGATTGGGCCAGAACAAGCCTTGAAACGTTGTATTCAAGAATAAACAGATATAACCCAGAAAAATCTCTATGTTCAATGTAAAACTTTGCATCAATTCACTGTATCGGCGGCCCATTGATCGATGCGTATCGATGCTTCGTCACACCACTAGTTGTTACTCGGCCTGGTAAAGTGATAAAGAATGTTTGTAAAGTCAGATCTGTGCTTAGGGAGCAGATCACCATGCCAAGGACTAGAGATGTCATGATACATAAGTTTCATGAATTGATACGTATCATGATACCCATGTCACGGTTCGATAAGTATCACGATATCAATTTTCACGGCAATATTGCGTAAATTGAATTACATTTTGAACATTAATATTTCATATTTTATAATTGTCCATGAAAAGATCAACATTTTTTATTCTCAGAGATTACAAAGTTCTAATTTCCCATCTTTGTGCATGAAAAATAATCAATTATAACTCTCATTACATCAAAAAACATACAATTGCAAAATGTACACAATACATAAACATATTTAAACTGATAATTCGAAACTTAATATTGATACAGTTTTGAATGGATCGATAATTGTATAGTCTCAGAAAAGTATCGATGTATCAATGTATCGTGGCATCCCTACCAAGGACCTATGTGAAAGATGGTCTCAAGACACCATACTCAGAGGCCTATATTTCATACACAAATCTGCAGCAAATGTCATTGTTGATTCCAAAATTGAAACTAGAAACTTACCAATTCAGAATATTATTGTCAGTCAAAACTAATGATATGGTTTTATAGAGGTGACTTGCATTACATTGACAACAGAACCGATCAAGAGGGAAAGCCATTAATTTAGTCTGTCTCACTGTCACTGTCCCGAACCGCAGTATGTTCCCTTCCACCCACCCCTTTCTGCAATGCTAAAGCTCTAAATGAAGCAAGTCTAGATTTCCTCAGGTCCAGGAATCAGAGCTCCAGATAAGATTTAGCTCATGTGGGTACTGTACCCACTGTATTATTTTGGAGTGGGTATTATGAATGTTGAGTGGGTATTTCAATTTCCGTTACCCACTGCTTTCAAATGTGTGCGTATTTCAGTCATATTACTCACCTAAGTATTATGTCATTGAGTAAGTTTACTAAGCAGGTATGTTCTGCATTATGTCATACCTAATCAAAACCAAGTTAAATATAATGGAAATGATTTCATAAAAAATCACTCATCCTAAACTGACAGTACAACACTTGTCCTATACTAACAGTACAACTTGATAGCAATCGATGTCTTTTTCATTACATGTTTATTTTTATAAATATATTCCGTCACGCATTTGTTTTAAACTTTTATGTGATCTAACATTTTCAATGCGTAATTGGTAGTGCTCAACAATTATTTTTCAATGCTGAATTGGAAATTTTCTATATGATTTTACCCCGGATGCAGCTTATCTGGTCCTCTGGTAAAGGTTGCTTCATGAAAGGAAGGCCATGACTACAAAATGAGGGTCCCAGACACTTAAATATTATCACTAATACTATGTTGTAATCAGGGACTGGGAAAGGCAGGCGCCATGGGCCATTTTGCATATAAGAATAAAAAATGGCCCATTAAAATTTTGAAGTTAACTATTGATACAAGGGCAGTGGCCCATTCTAAATTCAGAAAATGGCCAATAATCCTGAAAATGGCCCATTGTCAAAGTTTTCTATCCCAGTCCCTGCAATATTACAGTAATATTGTTGTAATTCAGTTACTGGTATTATATTGTGTATCATGATCGTCGCATTGTTACAGTAATTAAATTGCAAATGATACCATAACCCGGCTAGTAGCAGACTCAGTGATAACTTATTGTTACTTGATCAAAGTTTTGCAAAAGTATTTGGACATTTTCTGAATCCCTGTGGAAGTGCTAATAAATTTCATTCGCCCATTGTCAATTTTATGCATATAGGACACAGGAATTTAGGCCCAGTAAATCCCTGAAAACAGCTTTTCACTTCTTGTCTGAACATTAACCATACAAACCCTTTAACACATCAAAAGATTCACACATCTCACCTGTTAAAGAAAAGTCCTCGATGACAAATCATTACATAACAGTTATATTTAGTTCCTAAACCATACAAACCTATCAACATGTCAAAAGATAGACTCTATGTCTCACCTGTTTAAGAAAAGTCCTTGATGACTATTCCATATAACACCATCATAACCTACATGTTAACCTTGTGTGTTTATATCTCTACCTGTTAATCACACTATATCCAGGTGAATGGTGCCTGTCAAGATTTAACACCTGACATAAATACAGAACATAATGGATGTGGATGTGGACGAGGCACGTGGTTTGTGTATAAACTAGCGACATATCGTTGGTTCGGTTTCCCTGCAAAGCATTAAAAGCTGGGACAAACGGTAAAACCAAGACTAATGCCTAGTCTCTGCTTAGTCTCTGCATATATTTGATTTTGATAGAAACAAAATATTCCTGATAAATTGAAAAGGAGCCCCGGTGAGATGGACAATTCAGGACTGGGGAAATCTAGACTTTCTTCATTTACGGTTTAAGCATTGCAGAAAGAGCTGGGTGGAAGGAACCATAACGCGGTTCTTTAACTGTGAGACAGACAATAAAACCATAGAGCTTGCCAGCTAAACACTGTTTATAATCTTTTACAACCGGTATTTATTAGAAAAGTCTGTTTCAATATTCACAACCAGTGGAAGTGACAATAATACCAATACTTGACACCAGAGGGATATAATAGAATATTGAACCTGCTTGGGCTGATATTGTCTTCATAGTCAAGTAAACATCTGTGTGTATATATAACATTGCAATAATATCACACAGCAAGCAGATATAACACCACAGTCAATAAAAAACTAAAACCTATTTCAAAATTCATAGCAAAGGCATCTAATAGTGACTATTGAGTGGGAAACAACTATTGCGACAGCAATAGTCTATTGCAACATACTATTGCGATACAGCCATCCAATGAAATTATTCTCACGCAAGAGGAATTCTGTGCTAATTAGAGATAGACTGACTGAGTTTGGTTTTACGCCGCTTTTAGCAATATTCCAGCAACATCACAGCGGGGGATGGGCTTCACACATTGTACCCATGTGGGGATTCGAACACGGGTCTTCGGCATGACGAGCCAACGCTTTAACCATTAGGCTACCCCACTGCCCCAATTAGAGATAAAAGGCAATGGAGGTGGTAATGTCATCTCAGAAATGATGCAAAGGTCTCAAACGGGTCCAGGGTAAATGTCATAAGAGAATGGACACATAATACTCTGGATGACCTTGGATGTATGTGAGTGAGTGAGTGAGTGAGTGAGTGAGTGAGTGAGTGAGTGAGTGAGTGAGTGAGTGAGTGAGTGAGTGAGTGAGCGAGTGAGTGCTGCTTTTAGCAATATTCCAGCAGTATCAAGGCAGGGGACACCAAACTGGGCTTCACACATTGCGAACACTTTAACCACTAGGCTACTCAACCACCCTAGGATGTGAAGGAAATGGTATGGGAGCCTTGTACAGTCAGTGGCCAAAAGTCTGTTAGCAAAACATGTTACGTTGCCCATGTTTTGAGGGGTAGGTTGACTTTGAGAGCGTTTCACCGTGCTGATAAGCCACCAATCGTAATGTGATTTGGGGTAAAAATTTCACAGGTCACAAAATATGTTTAGCACCGATAATATGCGATTATCTCCCTTGCTTTGTTTATATTTTTGTCGTCTGCTATCATGCCGCCTGTCAGCCGAGAATTGACACCTGACCAAAGAAATTGAATTGTTGACTTGAAACAGCAAGGCCAATCAAGCTAAAAAAATTGCTGATTTGACAGGTATAAACCCAAGAACAATTCAGAAAATTTTAAAATGTTTTCGGAGCGAGGTTCAGTTAAATCATTGCGAGAAGTGAAATGCCCCGAAAATCGTCACCAAGAAGTTTAAACGTCTTTTTTCGTCTTGTGAAAAGAAATCGCCAGCAAACACTTGGGGATTTGACAGCAAAATATAACAATCAGGGACCGACTACTCTGTCTTCTCGCAGTGTCAGAAGAAGATTGTTCACTGAGGGGTACCGTAGACATGTGGTAAGCAAGAAAATCACCATTTCTCGTGTAAACAGAGAGAAGAGACTCCGATTTTGTCGGACAAAATTGCATTGGGGAAGAAATGAGTGGGATAATGTCATTTTCAGTGATGAGACACAAGTCCAGATCGGGATAGACAGAAAAGTTTATGTGTGGAGAAAGTCACATGAGCGGTTACGACCCGATTGTTTGGGGGTTCGTACCGATCATGAATGAAATTAAAAGTTCTAGTGATGTTTTGGGTGTGTGTGTCTGCGTATGGAGTGGGAACTTTAACTGTCATTGATGGCAACATGAACACTGATAAGTACATTGCCATTCTTGATAACCACTTGTGGCCTGTAGTTGCCAGGCATTTTGTCAACCGCAGTTGGATTTTCCAAGAAGACAATGCCCCTTGTCATGTGTCCATTCGGGCTAACCGTTGGAAACAGGAAAATCATATTCCGACTTTGCCGTGGCCCCCACAAAGTCCAGATCTCAATATCATTGAAAATGTATGGAAAACTGTTAAATATCAACTCAAAGCCAGAATATGTGACATTAACTCCAGACAAGATCTCATCCGTGTGGTGAATGCCATTTGGACTGGGCTTAGTCCCGTTTACATTCGTCGTCTATATGACAGTTTACCAAGACGACTCCGAGATGTCCTAAGAGCACAGGGTCATATCTCTAAATTCTGAAAATTTGAGGTGAGTACCTTTATTATTTACATAGATACGCGAATTTTAAAAGGGGACCCACTCCGCTAGAAATAGCCGTGACGTCACCGTTGCGAACAGACTTTTGGCCACTGGCTGTAGTTAAAGCTCGTCACGCCGAAGACCCAGGTTCGATTCCCCACATGGGTTCAATGTGTGAAGCCCATTCTGGTGTCTCCCGCGATGATATTACTGGAATATTGCTAAAAGCTGCATAAAACTCACTCACCTTCTCATCCTCGATCGAGTATTATGTCTCCATTCTGTTATATTTACCCTAGACCAATTTGAGACCGTAGCTTCGGAGATGACATCACCACTCCTTTGCCTTCTGCCCCAATATGATATTAATGGAATATCTCTAAAAGTGGAGAAAAGTCATACTCACTCACTCACTAGATGTAAAGCAATGGCTGAAAAATGTAGAATGTCTCTATCAATCCTTCCAAGCTCCCCACAGACAATTAAATGGGGAATGCGTATGGCTTTACACCACTTAATTCCCAAAATATCATGGCCGGGACACCAGATACGACCTTAAAAAAATAGTACCAACGTCGGGCATTGAACCATTGCCTGCAGAGTGACAAGCGAACAATTAAAACCAAAAAGCTACCCCACTGCCTGATAATTAAGATAGATCCTTTACTGGATATTTGTTGAAGCAGAAATACATGTGAAATTCTACCCAAAGTATCTGACATGCTCACCTCCAGCTGAATGGGACAGTTTAGATTTCTGGTTGAGCACATGGCATTACCAAATGCCCAACTGCAGGAGGTATAAATGTCTCGTGATGTAAAAATGGTGTCAGCATTAAAAGTATACTGCTCAACTTTGACAGGGATGTAATCGACGCCCAGAAGCTGATTGTTATTCAATGCACTCACTATGGCTTGTGTAATATTGAATTTGAACCAGACAATCCAGTGACTGACAATGTGAGCAATGCTCATTAGGGAAATGATGACACATAATCACCGAGTCTGATCAAGCAATCTACAAACTTGCCTCTTATACCGTCATGATTAGTGATGGGAATTGGTTGAAATCTCACAATTGATGATTGGTTCATTACCAACGAGCGATCATCGAAAAAACATTGGTTAGCATCATTTTTCAGATTTTCCTATTCACTTTGTTTATGCAGATAAGTATAATATGGTTCTATGTTGTTTTTTGTTTTATTTAGAAAATGTGCCAATTGCATTTGCAAGTTTCACATTCAATGAAAAATGATGCTCCTTGCTATGTCTAATATATCATGAACATAAACTTCCTGGAGTCTTCAAGAAATATTCAGTCGTGACTTTTCAGTTAGTGAAGTGAGTTTTCTAAGAATTAAACATGTTTTCAGGCCCCGACAACTTCTAAGATATGTTCCATCTTCATCTTGGTTGGCTTTTTATCCAATCAGGTGTCCACGCTGAGAAGTTGAGCATACCAATCACAACTCACTTTCGCTTTTTAAATTATCTAACCGATGAAACTTGGCAACACAATAATATATTGCTGCAGAGGTACTCTGAAAGAGTTAGGAGTTCTTGCATATATTTTTTTAATATTTCAGACCTGTCAATTTGTCTGTATGTTTCCCCTCAAATCACACTGCGAACAAACTTTTGCGGCTGCGACCGCTATCTTTGTTGATACTGGCGAGCTCGGTTGTAACAGCGGCTTATCTGATTGGCTACTGTGAGAATGCGGAGCCAGAAAAGGGAGGCAATAAATCATCGGCTCGAGCCATAGATGCATTCAGGGTTTAGTGGAAATTTATCGGAATGTATACCCTGGAGATAATCGAGGATGGACTCTATCATGGGCCTAAAAAATAAACAGATGTAGTTGTACAACAATGTTTGATGTTTAAAACTGTGATAACACAAACCTTATGCCACATAGTAATTACATACAAAACGTTTGTAAATCTACGTCAAGTTAGAGGTGGATGAAAGTCCCATACTCTCGACTACAAGGATCACTAGATGCTTCCAAGAAGGCACACGACCCAAAACCAGACAGTCGTGTCACAGTGTACTACTGATATGACGATACACACCCATGCACACCTGACGAGACAGCATGTTTCGGCAAGACAAGGGTGACTTTTCTTTAGAAAAATACAAAGCATGAGTGAAAAGTGCTATGTATATGAGCCAGTTCTTTAGGCCGTTTATTTTTTATTAATTGGTTTACGGATTTTTTTCCAAAATACCTAGGGTCGGTGGTCAAAATAAAAATAAAAATAAAATTGAAATTTTTTTAAGTGTTTGTCTCAACATTTGAGTCGGTAGGATTAAAAAAAATAATCCAAATTTTGATATTGTAAGAGAAGTGTAATTATTGTGAATCATAAGAGTGAATGACGGAGTTTTCGAAACTCTGTAATAATTTCAAAAATATGTTGACATCACCTGTAGAATGCGGTTACCTCACTCTTACAATCAACCTGACATCATTTAATAGTCGTTGCTTGGTGACAGTGCAACAATGGTATGGACAGTCTGGACATGCCTCTTTTCCATCTTTGAAGCATCGAATATATATGATTAGTCATGTTTTCAGTGTAACATCTCTGCAAATATCAGCCTTTCTCCATTATGAGATGAGAGGTAACTGATATTGCACAGGAAACATGAAATATCCTCTATTTTTAATAAAATGAAAGTACAAACAAGGGACATATTCACTACTGACTTTAATACAGCCCAGTTGTCTTTGACTTGCTGCTTATTTGTTGGTTGTCCTCAAATTTCATTCAATCGTTAATAAACCAAAAAATTAATTTGACTTAGTCAAGCAGTATTGGCAGAGGCATAATTTAATTCAGTCATGACAGATGGATATGATCATATTATTCAAATAATACCGTACAACTGCAACGTAAATAAGTTAATATTAATGAATTGCAAGCTTACACATTTATAAGGTCCAGATAAACCACGAAGGGTGCAAAAAATTCGGCGATTTTTCCATTTGTAACATGTCATAATTATCCCCTTACTTTTTTCTTTTATATTTTCATGTTTACGTTATCGGAAAACTATTAAAAAGAGATTTCTCAAATAATATGTATGGTCGTCTATTTCCCGATACCAGTGGCTTTCCGCACGGTAGCGTGATACAACAGTGGGAAATACCTCCGTTTTCGAAGCTTCGAATGAAAAACATGTGAGGCGATTCTTTTGATGGCGGGTATCGTTCGAAAGCTCTGAACATCAACAATATCACTGTACCCTTGCCAAGAGTGTTTTGACAGTTGTAAGAAGCGATTTTATTGGATAAAGATTGGTTTCTAATGACGCTTTTCTGTCACACAGTCGGCTACGAGGATCGTGATTGGTCAAAATCACACACATGACCTAAGAAAGCCAATCATACTACAGCAATAGATACCGCCTTCTTAAGGAAAACTTTTAGATTCAGACGAAAGTTTTGGGTAAAATCATGCTATTCTGATCACTACCTATACGCACTAGTGTTACTCACTACCTATACGTATATTACGGACCTTAGTGGATGTATCGTGCTAGGTTATGACCTGTGACAAAACTGCTTCATGCATATGTTTTAGCATTAAACATCGTGTCCGAGCGCGAGGTTCGAGGCGACGAAAGCCGAGATGTAACTTGAATTACATTACACGATCGCACAATAAAGATGGAAATAGTAAGTTATAATGTACATTTGACAACTTTTATGAGTACTGTTATTGAATATGTTCTTCAGTTTATTCAATTTGTTTAATTATTATCTCGAAACATCGTTACTTTGCTCTTTGACAACTTTGATGTGGACCCGTTGCCGAAGCATGTGTCCGAGAATTGTTTTTCAATAACATTGCGAAAAATAGCTTATATGTCTAATTCTGTCGATAATATATGGTCATTTGAAATGTAATAAGTGTTTTCTGACATTGTTATTGATTCGTAGTCGTGCCCGCGATTTTTCTACAAGAGAAATATTTATTTCTGAACCAGTGCAGATAGATGACTGATTTTAATATCGGGTATGTCAGTCGATCCTTTTTTTTAATGTAGGTTTTGATACCCAGGACTTGGCGGTAATAAAAAACACTTCTCATTGAAATTTTATTTTTATTTGCCATTGCCAAAAATTAGGGTTGGCGGATCCATAAACCAATTAATAAAAAAAAAACCGGCCTTAAATACCATCTATAGAAATTTTCTGACTGAAAAAAAACAAGCATAGTCTCATCTCATGCACGTGTTCAATGACAACTGGGACACTAGACTGATCAACAAAAGCCTATATAAGACATGCATGTGTAAGCACATACTTGTCTTACAAAGACAGTTAGCAAATATACAGTATACAAATATTCGTATTGCAAAAAGTACTTGCACATTGCAAACTTGACTTGCCAATCCGGCCTACCTTTAGAATTCAAACTTTACAAATATGTCCTTCACATTATGACATAAAATTGTGAAACTTTTTAACAAAAAATACTGGCAAAACTGCAACATGATGTCAGTGTGTTGCTGGGTTATTGAGTGTGCCTAAGCTTCTCTCATTGTCACTGAGTAAGCCAAGCGATGGTGGGAGTTTTCAATATTTGTCTGCTGTATATACCCAGTGACACCACATTTTTTAGCAAGAGCCAGTTTATGAACATGATGAAAGCGCTTTCAATTATATTTTATATTTCGCTTCAGCTTCATTTATGGGACTAAATAAATTATAAATGGGAAATAATTTGCATTCTTACACATGAATGGAGTTTAATGAGTATATTTACAGAAGCTGCACATATCCACTGACGTCTTTGCCGCAATAAATATAGTTTGTTCGTTTCAATAATCCACACATAAAATATAATCGCAATGATAATGTGATTTTCCCTCCAAACATCCAGGTTGTAGCAACTTACCTGACGTATGTTGCAGTTTATAATGCAAGTTTTTCATACCTCAAATTAGAGGGGTTTGAAGGGGTGGCCCTATGCACGGGGTAGGAGATCTCACATTTTGTTCGATGGGCGATGTCAACCAGTGTCTAATAGCCACTGATCATGTTTGACATTAAAACTTCACATTTCACTCAAAATAACAATCTATTATGAGCTTCCATTGTATGTGAATTCCTTGTTCATACTACACATATTCTGGAAATAAAGTTTAAATGAGCTTGCTTCGATTACGACTGTCCAGCCAGCTGACCCAATGAAAAAATACACTATCAGAGAGCCAGAAGTAAGCATGAGAAGGATCATCTCAAAATTTGTCACAACAGCTAATTTTACTTATCACTATACCTCTGCCTCTATCACTGTAAAGAGCTTAGTCCATACCCTAGTCTTGGCCCATCCCTTTACACACATCTAAGAAGGACAGTAACTCCAGACAGAGCTACAAGTACAAGAAAATCTCTTCTGTGTTGTCCATGCAGAAAAATTATGAGAGGTTTTCAACAACTATGTTGTGACGTCACAGCTAAGGGAGATAACTACATACTGACTGACTGAGTTTTAGTTTTACGCCGCTTTTAGCAATATTCCAGCAATACCAGAAATGGGCTTCACACATTGTGCCCATGTGGGGAATCGAACCCGGGTCTTCGGCGTGACGAGCGAACGCTTTAACCACTGGGCTACCTCACCGCCCCAGATAACTACATAACTCTTTAAGCATACCACTAGGAATAGCTATGACTAAAATTTCATTTCCATTCCGTATGTGTCTGTGATATCCACAGGAAAAGGCAACCATAATAAAGTGAATGTTTTGAACATAATTACAAGAAAATCTCGATATGACATTCTTCCCTTTGGAGACCTCCAAACATCCATTCTCTAAGTGTCTGTCTGCAGTCGTGATGTTTTTCCAAGACTGGATTTATGAAAAAAGAGTGAGTGAGTGAGTTAAGTTTTATGTCGATTTTAGCAATATTCCAGCAATATCATGGCGGGGGACACCAGAAATGGGCTCCACACATTGTACCCATTTGGGGAATTGAACCTGGGTCTTCGGCAGGATGAACGAACATTGTCACCACTCGACTACCCACCACCCCTTATGAACCACGAAAAATCATGCCATGCTGTGAAACAAGCAATGAGCAGGGGTGGAAATACCTTTAAAATTGCTATTGTACTCTGGTACAGTGGCACATGTAAAGTCACTTGCCCTGATAATTTTTCCACTATACCGACCGTTTTCTTGCTGATTTTTTAAATAAACAACATAATTAACATTGGAAAGTCAACTGGACACCAGTACAGAGTGATATACAAATTTGCTTGCCCGACAGAAAAAACACTGGACTCGGACGTCGGGCAATGGGTTATTTCCACCCCTGAATGAGTGTTATTGTCCTTGAATGCAAAGTATATTTTATGTTCAATATCCATTTAGGGATGTACAATCATTGGATATTTAACATAAAATATACTTTGCATAAACTTTCAATATAACTGCCATGGAGACCAAACCAGAGGATATCATAGGCCTTAAATATGAACCTAAGTTTCATAATAATGCTTGATGCTTAAAACTACAATAACGTTAGAAAACATTCAATAATTACCGCTATTGAGTCTCGACAGTGCCATAACTACCCAAGAGTTAATCATCTAAAACAATAGATGTCATCCAGTTAGTGTCAACTAACGGACATCTATAAGATCCAAAAAGATCAAAACCTTAAAACAACATTCACATAAATGTAAATCCATATTAGTGTTGTTGTGATTGGTCAAGTTACCTCCACCAGTGGCATAACATGTATAAAGTATAAGTATAATGTATTAATGTCAGTTCAGGAGAGTGAGTAAGGTTTTATGCCACTTCTAGCTATATTCCAGTAATATCACAGCAGGTTGCTCAAGAAGTGGACTTCACACATTGTACCCGGGTCTTCATCATGACGATTGATAGGGCTGTAACGATGCATCGAACTATCGATGGATTGCAATTGTGTCGTCTCTGATAGCAATTAATCGATGGTAGAAACGAAAAACTATTGATGCATCAATAGTATGTGTGATTATCGATAGCTAGTATATGATTTCTGTTGATAAATGCGCAGCACAAAATACAGGAAGTACCAGATTCGTTCACTTGATTTAGAGTTATTCACTCCTGTTACCTCTTGAACAAACTTGATCTGGGCTTCAAGTTTCTTGTCAACTTTAAATAAAGAGACTGAAACAAATTCAGCTTGTTTTTATTTCATATAAACTATACATTCATTTGGAAAATGACTTCAAATGAGACAATTTAAGGAGCAAAAATTACTATTGCAATAGTTGTTTCTCCCTCAATAGTCCCCCCTAACGATTGAACCCTTTAAATACTAAGTTACCCCACCTCCCCAACTACAAAAAAAGACTTGCCCTCGCCTTCCTAGGACCATGTCCTGCCCCTTCAGGGATAGATTTTTTTTTTTTTCTAAGTGTGACTTAGGGCACCAGGCAAATATTATAGGGTGCCTTTCAGAAATCACGTGCACCCACGTTTTCAGAATAAATGACTGTAGCAAAGATGGTCATCTTTTGAAATTTATTGTCAGAAAACAACAAATGTAACCTCCTTTCTGTTATCATTGATATGTCTTCTGTTTAAGATGGCTTTCTTATGTTTCATTTGTTCTGCTTTCCCATCACCTTTAATAGCTAAGAATTGTGTGAGGGGTTAACTTTTTTCAATACATCTAACATACACAAATTCCTCTTCAGTAACTGAACTATCAGTACTCCCAACACTCTAGATGAAAAAACAACCAGATTTCTTGACCTCACCCATCATAATTCCACTGATTTCCTGAGCGAATAAAGTCAATAAATAAATTTGCTTGTTTGTCATTTGCATAAATGTTTTGTTTGGATAAATGACAAAATGTGCGTTATGTCTCTAAAACATCGCCTCTTACGACAAGCATGGGTTACTGAAGGCCAATATTCTAACCTGGACCTTCACAGGTGGCACTGTCGAGACTCAACAGAGGTAATTATTGAATATATATATATCTGTGTATATTGTACTGTCAGTTCTATCTGGCTACCCCTACAGTCAGGATATGATAGCTCTGTACCTCAATACCCCATTCAGGACTGAGGAGAAAGCAAATATTTAAAATACCAAAGTGTGTCCATTTATCTTTTTTACATTGGATCCCTTTATGACGCTGTGATACAGACATTTCACAGTCTATTGTATGGCATTGATTTCTATCAGTATACACATTTGAAATAGTTCTGCTTATTGGCAAATTTCTTGGCAGAAATCTGCAGAAAGTGTAATACCTCAAAAAGGAAATATAAAACCTCACATAAAGACATAATTCCCAAAATGAAATTAAAGCAAAGCTGAAACATTATGTAGAGAAGCTAAGATACATGATCATGTAAGTGATAGGGATATCTAAAACTTCGTATAAAACATTTTCATTCAAAATGAAATAAAAGTGAGGTTAAACATTATTTAGTTAATTTAGAAAAGGTAAGAGACATGATCTTGTAAGTGACAGGGAGCTACTTCACTCATGTATTGCAGTTCTTGCACCTGAATGTTCACTTACATCATGAAGATTTCATTGTTTCAGGTCAAAAACTGTGACTCCATCGTACCCTTTGAATATTTCATGCTATGTTCTAGTTCTTAGCACAGGATTACATCACAGTCTGTCACGCTGGAAGTCTCACAGGAGCGGAATGGTGTGGAGTGGAGTGGGGGAGAGCGGAATGGAGCATGAATGAGTTAAGTGTGAAACAGACAATGAAAATGCTCTGATATGATGCATTACAAGTGTCCAATGGGAACATAAGAGCCAAAATTGGAGTGGAGTGGGACCGAGCAGAGTTGAGTGGAGCATAGTGGAGCGGGGCGGAGCGGAATGGAGCATGAGTGAGTGAAGTGTGAAAGAGAATGAAAATGCTCTGATACGATGCATTACAAGGGTCCAATGTGAACACAAGAGCCAAGGATTGTAGCGGAGTGGAGTGGAGTGGAGTGGAGTGGAGATGAGCGTAGTGGAGCGGGGCGGAGTGGAATGGAGCATGAGTGAGTGAAGTGTGAAAGAGACAATGAAAATGCTCTGATATGATGCATTACAAGGATCCAATGTGAACACAAGAGCCAAGGATTGGAGCGGAGTGAAGTGGAGTGGAGCGGAGTGGAGATGAGCGTAGTGGAGTGGGGCGGAGCATGAATGAGTGAAGTGTGAAAGAGACAATGAAAATGCTCGGATATAATGCATGACAAGTGTCCAATGGGAACATAAGAGCCAAGGATTGGAGCGGAGTGGAGTGGAGTGGAGTGGAGATGGGCATAGTGGAGTGGGGCGGAGTGGAATGGAGCATGAATGAGTGAAGTGTGAAAGAGACAATGAAAATGCTCTGATATGATGCATTACAAGTGTCCAATGGAGACATAAGAGCCAAGGATTGGAGCGGAGTGGAGTGGAGTGGAGAGGGGCGGAGTGGAATGGAGCATGAATGAGTGAAGTGTGAAAGAGACAATGAAAATGCTCTGATATGATGCATTAGAAGTGTCCAATGGGAACATAAGAGCCAAGGATTGGATTGGATTGGATTGGAGTGGAGTGGAGCAGAGTGGAGTGGAGCATAGTGGAGATGAGCGTAGTGGAGTGGAATGGAGCGTGAATGAGTGAAGTGTGAAAGAGACAATGAAAACGCGCTGATATGATGCATTACAAGTGTCCAATGGGAACACAAGAGCCGAGGATTGGATTGGATTGGATTGGATTGGAGTGGAGTGGAGTGGAGTGGAGTGGAGTGGAGTGGAGTGTTTGCGCCTGTGGTAGAGAGAAAGAGAAAGACATGTAATGTATACACATACACTACTCACACGCAAGAACAAGAGGACAAAGTCATCAATATCCCCCGCAATGGCAAAATACTCTTCATGAATATGTCTACGAGTTATGATTATGTTTTGGCTTGTATATAGCAAAGTGGAAGGAGAGTACTGAAAGCTTTTAAAGTTCTGCTCCAGAAAGGAGCACTACCACCAAATTCTGTTGAAGCCAAACTTGTTGCCATTCAGAATTCCAAAAATACCAACAGGCAGCAGTTCACCACTAGACATACCTATGTATGAAATTTAGTGAAGAAACATTGAACAGTTTAAAAGTTCTGCTCCAGAAAACAGCACTACCACCAACTTTAGTCAAAGTCAAACTTGTTGCCATGGAAAGGCCAAAAATATTTTATTCAGAATTCCAAAACTACCAAAAGGCACCAGTACACCACCAGACCTATCGAAGTTTGGTGAAGAAACATTCGTTAAAGTCAAACTTGTTGTTGGTGAATAATCCGCTTCCTAAAGAGGAGGCGAATATTTTAAATACACCGAACATTCAGACATGTGTCAGCATTTCATCCAGATGATTAGGATGATTAATTGGGTAATTATTATAACTAATAACACAGGTATGATTGCTTCACATGCCACCTGCCTCGGTAAGACACCTGTTCAATCATCGATCTGCTCACACAGGTATGACAGGTGAACAATTCTGAAATATTTTACACATGATATTCAGTTTAAACTTTTTGTTTTTGTTTGCTTCTGAGCACCTATTATATTTAAAATTAACGTTTGCTTTGGAACTGCACAAAATATTCAGTTAAAACCTTTTGTTTGATTTTGAACACCGCAGTCTTCAGTATTCCAGTGACATGAGAATGGCCTGCAGCTAATTAAATCTCTATCAAACAATGCAGTGTTAGTAATCAGCTGTGTCAAAAGTCTGACAATCCATTTCCTTTAGTCCCTTGTATCGATCAGGATAGGTTGGTAGGGACCCGTCTTGACTTGGAACTCCCATGGGACAGGTTCAATTGTAATGGAAACTGAAAATCTTGTGGAAATACAGAGATTCCCCACCATTGCTAACAGTAAAGAGTGAGTGAGTGAGTGAGTGGGTGGGTGGGTGGATGGTTGTGGTTATATGCCTCTTTTAAGCAATATTCCAGCAATACTATGGCATGGGACACCAGAAATGGGCTTCACACAAGTTGGGAATTGAACCAGTCTTCAATGTGATAAGCAAGTGCTATAACCACTAGGATACCCCACCGCTCCTCAAGTCTGTTCAACTTTGCATAGAATACTTAGAAGGGTAGCAGAATTTCTGTCGCTTTCTTTTGTCAAAATTTGAAGCTTTAGAAAGTGTCTTCCTATGCTGTCATTATTCAGGCCCATGAAGATTTCTGGCCAGCGTTCCACAGAATGATCTTAGCGCTATGATCGTAAGACTGTGTTAAAGTAGGAGATTTGCGATCACCTTAGCACAAAGATCGCATTGTGGTCCAGCGCCCTGGTTAATTTTCATGTCTTTGAGTGAGTTGGGTTTTACACAGTTTTAGCAATATTTCAGCAATGCCACGGCAGGGGACCCCAGAAATGGGTTTCACACATTTCACGTAGGTGATTCCGTTGTTAAACGTCACACTCAGGCACATTCCAGCAATATGAGATAGCAGTCTGTACATAATTTAACCAAGAGCAGATAGACAATCCAGTGAGTGGCTAAGTTAGTTTAGTTTTACACCACTTTTAGGAATATTCCAGCAATATCACAGCAGGGGACACCAGAAATGGGATTCACACATTCTGTACCCCTGTGGGGAATCGAACCCAGGTCTTCGACATGACAAGCAAATGCTTAACCTCTGGGCTACCCCACCACCCATACAATCCAGTCACTGGGACAGGGCTGAAAGCATGATAAGTTCATGTTTTGACATACTTGTTATCAGTTGAGTGAAAATTGAAATTTACTAGCCAAACTTTAATGTTTGTTGCCATATAGGTTTTCAGTTGTTCACATATTGTCAAATTTACTAAGATCCACCATTAGAGATCACTAATAATAAATATTTTGTAAGTAATCCCTTAGACTCTAGATGATCGTAAGTCAATCGTCGCTAAACTTGGAAATCATTATCAATAAACTCTTAATTAAATCAAAGTCGGAATTATTTATGATGAAAACTGGAATAACTGCCTTAACTGAAATTTTACCTCGCTCGCCAAAGGCTAAGTGTTTGATATTATTTTGTTGCATTTCTCAAATTTTACTCGCAAATGCGACCAATTCACTCTAACTTGGAGCAGTATGATATGATGACTTGATCAACCAACTATTCCAGCCTGACCCCGTTAGACGCTTCACCGATGAGCATGAACACAAATTATAACCGCGATCTAGTGGTGGGGTAGAAAGATGTTGAAATGGGATAACACTTATGCCAATTCTGTCGACCATTTCGAACTCTGTGAAGTACAAATGTACATACTTATCTTGAGGGGTGGTTGAATTTCAAATTTTGTTAGGGAATGCGCTTGTACATTACTCTTTTCAGCCTTGTACACATTCCTTGTCAGTTTGCACTTCTGCATGGTTCGATACTGTTCAATGATATCACGAGGGAGGTAGAATTTCCGACTTAAGGGAGGGGTAAGTTGTCCTTTTGTTGTCAGTGGTATGAGATGGTTAACTTTGCAGGTTCATTATACTTCTGTGTGGTGTAGGATGTTCAATGATATCCTATGGAAGGTAGTATTTCACACTTTAATGAGGAATTAAATTGTAGCCTTCATGTTATCTCAAATGAAGCTGTAAAATTTACAGGTTAATGTTTTCGACAGTGTCGCGACTTAAGATTTGCATTGTGTGCATGTTCTAGTGTTCGCAGAGACCACAGGGTGTCAGGTGCATGTTTAGATTAAGACTGAAGTTATGCAGGTTTCAGATGTTCAGGTTTCAGCAATACAATCACCTACAACTGTCAAGGCTGCTAATGACCCGTCAAGAAATTATTGTGAAAAGAATCATGCAAAGCGTGTGTGTGTGCATGCTAAAGGCATGCATGCACACAAAGGAGGGGTGTGGGGTGGTGTTGCAAGAGGGGGAGGGAGGGTGTGTGGGGGTGGGGGTGGGTTTTGTGTGCATGAAGAAGGGGTGTGATGTTGCAAGAGGGAGGTGTGGGGTGCATGAAGGAAGGTGTGGGGTGGTGTTGTAAGAGGGAGGTGCGGGGGTCAGGGATTTTACCTCGAGTCCTGTATTTGAGGGTCCCTGGGTCTCATACTCTTTATTTTCAGGGTCCTGGACTACAAAATGGGGTCCCAGACATTTAAATATTATTATTAATACTGTTATTGTATTATGTATCATGATCATCACAGTAATTAAACTGCAAATGATAATGATAACCCAGTTAGTAGCAAACTCAGTGATAACTTATTGTTACTAAATTGGAATTTTACAAAAAAAGTATTTGGATCGTTTTCTACATCCCCGTGGGATGCGCTTAATAAATTTCATTAAGTCCGTTGTCAATTTTTATGAGTATAGGATGCAGGAATTTGCGTCCTGTAAATCCCTGGTGTGTGTGTGTGTGTGTGTGTGTGTGTGTGTGTGTGCGTGCGTGCGCATGCATGAAGGAAGGGTGAGGGGTGAGGGTGGGGTTGGGAGATACAGAGAGAAAAAGAGTTGCACTGCTTTTGAAAAGGTGAAGGTACTCAGATTTGTCCGAGAATGCACAGGATTTGTACAACGTATCAGCCATCAGATTCTTGCAGGGTGGGTATTGCAGAGAATTTTCATATTGCGATATATTGCGATTCGAAAGCATATATTGCGATACGTATTGCAATATATTGCAAGAATATTTTTTCATAAAAAATTACTTATAATCGAGTTAATGCTTGATTTATAAAGCAAAAACACAACAAAATCACTATGCTTGATTAAGCTTTAATAAAAACTTTTAATCATGTTAAAATGAAGGAAACAAGGAAAAGAACAATTTAACATCAACACAGTGGTTACTAGTTTGAACTAGTTTCTCCACTCTCAAAAAAGCCCTGAGATTTTAGACAGCAACTTGACCTGGTCAGGACATATCAGGGATCACTGGTCAATAATGAGTAAATATATATATAACATTCAGATCCAAAACATTGCGAAACACTTGAACAAAAATTAAGAACACAACTTCAAACCGAACTTAACTTGATTTCCGGTGTGAAAAACGGAAATATCCGAAGATTTCCTGAGTAGGACATTTTAGGGTTATGAACTTTTTCCGAATGCATGTCAATAAAAACCGGCAAAATATTTTCGATCCGGGTATGTTTTTTAAAAATAAGATAAGAAATACGTGAATGATCGATTTCATGTCTGAACTGGTAAATACCGGTAAACCGGTTATATTGCGCAGCCCTAACACCATAATTAATATTGGAAAGTCAACTGGATGCCGGTACAGTGTGATATACAAATTTGCTTGCCCAACAGAAAAACCCACTGGACTCGGACGCCGGGCAATGGGTTATTTCCAACCCTGTAAACGCTAGTGGAATTAATATCACCAGTTTACCTGGCTCCCCAACTGGGTCATACAGAGAAAGAAGAAGTTAACGGAGTGCATCAATAAAATGATCACTACACTACCGTCATGATGAAACTGGGGTGTGTGGGATCAGCCGTGGTGTCTTCACTTGAATCCCTAACATTGTCTAGATCTGTTCACATGCCCATATTCTGACCAAGTGTTTAGCAGCAAATGACAAGGAACAATAATGGAATGGAAAATAAAACAACTCAGAATGTACCAGGATATGAACATAAAACACACATCAAATTTTGAACAATATCGCAATTTTTCTCCCAGTGTCACTGCACAATGGAGACTTTGTTTAACAGTGTATTGCCAGGTTTTACCCCGCTTTTAGCAATATTCCAGCAACATCACAGCGGGGGACACCAGAAATGGGCTTCACACATTGTACCCATGTGGGGATTCGAACCCGGGTCTTCGGCGTGATAAGCCAACGCTTTAACCACTAGGCTACCCCACCGCCCTTTGCCATGACACAGAAAACCTGAGTATCTGACTCCTAAAAACATGTCCATGACTCCCTCTCATGACACAAGGAGTCATGATGACTTGTACATATTTATGCATGGATGCAGAAAAGCTGCTTATTTGACTCCCAAAAACATGTCCATGACTCCCTCTCATGACGCCAGGGTGCCTAGGGCAAACACTGGTTTAAAATCCGAGATTAATCCCTGTCCACTTTGAATATCACATAACCTTTTACATAAAGCAACAGAGAGCACACGTGTGTTATTGAACATTAAAATACACAAGGACTTTGAATTAACAGGGACAATATTTACAGAAACCATATATCACTGTATTGTCTATGAGTACACACAGCAAGGAGACCAAGTTACTAGTACTAGTATGGTTGCCGAGAGGACCCCCAACTTAACCCCTCCCCTCCCAGAAATTATAATAGTCGATGCACTGAAGTCAGATATCTTCAAGAATGACACGCTATAATTTAAAATGAAAGCCCTACACTGTTCAGGTAAAATTAATACCTGCTCACAACCGAGTCTTTTGAACAAAGACAACAGTAACAGATCACAATATCCTTGAAGACTATGACAACATCAGCATGTGAACATTTGAACATTTAACCAACAAATGAACAACCATTTAAACAACAAATGAACACAAATGAACAACCATTTAAACAACAAATGGACAATCATTTAAACAACAAATGAACAGCCATTTAAACAACAAATGGACAACCATTTAACCAACAAATGAACAATATCTGTATAACGTGAGCATTACAGTAGGCAAAGGATAGAGAACTTTGACAATGGGCCATTTTCAGGATTATTAGCCATTTTCTGAATTTAGAATGGGCCACTGCCCTTGTATCAAGAGTAAACTTCAAAATGTTAATGAGACATTTTTTATTCTAATGTGCAAAATGGCCCATGACCCCTGCCATTCCCAGTCCCTGAATTTACAGACAAAATGCAAGCACAATTTGAACCCCAGTCAGCGTCCTGACTGATTGGTTACACTGAAGCCATAACATGCATGAAGCCCACTCCCTATACCATGACACTGTCCCCATTAACGGAATTGAGATATCTGTAGCAATACCACACAGTTAATGTCTACCTACCTACTCTTCTCTCCAGTAGACGATGTTTGTTATGGGAAGGGTATTTGTTCCAGTAAGCTCCAGAGCGACACCTGTTGTCGACACCTGTAATCACTGATGGGTGCGAGCAAACAGTTCCTCTTACCTGTGTAATACAGGTCAGTGAAGCGCGTAGCTGAACGCACAGCACTCTCGCTATATCATGCTTGGCCGACTTTGTGATTGGCAGGTACTGTACTGCACTAACCATCATGAGCTTTTTGTATGCGTAGAAAGATATCAAAACATATGTAATTATCTACATGGATTTTTTAAGGTAACCATGTGATTATTATTATTATTTTATCATTATTGAATGAAACTGATGAATAATTATGGTTTTACTGACCTATAATTTACAAACATTGAAAGAATGGCATACACATGTTTGTTTGTTGTTTAATAGACTTGTACAAGTCTCTAAGGTAATAATTAATTGTTTGAATTAACATTTCTAAATAAGAAATTTAAATAACAGACTGGCATCCTTGTACTGTCCCCTTATCTACACTTGCCTCTTTAACAAATGTTTAAAGGATAGAATTACTATACATCCAATGATCCATGGGCTCAGCATTCAGTACAGCCTTGGAGCAAGGCTAGATATTTAACAGGGATTTACAGGACGCGAATTCCTGCGTCCTATACTCATAAAAATTGACAATGGACGCAACAAAATTTATTAGCGCATCCACAGGGACTCAGAAAAAGTCCAAATACTTTTTGTAAACATTCCAATCAAGTGACAGTAAGTTATCACTAAGTTTGTTAATAGCTGGGTTATGGTATTATTTGCAATTTAATTACTGTAACAATTAATGTGAGGATCATGATACACAATAAGATGACAGTATTAATAATAATATTTAAGTGTCTGCAACCCCCATCTGGTTGTCCAGGACCCCTGAAATTAAGTGTATGAGTCCCAGGGACCCTCAAATACAGGACTCAACGTAAATCCCCGTTTAACATCCCACAATGTTTTTGTGACAAAGGCCTGGACATAATTGAGTCTAGACCTGGTAATCCTGTCATTGACCTCATGAGCATTGATTACGCAACTGAGACACAACAAGCATTATTCGAGTCAGCGAGCCTGATCACCTGATCCCGTTAGTCGTCTTTTATGACACGCATGGGCTGCTGAAGATCTGTTGTGACCCGGATCTTCGGGTGAGCTTAAAAGATGAGGAAATCATGATAACATCCATACAAATTCTAAAAGAAACTTGTTTTAGCTGTAATAATAGATACACCTGCTGTCATGTGTTTTGATGTATTTGAAAATAAATATCTTTATTTTACCAAATTTACAACTGGAGGGTCAGTCAAAATTACAGCGGTCAGAACTTTTCAGCTGCATCACCAGGGTTCGATTTAAGAGATGTTAACCCACTTGCACCAGGTGCAACCTAAGATAAAACCTAGTTGCACCAGTCAAATTCCAGTTGCACTGTTTTTATTGCAATATGTAATATCAGAAATATGCTATTGAATTATTTAGATGTTTTATTCAGAAGTTTACCCACTCAAAATTTGACTTGCACCTAGTGCAAGTTAGACTAATAACTAGGTTGCACTTTGTAATATCAGGTTGCACCAGTGCAAGCAACAAAGCACTCAAATCGAGCCCTGATCACTCTGACTTAAACTTCCAATGAGACGTATTTAATTTTCAATACCACCTTTAAGTATGTCTAGGTTCCATTCAGAATAATCACAATGGAATGAAATGGTAAGGGTAATTTTCTTAAAGAATACTGCTGTGGGAAGGACATTTAATTGTTATTTAAGAAAATCTATGTCTTTTTTCTCCTTCAAATATTTTTTGTAACTTGAAATCATCTTTTTATGATATAATTTGATGATATAAAAAAAGAGACACCAGATTAATTTATTTTATACGAGATAACCCAAGTGAAACCTTGTCCATAGGGAAAAAAACAACAACAAAATGCTTTGATCAGACAAACCAAGCTCTGACCAGTCTGAGTAAGAAGAAAGGTATGATGCCATAAGGACTTCTTTATTATATCAGACAAGCACTGGGTGCAAGTTGGTATAAATATGAGATTGCATTTTGCAGTTTGCTTAATGCTACAAACACGCTGCAGACCAATGTAGATTACGCGAATCAAAAGGATTAAGACGAGTTGTGTCACCTAAGCAAACGTGGTTTGTAGCTGACAGGTGAAAGGAGGCCAGGTGAGGAGAAATCAATCATTCTAGGTGTGGATATTGATCTGCTATGTAAAGGCATGGCTTCATTGTTTACCATCCGAGTGTCCTGTAAGTAATATCTTCATCATAATGGTTGCTGGCATAACACTATGTAAATCAGCAAGAACTATATTAGACTAACACATAGTCTCTGAATACATATATAATTTTTGATAGTAACAAATAAACCATTTAAATTGAAAAGGAGCCCGAGTCTGATGGGAGATTCAGAACCTGAGGAAATCTAGACTTGCTTCATCTGGGCTTCAGCATTGCAGAGAGAAGGCTAGGCAGCAGGGAAAAATAATGTGTTTCAGGGACTTTGAGACAGACTTGGACTATATTAATATTTGCCTTCTATGCTCTAATATAATTGATTTTGTACATACATTTTAGGGGGTCATCTACATTGTACATGCTTCTCCATAAAAATCATCATCACCCCCTAGCCATAAATTCAGAACGGGTCCCTATGAAATAAATCAAATGTGAGTCCTACGTAAAGGATAGAATACTCATGGTACGTCCATAGGATTGCCAGAAATTACGGGATTGTTATGCAATCCCGACTTGTTGTGTTTACAATATGTTGTTTTTATAACTTCCTTTATAGTTCGGGTTAAAGTAATATCATTATGGATACGGATGTATGCTGGGTAAATGTTTAACATGGAATGGTTAATTGTCACCTTTATATATGCCTAAGTGACATGTACTGAAAACTATTTCGGCTTGTCTGTAGTCTCGTCAGATTGGTATTGTGATTTTGTAGTAATGCCACAGCATTTCTTCATTGATATCGTTCTGTCAACAGAGACCATATAATAGATATTATATGGTCTCTGCTGTCAATTCTCGAGTGTGGGCCAGGCAATTCACTCTCTTGATATTATGAGCAGTGTTAACCCCAAAGCGTCAGGTGTTTGTCCCCCATGGCATGCAGCTGTAGCTGGCTGCTTGACGTTGCCGGAAATGTTATGTTTGTAAATTGCTACAAAATCTTTTTTACCGTATATAAGGCGTAACTTGGGTTTATTTTTTTCCGGTACGTATTTCGAAATATACGACCTATAATGACATTACTGTAAGAGAGTTATTATATCAAACAACGATTACATGCCATTTAAATTCCTCCTAACGCATTGTCGCGGCCTGTGCCAATCTCTAGGAGTCTCTATTGGGGCTATGGTCTGTATTATGGACAATCCGTTTGTCTCGCTGTCGTTTCAAACCTCCACGGAACATCATTGGTTCCACTGTACATGTATTGAATGTGTGGCTAAACATGGTGTTTTGTTATTTCAGCACGGGAAGATATGATACGGTATCATGTCACTCCTGCTGCGAGTTTATAGCCGTCTCACGGATAAAGGAATCCGACTGCGTATACATTCCATCTCCATCTTCTTGAGATTCGACTAATAGCTAGCTTCATTGTCCTTGTTTCGATAATCATTTATGCATATAGTGACATGATATTGTCAGGGACTGAAGAACCGTCTCCCATTTTACTCAACACTAACACAACATTCCTGTCTAACATTCTGTCAGCATCTATAGCGTGTACGTAATCGAGGACTATGCACCTTAATATTCTGTGTGTTTGCATCTTTAAAAATCCTCCTATATGCCTCCAACCTCCTTTCTCCTACCCTCCCCCACTCACCGATGTAGCGTCCCCAGGCTGCGTCCCTTGCCCTCTCCCGACCCTTTGAGTGTTTTCGCCCGTTCTGGACCCGTCCTGACAACGGCGAGACGCTCCCTGCCAATCACCATCACCTATGGCCGACTATTACCCTGTGGTGACGACGACAGTAACTACTGGGTCTGGGGACGGGACGACGACAGCTTCGTGGAGGAGCAGGTTCATCCTGTGAGAAGGCGCTGAGGAAGTGGCTGCCTTCTGGAGAGAATCTTCTCGTAGATTCCTCATCAGTGTTTGTGTGCGCGATGCGATGCGGTGTGCGTGAATATGTATGTCTGTGTGGGGTAAATGGTGTGTGAGAGGTGGCGTGACGTTGGATAGACAGGACATGTGTTTGAGAATGTTGGTGTGTGTGTGAGAGAGAGAGGGGAAGAGAGATTGAGAGAATGAAGATTGGGAAGAGAGGGGAGAGGAGAAGGGAGGAAGTGAGAGGAGAGAGAGCGAAGATAGAAGGGAGATAGAGAGGGAGAGGGGGAGGGAGAGGGAGGAAGAGGAAGAAGGGTACGGGAGAGACAGTAAAGAGAGAGAGAGGCGTTTTTGCATGGCTGATTCAGTGTGAGTGTGTATGGGAGATGAAGATGTGTTGTTTTCATGTACACGTTTGAGTGTAGTGTGCTTGTGTGAGATGGTGTGTTCTTGAACACCATCTGTATACCTTTCCACCTCTTTTGGACTTTTTGGCTACACCCTTTGGACATATGTTGGACACACCCTTTCGATCGAGTATGTTTGCTTTGCTTGGCTGACATTTCCCGGGA